>NC_138907.1:24555686-25058186 GCF_965231255.1 Vanellus vanellus
AGTTCTATTACTGAATTAGAAGCTGTCTCTTTCCTTCATATGCCGGTTAAATCATTGTGCTTCCTTAGCTCCCCTAAGGTATACGCTACGATTTCCTCTTAACCAGCAATGAAGATAAATAGCTCCTCTATCTCTGCTGTTTACAGTTATCTTAAGCAAAACCAAAATTAAAGCAGAATCACTGCAGCATCACAGTTTCTTACGGAATCCTGAATATAGGACAAAAAGTTTGAATACCTCGGAAAGGATGTATAGTATATGAAATATAAAATATGTGTGTGTGTATGTGCTTGTATGCATATTTATAACTCCAATTACTGATAGACCTCGAAAAACGGAGTAATTAAAATTATATCTAAGCTCGATGTGTTGTAACCAGAGAAGTGAAGTGTACAGAGTGGACTGGAATATTTGGAATACCACGCTCTGTTTCCCACCCCTTTTTTCACAGCGTGAGCATTATATCGTGGTTGTGTACATTCCAGTTAGCTGCAAGTGAGAAATCACTGCTGAGGTCGCTGAAATGTCAATGCCACATACGCTGAGAACAAAAATGGATGGAATTCCCTCTTATAACTCTAATTATCAAAACTCATACGATACAAGGGGAAAATGTGTGTGTCCTATATGCTGTGTTACTGCAGTCTAACAGAGACAGTGGCTGGCTGAAAAGCCCTACAAACCAACCTATGCCATAACCTATTTTAGATTTTTAAACATTTCCTATGCCAGGTGAGTGAGTTTAGTCTCGGGCACGTACGTATGGCTTTATGCTGTATATTCACTGAATGCTCTTGAAACCGGCTATGTGTTTTTCAAGCTTTTTAGCCGAACCCTGTATGGTCCGAAATACCCAGGTAGTTAGCATTCCTGCCAATGTGATATGATTGAGACCTTTACTTGAACTGACCTCAGAAGGAATAGAAGACTAATTGAGGCAGCCCTAGTTCCAGCTCTCTAGAGGTGTAAAACACTGCAAATGGTATCTGGTGCATGCATAAAAAGGTTTACATAGTGGAAGAGGGATATGGGAAGGAAAAGAAAGACGTTTCTTTCTCCATCTCTCAGCAGCCTCCTCTCCCCAAAGCTCCAAGAAAAAATAATTTTATTCCTATCTTAGTGTCATTGCATGGTAAAATAACAAAAAAAAAAAAAAAGGAAATGCACCCAAACAATGCAGAAGGTAAAATTAGGACAGTACTTGGGTGCCTCAGGGCTGTAATTAAAGCTATCTAGATAAAAAGAGATATTCTGCCTCAGATTTATGTTCTGAGGAGGGGGAAAAAAAAGGTTGAAAGTGAAATACAGGAAAAGAAATTCGTAGTTCCAATGTATTCAACTCGCCCATCAGAAGAAATGGCATTAATTCAGGTACCCAATTACTGTAATGTGGTTCAGAGCACCTCAATAGGTGTTTCAATCTCAAGCCAGGACTAACATTTGTAATCCTTTAAATGCACTTAAGAAATTGATGTTACAGCCCCACAATCTGTTAGGGGCCTTGCTTCCTGGCTGATTGCAAAGTATCCCACCATTAATTGGATCATCAGAATGTGATCCGCGTTCTGGTCCCCGGATTATGTAAGACTGACTTTGCTCTGACGCGCTGAACCAGAGGCTTCTTTTGCTGGATATTTTGACCCTTAATGTAGATAAGTGGTATTTTTCATCAATCTTAGCTTGCATTAAAAAAGGGAAATGTCAATTCAATGTGGGGCGTTTAACTTAATTCAACATCTTTTAATTTAATACCTTGGAAAAGTTAGTCCGTCTCCGACCTGCCGGAGACTTCTGCTGATGGAATGGTTTGCGGAGCGGGGCTGGAGGCACGTCGTTCCCGCTCCATAACATGGTCAGGTCCCAAAAGCCTCTTCATGCTTTGTCCCTGTATGAAAGGGAAAGACAAAAAATAACCCCAAATGGCCCCCTGACCATGCTTTGCCTTATTGGTAATGAGTTTCCTCAGCTCCTTTGGACTGTGCCCTAATGACTGGTCTATGTGCCTGAGGGAAAAGAGATAAAAAAAATATTTCAGTGTTTACTGCCCCATTTTTTTCTTGGGCTTCAGCTTTTCTTGTTTTTTGTTTTTTTTTTTTTGTTGTTGTTTTTTTTTTTTTTTCTTTCTGAATTGGGGTGCTTTGATTAATTCACTCAATATTCCTAATATGTTTTGGGGCTACAATTACAGCTGATTTGGAGATCCTCTGCATGGACTAACCCTATCTTCAATAGGCTGTTAGGTCATGTTCTTTCTGGCAGAAGGAGGCTTTATCTCAAAAAACTTTTTACCAGAACAGGTGTAGGACATGTTGTAACACCTTTTTTCTTTTTTTTTTTAATTTTTTTTTTCTTTTTTGTTATACTGCATTGTAAAAGCCCTTCTAGTGCTTCTTTTCATGATACTGAATGCATTTGTCCCAGTAGTACAGAGAGAAGTTCAAAGACGACTGCAACAAAGAATATATACTCTTTTTTCTTCAATTAAAACAGTAAGCTTCCCAGTTTTCTTCCTTTGCAACAAGCATCAGATTCATTTGAGTCTTATCATGGCTTTGGGAGAACCATTCTACGATACGGTGTCTCTTGGCCTCATGGTTGTTAGGGGTGAAGATGAGGTGAAGAGCATAAGATTAGGCTTCTTGACAGAGACTTGATGTTTTTCCTGGAACTGATGCTTAATAATCCTGGGTATGGCAATGATTTCGGCAAAGTTAGTACCTGCTACCTACGTATACATCAAAAATCACTCGCAAAATTGGATTTTTTTTGTCTTTCAGAGAAAGAACAAGCTTTTTTTCACCTGTGTCGGAGGCAGAAGCTCATAGAAATAGTTTTGCAGCTGAGGTTGGCTGACTTAGGTCTCCTTTCTTTCTTTTTTTTTTTTTTTTCTCCAAGATGTTAGTCTTGCTTTTCCAGCTCTCCCCTTTTCTGTTTTTTTTTTTTTTTTTTTTGCAAGTCATTCAAAAATAGTGCCATACTGTGGGCAGGAAGAGTTGCCGAGGCACAGCAATGGTGAGGCAGTGGCTGGACAACTTCTTGCACTGTCTTGCATAGTCTTCTAGACTGTGGAGATGTTTTTTGAGGTCTTTAGAACATTACAGGTTGAGGAAAAACAAGGTTTTGCGGCAACATCTTTCTGTTTCATGAGAAATGTACAATCCCAAGGAGAATCGGACCGAAGAGGGTGGTTCTTGCATTTCTCCTGACTCCCTGCTGGCCAGGACCAAGTCTGCTGTGTGGGAAAAGAAGTTTAAAACTTTGAGTTTCAATAGGAGGTTTGGGAAAGTCTCTTTAAATATCCATATGGTTTTTGCAGTCACTTAGGATGACACCCTGGGACCTTTCTCAGCATGTCAGAGAAAGTAGTTGTCCCCTTCTATGATCTGCACTAACTGGGTTTTGTAGATTGGCAGAATACCTAGGTTAGCCTTCTCACTCAATTAACTGACACAATAAGATGTACAAAAAGACTTTTGGTGAGATATTTTTGTGATCTCTAACGCAGATAGAAAGAGAACTGATCAGATGTTTGGAGTGAGCTGACTGTTTATTAACAATTAAGTGTGCACTGAGCAGGAGGAGGCAGAGTTTCTGGTGTTGGATTGGGGGTTTGGGTCCGTGTGAGCTGCTGTTATTCATACAAGGTATGTTGCTTATACATAAGTGCCTGACCTTGTTGGGATTTTTTTCCCTCCTTTTTTTCCTTTCTCTTTTCTTCCTGATATGAATTGAATAGGCAGGTAGATATATACAGTTCTGGTCAGCCTAATTGGCGCTAGAGGTGATATGGTGTTATACTAGGACAGGATAACCTTTAGGTTTAGGCTCCTGGCTGAAGCAAAAGAAACACACATTCAATTCCCAGCAGTTCTTTTATTGGTCTCTTTAAATTGCAGTATGTATTGGTCATGGTGGCCTTCTCTCTTTGCACTTGTACAGCTTCTGGCACAGGAGGATCTCACCTGGAACAATAGATACCTCTGAACTGTAAATAAGAGCCCTGGCTAGAGATTCCTATAAGCAGGTGACCAGCTTTTAAAAATATAATACTTTTCTACCAAGCATGTTTCATATTACAGTGTTTGAATCTCTATGTTGTCCTTGAAACTGCCTCCATGGACGAAGAATGCGAGTTCGTGTTGTAACGTTACAGACTTGCTATACTAACATGCAAAGAGAAGCCTAAAGACATATACATATATATTATCCATGAGGGAATTACACCTACTTAAGCTTAAATATTTTAACAGGCAATGTTGAAGGACGCTCGTTTGGCCATGTTCAGACCCGGTATAAACAGAATCACCTTTTCTAAGTGACTGAAGCTGTATCTACTTTGGCCAGACCTAAGTTTAGCTTGGAGCCTTCCAGATAAGTACTAGTCTCACAAGTCAGCTCATTCAACACTGATACAAAGCTCTTTTATGAAAGGAGAAATATAAAGCAATATAGGTAAGCCTATAATTATTTTGGCCACAGAACAAACATATTGTTTCTTCCTGCTAGGAAGGGCCCAGCCTTCTGTAGGGAGAGTAGGATCTGCGATATCTCCAATACTGATAGCGTTCCTACAGCAACTCCGTTTTCCAGTGAGCTTTTAAGATGCTTCCGAGTTATTTCACTGAATGGAGGGGAAAGGAAACCTTTTGTAGATTGTGGCTCTGCCTTCCTGGGCAATTGATTTTTAAACGCAGACAGTGTATCTCAGGGTGTTTTGCTGTATGGAGTTGCATTGGAAGTGCGTCACTTCCAATCTGTTTAATTGGAGTGTTGGGTGACACTGCCCTGCTGTTTTATCCCCGGATAGAAAGCTGATCTACGTTTTAGCTTTAAGTACACTTACAAGGTTGGAAAGTAAAGTTGAGTTTGCAATGAAGCAGATATATTGGCTTCCCATGTTTTGAAGACAAATGGAGTCTCATCCATCGCTGCTATACCAGTATGCCGGTGCTGTTTCAGGCTGCTTTGGGTTAGGATTTCAGTTTGCCCTTCCTTCCTAATGGGGTCCCTTGGTGGAGAATGCCATCCAAGCGCAGGATGGATGAGATGCCCTAAGGACCTGTATCAGGCTTGCCTTTTAAGCAGTGCCTTGCTGAACTGTGAACTGGACTTTTCTTGAAGTGCTGTGTGAGGATATGAATTCAACTTTGAGACAAAAAAAGGGGAAAAAACGCCACATGCAGCAGCATATGTCAGCCTGAAAGCACACAGTATTCAGTGGCAGTATTAACATGCATCTAAAATGATTTTCTTGTGGTGTCTTAAGTATTTCCCAGGGGCACCTTCCTTTGTTCTAACTCCCTGTGGAAGGGGCAGAGAAAAATGGCTGGTGTGTTCGCTTCGGCCACTGTCAGCCACAGGCTCGCAGCAGAATTAATTCTGTCCTCTCTAATGACCGTCAGTTACCTCATTGCCAGGGAAATGGCCCCCTCCGTCTGCAGGATCGTAGCAACTAAGTTCTGTCATGCAGGACAACACGCTTCTCTCCTCCAGGCTGCCCACAGAGGCTGAGGCCTTCCCGCTTGCCTGCACGGCCGAGCGGCGCAGGTTTCTCTGCTCAGCGACGCTCACCCATCCCAGCATAGGCTGTGTATCGACACCTTGGCATGTCCACCACTTGCCATGTTATTGTCTTTCTTTTTTTCTCTGAAAAGTAAACCCTGTGTTTCCTTCACATTGGGGAAGGGGGGGGGGGGGGGGAAGAGTTAAAAGAAGTGGGCAGGATGAAACAAACCCACACGCTGTATCCATCATGATCATAGCCTCACCTGGGCTTCTCGGTTCCCGGGGAAGGTACGTTTGCAAGACCAGGTTGATATGTACAAATACTGAATGGTTTTGGTACTGGGGATGCATAATTTTTTGGAGTTGGACTCCTTGAACTCATGAGTCCGCCTTTCACACAGGCCCAACTGCACAGAATGCAAATGCTTTTCAAGGCAACATCGATTAATTCAGCAAATTCAGACCATCCTACACAGTGGTGCAAAGCAAATGCCCTGTTTCTATTTCCCAAACTTTCACTCACTGTGAGCTTTACCTGTGCAATTAGTTGGATGCTGTTGCTAAAAATATAGGACAAAAGTGTCCTATAAGGGAGCACTAGTCAGCATATTTTGATATGTTGTGAGTGACAGCTCACACGTACTAGGGTGTGAAGCTGAGCAAGTGTCTTTTAAATGGTTGATTTGGGTTTCAGTGTTGAGCCCAGCTGTTCCTTGAAATACTCTGTGCGGTACAGTAATTTAGATTGTAATGGTCTCATATAAGGAGGCAGATGTGAGTCACAGGTGATCTACTTCTGAATGATGGCAAGGGTGTGAGCACTCCCCCTGCCCTTGTCGTTCCCATCCCAGTTGCTCATTCTCCTATTTATTTTTTTTTTATTATTATTATTATTCTTTCCTCCCACTGCCTTTTTGCAACACAGGTAGGCATGTTCCAGTGTGACTCTGACAGGCCTCCTGTGCCACTAGTTAATCTGGTTCTCATGTTTGATTTTAATGTGTTTTTTCACCTTGCCTGCCTTAAGAAACCCATACTGCCTCCAGTAGCTTTGAAGGTACCAGTAAGTGTATGTTGTAGAGTGAGAAGTGAAACGAAGAATGTGTCTTCACCCAAGATTTGGAAGTGGTAGGAAATGACCTCTTATGCTTCTTTTGCTTTTTAGATCTTTAAGCCCTAAGCCACCCTAAATCTACTGTCCCTATAAAAAGCTGCATTTTAAAAGGCTTTAGGAGGCTTGCTGACCTTGCAACCTACTTTGTAAGGAGTCTGCACCCACAGCTATTAAACAAAATTAATTTCAGCACTTTTAAATTGTTAATCTTGCAAAAGACAACTTGCTTGCTCTCCAGTGATCCCACAGGTCGTCATTCTGTGAGCTGCAAGCCATCACCAGGGTTCATGGCTCTGAACATCATCAGTCTGCTTTTGGTCTCCCAAATGCCTTGCAAAATTAATTCCTCTGCCCTCCACTTTTCTTCCCCAGCAGCTCTTTGAGATCTGGGTGCTTGGTGAGCTCTCTGTGCGTAGGAGCGAGCCACCACCAGCCACACCACAGATTATTCTTGTTTTAAGGTTACGCTATCCTAAATCAGCGCTTCCGATCCTCAACTCACGGTAATGAACTTTGGGCAGCAGGACATGAATTCAGGTAGGAAATGACAGTTTTAGTCTTCGGAGTGTGTCAGGGTTTCTATTGAAAGGGCTGCATCTTTTCTGAGTTTCTCCATACCCATGGGGCAGGTGCTTTACCAGGTACTAATTTCTTTTGAATCTTAAGTGTATTTTTCTGCCTGGCCATGCAACTCGGAAATGTTGCCTTTTTTTCCACCCCGTAGCGATATGTGTGAATGCACTGGGGGTGGGGGAGAAAGCGTGCGCTGTATTTGGTATTATCATGCCTGGTTGTCCCTGCTCCTTCCACCTCTTTTGTCTCTGCCACTCAAGCCAATTTCAGCCATCCGCCGACTCTCATTTGGGATAATAGCCTCTCTTTTTACTGTTGTCTTGTCATGTTTGATTCGGCAGCACAAGGGTTTTAAATTAGCCAAAACGTTTGCATGCTGGGCTTACTCCACTGCCACTACCAGTTGTAGAGCCACTAAACCACTTGATGCTGAAATTGATGATTGCTCGGAAGGAATAAGAAATTGTTGGTGGCTACCGGGAAGATTCATTCACGCCGAGCCCCTTTTAAGAAACCTAGGGGGGAGGGAGAGAGAGATTTCCTTCATTTTCCTGCTGCCTGGCTGGTGGTTGCATTGTGCTTGTGCCAGGTTCCTGCTGAGTGATTACAGCCTTGCTAGGCTGCATAGTTCCTGTGATTTCAACATAAAAACAGAAGACGGAAAATACAGAGGGAAAGGAAGGGGGGGTGGTAAAGCTCCAAAGACTTGCAGTTCAATTCAGTAACGTAGAAATGTGATGTTTTAACTCGCTCCCCGCTTTTTTTTTTTTTTTTCTTTTTAGTCTAATTTGTTCCCCCTGGCTAGAAATTTACTTGTCAGAAGTTTTACCCAGTAGAAGTGTCTCTGTATCGGCCTGCCTGAGTTGGTGATGTTAAACCACAGCTGGGCTCTAGGCAGTTTTTAATATCCTCTGGATTAAAAATGACCCGTTATTAATGGGATCTGGGATCACCAAGAAACTACAAAACTTCTAATAATAACCCCACATCCTCCCTCAAATGCCTTTGACTTGTTTATATTGCTGTTTAAAGATACGGAGGGCCAGCATTTATAAAGGAAAAGAAGGTGACAGCGCTTGAGTAACTGTACAAAGAGAAAACAAATGAAGCCGTAGAATTAAATGTGAATGACTAGAGCTGTGCGAGGGATATAGTTCTATTTCAAAACTATATACAATCGCATATGCAAAGCGAGAGGGGCATCTTTTATTTCCATTGAGTGGATTTGGTTTCTTTTTGAAGACAGTATGGTTTGGCGCTGTTGTTGTTGTTTTGTTTTGTTTTGTTTTTTAATATTCTGGCACTAGCTTCTGGGCTATGGTGACGATAGGTAGTCAAATGGTCAGAAAGGGTCAGTAAGAGTCCCGTGTACAATGGCTCAGGATGTCCAAGTCCAAAGACAGACACTATCTCACAGGAAAAAGTAGCAACTGTGATTTAAAAACAAACCAAACAAACAAACAAACCAATCCAAACTCTCTATTGGCCATATGTGCTATTTCCCAGACAGTTAGAAGCATGGCTTCAGAGACATAATTCTCTATACAGTGTCACAAATAAGACCCTAAATATAACACAGGTCGGAATACGGTTGCATGGCATCAAAGCCAAGAAAGATGTTCTCATTTGATCTAATATCGCTAACATTATTAGTAGTAATATTCTAGCACTTTTTTCCTGATTACTAAGCCACATGTTCTTTTGCATAAGATGTCCTTTTTCTGCTAAAAAAAAAAAAAAAAATCTTGTAAATTTGAAGGTGTTGGCATCCAGCTTTATTTCTCTCTCGTATGTAATAAATTGTGAAGAAATCATGTGAATGACTAAAGCTCTAAAAATACAAATCTAACTAAGAGGCCGAATCTCTGGGGCCCAACAGTGGCGTGCGGCTGTGCAAGTCTAGCTCTAAGGGCTTCCGTCTGTGCCAATTAACAGTAGATTGGAAAGCCAGGCGACCATGATGGGTTTAGTCCTGTTATCTGTCTCTAACCGCTGCACTGTTCAGAATTGCTGATTTCCCTGCAAAATCATGACAGATGTATTACAGGAAAATGTATTGGTCGAGTAGCTAGTGAGAGAGTTAATGCAAAGGATAATAAGTAGCTAAGGCTATGTCCTCCAGCAGACTTTGATGTGGTTTGATAATATATGGGATGGGTCAATCTGCCCTATTAGCAAATGTAGCCAGTTTATGCTCTACATACAAACTAGAGATTTGATAAAGCACTAAATTAGTTTTCACAAGGTATTAGATGTTAGATACTTAATGGGATCATCATGCTTTTGCTACACTTGGTTAAGATGTGCTGTGTAACAGAGGCATGCGGCAGCATGACATTTCACCAGGAAAGGAAGCGTGTCTTGTGACTGAATCACGAGTCTGGGAATTATAACGTCCAGGCATCGCTTGGCTTCTGAATTACCATCTGTCTGATTTACCAGAGAGGTTTCTCTTTTCACATCTGCAGAATGGGACAGTGCCCTTCTCTTTTCTCTTTGCCTCCTCATGGAGCTTAAACCACCAATGCTTGGAAAGTGTAATTTTTTATTTTTATTTTTTTAATTCTTGGATGCAAAGGGTGCAAGTAATCAAAATTCTGTGAACCTTCAGTTGCACAAGACTAATACTGTCCCACTCAGTAGGTGCTGGGAAATTCCCTAAACTCGACAGCGGAGAATTTACAGATTCAAGCAAATTTGAATAAGAAACCTTAGTAGGGTGTGAAAGGAGAAGCTCAGGGTTTTGATGTAGTGCTCCACAACCTCGCTCTGCATTCACTCTGTGCCAGTCTTCAACTAGTATTTAAAAGGTGAAGTAAAACCTAGAGTTGTGTGGAGCTAGTAACATTTTTGTACAGCCAAAAATCTATTGGTAAGGTGTGTCACATGGGGACAACATCCTTGCCTTCACACACTTTCACCCATTCCACCGGTGCGGAATGTGGGCAAAGGTGACCTCCCCGGGGCCGCAGGGCAAGTCAGTCCCCCAAAACGGGTCCTCGGTTTGAGCATTCACTCTTATCTGAGGTGATGCTCGGCCCAGTAAAGCAGGCTGCTGCTTTGGTTAGCTGGCAACACTTTTGTAAGCTTGTTTCTTCACTGTCAAAGAAAGGGCTGTAAAATGACTTTGTTTGTTTGTTTGTTTTGGTTGTTTTTTTTTTTTAGGGTTCTATGTTTTTTGTTCTGTTATATAAAAATCTAAACCTGCTGACAGCAGTGTATGCCCACAGCTACCTTCAGAAAACTGTGCTTTAAAACCCATTTCGTGTTTTGTATTCATCATGTGAACCTAATTTTTGTTAATGTTATTTTTCCCCGTGTTTACACGTACTGTTCTTAATTACATTTGAAATGCATCCTTTTATTTTCTGTAAGATCTTACCACTTATGCAAGTAGCCAGTCCTGCGCGAGCACGGCCAGGCTTTGCACCCCTCCTAGCGCTAGGGAGATGTTCCTACCTTTTTGTGAAATGCAGCGAGAGCGTCACATATAAAATTATCCTGTTTGAAAGGATAGAAGCCGCATCCCAATATAGATCGCAGTGGAAAATGACTCAAAATTACATGACAGCTTCTCCCCTCTTTACCCCCGCCCCCCCTTCCCTATCTCAGCCCGTTTCCCAGTCGGGCTGCGGTAAGAAATGCGTCGTGTATTGTGACATTTTAGTTTACTGTTACTAATAATCCCTTTGCATCTTTCATTAGCGTGTTATTTATAGGATCGCAAAAGGGCATCGGTACCGCTCAGCCTCTGAGGTGGCGCTGCCGTTGTCCCATGGACTGCGGTGTTTTTTAACAGCGCTGGGTCTCACCCCGGCCTCGGCAGCGGGCTCGCCTCGCTCCGGCAGAAGCCCGTGCCACGCTTTGGGCTGAAATCCCGGGTTTTAAAACCCGCCGAGGCCAGCGTGGACTTGGGATGCTTATGTGAACAACAAGACTTTGCCTCGCAGCTCCTCCTAAGCCCGCACCCGAGGAGCCGCTCGGAGCTGGAGAGCCGCGTGTCCCCTAATAAATTCCTTTTTGTGAACCCACTTGTTAGTCAGGCGTTGTGCACACTAACTACAGCGAGGGCCCTGTGTCTTGGGCATAAATTACTCTCGCGTGGCACTGTCTCCGAGCAGCCCCCCAGTTATGGATTACTTTGTTCTCGACTTGACAGGAACATAATTAGAACTGTTGATGAAATCTACCAAATTGTTCCTCCGTGGCCTCAATGGTCAGGAAATTTGGCTGAGTCGTATTTGTCACCGACGTAAAGGCTCTAAACACTTCATATTAACTATGTTATTAATGTGCCCTCTAATCTGTCCGTGAATTGGTAACACTTGGAGTGAGCTTGTGCTCTAATAGCACCTCGTGATGAATACATTGTAATGCTGTCAAAAAGTTTCTGGAGGGTGGGGAAAAAAAACAACCCCAAACACCCGTAATAAAAAGTGACCATTTCTAGGTTGTTTCTTTTCTCTGTGTGTGCGTTTTTATGTTTTACAGTTTTCTTCTGTTTAATTGGAGATTCGTTTAGGCTTTACATTGACAGACCGTTTTCTGTTCTATAGGATTTGCTGACATTTGGGCTGTTTCATTGCCAGAGGAGGCTTTGTGTGTCCCAAAGGAAGTGAGTGATCTGGCCATAACAAATCCTGCCAAAATATTTTAACACCGTTACGATTTTCTAATGCAATGCGTAGTGAATGTGACTAGAAAAGGATGGTGAGTCCAACGAAGGGGGTTCGCTCCCTCTCCTCTGCGATTTGTCTGGTGGAACGAGCACGGAGGAGCTGCTGGGGGTGGTGGGAGACCGCAGCCAGCAGCGGGGGGGGTGGGGAGTGGGGGGGTTGCTTTGCCTCCTGAAGCCTATCGCTTCAGCCACAGCAATGGCTCACGCTTTATCTTTAAGCCAACCTTTCACATTTTTGGTGCTGCTCTTGTACTTTCCGAGGGTCCAGGGCGTTCAGAGACAGCGTTTTAGTCATGTTAAATAAGTGCATTTTGGCTGCTGTAAATGTTCAGTAAGTTAAAGCAAGGAAACAGTTAGACACTTAAAGATGAGAAAGAGATTAGTGGCCGAAGATCCTAGAAGTTGGCAAGCTGCTGTCTTGGGTAAAACACCCTCAAAACATAGGGCGATCTCATATTTTACTATGGTTTTGAAGAACACTAGGGTGGCTCTTAGCTATCTAAGCAGCTGTGCTTAGATAAAGTGTTAGAACACAAAAATAAGAGTTTTCACATGTAGTGTTCAAGGGAGGAAGACAATTCTGACAATTTAATGTTTATCATAGAGCTGGAAGTATGGGAAAACGATAATTTAGATCCCTGAGCTATTCTCTAAAGCAGTAGGTAAATTAGCTGCTGTTTTTCTAATACCCTGGTGATTTGATTATATTAAATTTAACACCACCCACTCAACACCACCGCTCCCCAAAAAACAAACTGCGGCTGAAGTTAATATTTAGTAAATGATTTAAAACCTGAAACCAGCAAGCAGTTCAAAACGTGCTGACTGCAGAATACCAGCCATCATCTCTCGTGCCCAGCGCACACCGTGTTGGATTACCCTGGCAATTGGCGTCTGTACCGGGGGTAAACTCATGTTTCTTTGGTCATTTTACATCCACATACTTAAGAATAAACAAAGTAGCTGACCATGTGTATTAGCGAGTTTTACTAAAGGGAGGAAAGCTAATGAGAAAGAGAAAAGTTGAGCATGACCACAGCTTTGGAAGTTGC
Source organism: Vanellus vanellus (assembly GCF_965231255.1). Classification (NCBI taxonomy): domain Eukaryota; kingdom Metazoa; phylum Chordata; class Aves; order Charadriiformes; family Charadriidae; genus Vanellus; species Vanellus vanellus. The sequence goes on from NC_138907.1 coordinate 24,568,609, forward strand.
TCCACACGGGCAGACCCTTCCACTTCTACCGAACAGTCCCCAGTTTCTGACTGAGTTGAGCTATTTGTCCCTGGCCGGTGTTGTCAGGTGCTCAGGTGGACATAAAAAAAAGTCAGGCCTTTCGCTGTTGATGGCATTTTCCACTTGGATGTTTCCTATTGGTTGGTCTTAGAATCCCGCACAGAATTGTGATTTCTCATGGTCATCTCCTAAGCCCTCAATCAGTTCTTGCTGGGCTCGCCCAAACTGCCTCTTCCCTCTGGCCACTGTACCTGTTATTTCCTGGGTCCTGGGGGCAATGATGCTCTTACCAACAGGAGAGAAGTGTGAACCTGGGAGTTAGTTAGGACTTACTGTGAGACTTCATTTTATGACCTTAATATTCGTAAATGAAACGGGAATCTAACTCTACACCTTTCTCATGCAAATCAATCTATTTCTAGTAATGAGCACTTTAAGTACTTTTTTAATACGTAGTTGCCATCTCTGGAAATCAGGATCAGAATTCAGGATGCTCAGATTAGGTGTTAGTGCATACAGATATTCTGTTGATGACTCTATTATTAGAATAAAGTAGACCAATACTTTGCCAGGATCCTGTTTCTTTTCGCTGCTTTTGTCTCTCTCTCTCTCTCAGTTCATCTTGTCTAAGGTTTTCTTCGCTTCTTTAATTTCACCCTTTAATTCATATCTACCAAAGCCGTGGGATCTTGAAGAGCTTTCTAAATAATTAGATCTTGTTGCTTATTTGCAGTGTATTCAAAACTGAGTTACATTTTCTTTTGTCATAGTCTAGTTTTATCACAGTTCTAAAATGGGAAGTTATTTGGGACATTCTTACCCAAAAGCATGCTTTACGCTGTCCTAGCTGTACTTCATCTGTCTTTCTAACATCCATTTGGTACTAAAAATTTTTTTTTAAATGAATGTGTATTGTATTATCCTTGAATGCTACTAGCTTTCTGGTTTTGCTTTGGGTTGGGTTGGGTTTTTTTTTTGTGTGTGTTTTTTTGTTTGTTTTGGTTTGGGTTTTTTTTTCAGTTTCCAATAGGAATGTCATGTTATGCATCCTGTAAATCCAAATCTAGTTTGTTTCATTCAGTAGGCCAAAATGCATCATGAGCAGAACACCCCAAAAATTAAGCTTAATCCTGATTTGACTTTTTGTTTGAGTAGGAAGCAAAAATACTTCTGTAGAAACCAAGGCACTTACTGGGAGGGAGGCAGGAAATAGGGATTTAATATCAGAATTGGGTCTTGGAATATTAATTTGATAAAACGGTATGTTCTTACCATGTCAGCTGTGGAGAGCATATGCTAGTAGACGCTCGTGTTTGAGGTCAGGATTCATAGTTAATCGTTCTAAGAAATAGACTTATCACTTCATAAACTCTAGGAAAGGCTGTTTTCTTTTCCAAACATTTAAATTACTCAGCTGTGTTAAACATTAAGAATATTTTGAAGAATTTTCAAAGCTATATCCTTTAGGAACTGTCCCTGGACTGAGACTAGCACCGAGTAGTTCATATTCTCAACTGCACCTCTTGTTTTTTTTCCTAACAAAATAAGGTTTGAAGAATGTTCATTACCAGAGGAGCAAGTGCGAACCCCAAACAGCCAGTACCACTAAATCTGGACACGTGTGCACATAACTGTGTCAATGTGTGCACACGCACACAGACAAGCAAACCACCCCCACAGACACACTTGTACACAGTGTATGGACAGTTCTGTGAACTCTTTCAGAACATGCGACGAGTCCCCTAACACTGGCAAACTGAAATCCCGATGTGGCTAATGAGCTCCAGGATGTGGCTTAAAAAATACTTTACCGTCTTGGAGAAAGGAGATAATAGCAAGGTAAAAGTAAAATTTTATTCCATCACCTCTCTTCTGCCACGTTACCAGACTGCCTGCAAAACAGATTCGGAGAGAAATAAAAACAAAAATGTGCTGCAGGATTTTAGGGAATGAGCTGTACCCGCTACTGAATGGAAAAGCTTATTTTATGCGCCACTTTCTCGGTTCTCAGGGCCAGCTTGATACTTGAGCTGGCTTGGCATACATTAGTGGCATTCTCCTTCTGAAAACTGCCTTTCCTCAAAACGCGTAAATCCTTACGTTGCTCAGAGGGTAGCTGCTATGATACAGCAAACCTGATTTGGCAGAGTGTAGCTATGAAGTTCCGTGTTCCTTGGCCCGTATGAAATCATGACGTTTCAAAAAAAAAAAAAACCCAAACCAACTTTCCAAAGCTACAGAATAGTATTTCCTATTATTAATTTGGATGCTGATTTCTCAGCGGAAAGGTATATGTGGATCAGATCATACCAATCTAGGTCAGGAAATGACCGGTGTAATTGTACATAACGCAGTAGTCAGGGGAGTGTTTTGTAAGTATGAAGACCTAAAAGATGCATGTGATGCTGGTGCTGTTACAAGACTGCTTACTAAAGGCATCCTTTTACTGAGCACAGCAAGCTATTCCCACAGCTTTATTCACCTGGTGGGAATTAATAGGGCGGTGTTTGGTAAACGTTATATTCCCAAATCAAGACTTACTTAGCTGTGGATAGCAAGGATAGAAAGGGGAGGGTCATAAGATGGAAAAAATCTTACTTAAAAGGCCAATTAAGAGAGAGAATAAGATTTCAAAATCCGAAACTGCTTTCTAAAGACTTCTGTGGGCTCAGCATCCCCATACAGGAAAAAATAAAGCAGTTTGCTGCAACAAAAAATAAGTAAAAGGGGGCTAGCCCACTGCTCAGCCATCTCGCTGTATCTTGCCGTGGAGCTGAAGTTGAGATAAGAGCCTGGTGCTTCTCTTCATGAAGAGACTCTATGAATGAAAGGTCGCAAAGATATTAGGATTTACTAAGTAAGGTCATACTTGTCAATAGCTTCTCTTGGTAGATATTTAAAGTTCAAGTGCTTGTTTGCTTTAGTTAAGTGCTCTGAAGTGCTTTAAAAAGCATTGGCCCATTTATATAAACAAATAGAGAAACTCACTGATAGTCTTCCCAGTCAGAGTGTGTTACCCAATATTTGGATATCCTTCCTCGGATCTGAAAAAGACTTGCACTAGCTAATACACGTGAGGCTTTGTTAATGGAGTACTGTATTGTATTATTTGATCATAGACATTGCTAATGTTGAAATACAGTTTCTCTGCCACATGCAACCATGAGGAAAAAGAGGGGAGTCATTAGCTCAGAAACTTTACTTATCCAGAACTTAAACGTGACTTGAGAGGAAGAATAAGCTGGAGGCCTGATTTCCTTTTGGAATATTTTCTGTGGAGAATTAGTACTTACACCTCCTGTATTTTTCTTCCTCTTACTCAGCTATGCTACCTCATGAATCTCTTTTAGTGCTGAGAGGCAGGCAACCAAATTTAAACACATTCTTAAACCATGGGAAAATCCTGTTCGCACACATATGACCACTCACAGAAAGAAAGGAAACTACCAACACCAATCAGTGGTGAAGGTGAAGGTTGGGATGGCATTTACACGCTTCCCCACAGTGTTCCCTGCTGGTGGTGTTGTGCTCCCCTACCAGTTGCCTTCGTGGTAACATTTATACTATCACACCACTGCTCTTCTGGAGTAATGTCCTTTAACCTAATGATAGTGTTGCGATACTGAAAGCCTAGGCACGTCACAAAATGGTACCTTGAAGGTTAGCAAAAGTCAGCGAGCCACATCCTCTTTCATATAAAGAAATAAGCACTATTTGGAGGAAATATTGGACGTACCTTCTCCAGTAAAGCCAAGGCAGTTAGCTCCAGAAGAAAAAATATCTGAATACTACCAGCAACTACTCCCCAAAATGCAACATGATGTCAGCATAGGGTGCTATCTTAAAATTAAAATGACATCCTTCATTTAATAAACAAAGAAAAAGTTTGTCCTAATAATTTTGATCATACTGTGTTTTCTTTTTAGCTACGTCATGTACTGTCTGTGAGATACAGGGGGTGGATTTAGAGCTGTTGCTAATTTAAACTGCATTTAATAAAAGACAAGTTTGAGATATCTTACAAATCAGTGAATGTGGCATAGTTTGAAGATTGCTTTTGTCAAGTTTGATTAGCTCAAAGAGAAACCTTTTCTAAATATTGGTTGTGAGATTAATCAGGCAATGTAAGACCTTGAATTATTCCTCATCACAGGAAAACAACATAACGTATTATCTCGGTTGATGACCAGAAAAATGTAACTTTTGAAGATTTAAAATTTGTGTTTTAAAGATTGGACCCAAGGAAAAACTTTCAGACTGTTCTATTTTAAAAACTGACTTTTAATTTTCCATATTATACTTCACTTTCTATAACATATTCCCATATTACAAGCTGATAGTACCAACATCATTACATTGAAGGATGTTCTCATTATTGACTCCATTCTCAATTAATTATAAGTTTGTCATGTTTTAATGAGTAGGATTAAACTTTCATTTTCCAAATATATGTCTCGTGTTGCTTGATTAGAAACTTTCTAAAGAAGGTGGTTGAAGCCTTTCTTTGAATGAGTACGAGGAAATAAAATATTCCTTGTGCACATTAAAAATACGGTGTTTACCGTATCTACAAACACTTGTAGAAAAGCTTTAGTAGCTCTGTGCTTTGGAACAAAGCTTTGAAATTTGGCAAAAGCTTTCCTGCTCTTTTCTGGCCTTCTCTGTCACAAAGAGTTGCTGTCTTCACTAAAATAAAGACTTGTACAGGCGTGTGTTATGTCCTGTACTATACGGGATAGCAGAAGGAAGACTAGCAGTAATGTGTTTCAAGCGCACCTAATTTTCACTGGGTGTGCTCTTTATTCCTCTTAAATAAATCTCTGCATCGGTCTATACCCTTTTGTTTTCCTCTCCCCAAAATGAAATGGTACTTTGTACTTTTACTTAATTGCCCTGTCTTTTAAACCGTGGTATGTTTGCAGCAAAGATGCCGCCATTTGTATCTTTCAGGTTCAGATTTGGTCCAATGCAGCTGTGCAGGGCATCTGTCAGGCTTTCTCTCCAAAGTTCGGTGTGCATTAATAGATCCTGTTTATTCATCGTGTTTTCTAGCAGAAGTTTGAAGTTCGTTTGTCTTTTATTTCCTTATACAACTTAACACCTTTCTCACTAGTACCGCTTAAATCCTTTTTAAGAGTGCTTATTCTTTTGCTTATGTTTCTGCAAAATATACAAACAGCATGGATATATTCTAGCCCTGTTGTTGCTGGACTGTTCCCACTAATTTCAGTATGGATATGATTTTTTTTTTCCTTAGTCAATCAATAATAATTAGATATCTGTAACATTAAGCACCAATAAGCTTGGACTCTCTCAATTGATGGGTATCAGGATGTGGGTAGGTATTGGCATCATGGCTGCATAAATCACAGCAAATTCTTACCAAAGAAAGCAGGCTCCTTACCAAAAAGGAAATCTTTCATTAAATATGTTTTACATTGCTTTAGTCTGTATCGAATTAAAACAGTAACCTTGCGATTTGAATAGCAATGTCAACTGATATTACAGTTTGGCTGGTAACACGTGGGCAGGGTTTGAAGGGGGTTGGATCAGCACGTCCCTCACCAGGTAGAAACCCAAAGTCCTGGTAAATGCTCGGCAGCAGCCTACACCCCGGGCCATTTCTCATGAGACCTGTTACTACAAATAGCACATAGCTACCTTTGGGCATTCAGGTTTTGACAGGATGTGGCTGCTCTTTCTCACTCACCAGATGGCTTTCCAGGTACCATCACCCTTCCTAGCGCTCCTTCGCCTCGCTAACAGAGTTGTGACAAGAACTGTCGTGATGGTTGTGAAAGTTGCTTTCTGCGTGCGGCCATCGTAATTATCACATATAGGCGCCTTTATTTAGCAAGTCCACGCGTATTTCTCTGTTGCAAACGCCTTATGTTTGGGTACGTTCATTTTGTATCTAACCTGTCTGCGGTGTTGGTATTCTGCAGCCTAATCATAGAGCTAAACCTGTGTAAAACCCGCTTGATCTCGAGATCAGGCTTTGTATGCCTGTGTGATATGGTATGAATTTCTTCATACTCCTGTTTGGAGGAACATCTATAACTCAGTTGTGGCTTTGCACTACTTGAAAGTAATTCGGTAATCTCATGCATGGCAATGGAAGTTTTATAGCACACTTCCCCGTCACCCATCCTCACGCACATTTTCTACATGTATCATTATTATCATCAGCATCTGTCTTTTGAGCGATGATTTATTCGTCTCTAGGTCTCTGTCCCTTTGTACACTACTAGATCTAAAATTACATCTGTCTAGAGAGAAAGGCATGATCTCAAAGATTTAATACTGGTTTCAAAATTTTATTGCCAATGACTAACTGTGAAATTGCTTTAAATTAACCAGTAATTATTTAGAATGAAGTAGGAAAGAGTTAAAAAAAAAAAAAATTAAAGAAAAGAAATCCCTTTCCCCAGCAAACTGGACCCCCTCCTTCCAACAAAGCTATTGCAGGAGGTTTCAATGGTATGAATAAATGTATTTCTTTTAACACTTTTGTTGTTTAAAATGCTATTGTTTCATCTGAGGTGTGAGGAGATGTGCTAACCTTGTCAATGTGGGTGCAGTAGAGCAGAAATGATAACTGTATATACTATTTCTTTTTTAACAAAAATACTGTGTGTGTGTGTGTGTGTGTGAGAGAGAGAGAGAGAGAGAGAGAGAGAGAGAGAGACAACTTATTTAAATCCTGAATACAGTCAGACCTCATATGCATTGTTAAAAAAAAGCCCTAAAGAATTGCATATGGATTAGGGGGATGAATATTCTATTATTTCAGTCTGTTCTGCTGATCTTCTTATTGTGACTTTGCGCTTCAGAAATCTGCCAGGAATTTGGCTTTGCTGTACTAGGCAGTAATTTTAAATGTGTATCAAGCACTTGATAGTGTATGATTTGCGTGCTGTTGCATTCCCATTCCCTAAATTTTCCACCAATTTATTACTTTTTTCATACTGTTTTAATATTTCAGGATGATGAATATATACAGCATCATTAAAGGTAAATAAAAAATGCATGAAATTAAAAAATGGAATATTAGATGTTTCTTTGCCGTAATCCCTAGGTCCAATAGGAATGAAATGTCTCTGTTCTGTCAAGTAATCCCTAAACATGATTAGGGACCTTGTAGTTTCCACATAGCCCACATAATATTTGTATCATATAAGCCTATTTATGTAAGGTTTGAGTAAAAGTTGTTATTAGAAGACCTATAAACCTATTTTACAATTCAAAAAGATATTCTTGCCTCTTAATCTCTCTACTTTTATTATTTTGCTGGAGATGGCAATACGTCCTTAATTCATTTTTCAGAATTCTGTTACATCTTTTGGGTACTTACATCGTGCATTAACCATCCCAATGAACTGTATTTTTAAGACAGAGGACCGAGTTCAACAGTTCGTGTACTTGTGTAGCTTCTCCTTAAATCCGCGTTGGAAGGGACGCGCACCTCTTTCTAGGTCTCTTCTTCAACGTCCGGCTTTAATCTGAACTGGGGTCAGGAGATGTAGAGATTGCTTTTCTGATTTTGGGGAAGGGGAGATGGAGAGAGAGAGAGGAGATTCATTTTCTCTGTCTAAATCGTGTGATAATATCAGTGATGTAGGCGCTTCTGGCAGCATCAAAGAAAGTTTTAGAAATCAGCTTTTGATTTGACCAGCCAATAGCAGAGTTTTAGGGAGAAAAAGCTAGAAAGAAGGAAAATAGGGCAAAGTTGCGAATGACACAAGAATAAGACAGGAGAGTCAATAGCTTTTTCCAGCTGTGTCTTGTGACAGTCGTGTTGGGGGTGCAACAACCCAGCACTTCCCATTCCCTGCCTCAGCTTCTTGCCTGGGCAGCAGAGCTGCTCGCAGTCCCATCTTGGACGTTGTTAGGCTGAATCCATTAATGTTCAGAGGGATTCGAGTTCCATGGTAACACAAGGAAGATCAATAAATAAATAGGAACAGTAACTTATATGCTGTTATGGTTTGAGTAAACATTCACTAAGAAAATATTTTCAAATGATAGCAGGGGTCAGCTGTGGCAATTGTGTATTTCCCATAAGGAAATCCGAGATTATATTAACCTTGGGCTAGCTACTCAAAAAACCCTGTGGAAATACACCTGTACTGCTTCCACACTGCACTGAAATTTTACTTTTATTTCATTTTCGGCAGTTAGGGTGGCGTTTGAGCAATAGCTCTATTCTTGTATTTATGAACTGAGAGAAGCAAAACTGCTCACTGCTGAGCCCAGGGATCCTCTTCCAGGAAAACTGAGATCAATAACTGTTATCAAGTCTTCATTTATAGGGAGTGTTAAATGACCACAAAGTCCTGATGCTCATCAATTAATAGGGTGCGCTTAAAACCGGGCTGTCTGCCCCACTCCCCCCCCCCCCCCGCAACCTACCATAGTCAGAACTTTTGATCTTCGCTATCATTTTAAGCAGTCACTTTTGGTTATTAGAATTTCTTTTTCACTGGAGATGCTGTACTACAGTGGTGCCAGTAAGTTAAAGGTAAGCGATGTTTTCCCTCGCCAACCTCCTCCTTCCTGCTGGCAATGGAAAGTAGGAACGACATGATGATACCTGAGGATTGCTTTATGAGCCGAAACAAGGAATTACAATTATTACTGCAATAATTTTTTCGCATTTTGGTACTCAGCAAGAAGGCAAGTGCACCCCCCAACCAGAGCAGAACAAACCCTGAAAACTGAAAGTAAAAGCCTCACACACAGATGCGTTTTCAGATGCCTTTATTCCCTCAGTTTAAGTGGAAAAGAGGGATTTGGAAAAAAGAGCGCTTAATTTAACAAAATAATATTGTGCTTTCGAACCTTAAAATGAAAGAATTATTTGGATAATTAGCAGTATAACGCTTTTGAATAACGCTGGTACTTAAGATAGGAAAAATGATACTGTGAAGGCGCTGTGTTTGCCTCTTATGATGTTTTTACCAATTTGGCATTTATGGGAAGCAATATCATTGTTGCAAAGTTTCCAAATTGCTTTTTACACAAATCCGCCGAAATTAAATCTCCTCCTTGTTATGAAAATGAAATGATGTCTTGAGACATTGGCATATTAGCTCAAGTCTGTGGAGACAATAAGCCCAATTCTGCTTGCAGTTATTTTGTGTCCACTTTTAATAGCTCCCAGAAGTTGTGCTAGGTATAGGCTATCGCCCAGCAAAATAAATAAGCCTATGCTTAAGTATAGCACGTGAGCAGTAGCAGAGACGCCTCATAGGACCTCTTGTGCTTAAAGTTAAGCCCACGCCTGGCCGCTTCCGTCGCGAAGAATTTAGCCCACGACGTGGAGTAGCGTGTGATGCAGGAATAATGGCAAATTATGTAAATTGTGAGCCTTCAGAGACAACATCACAAATCAATTTCAAGCTCAAAGAAAATAATGCGAATACAAATTGGTGTAGGCCACGTGAAGGTTTCAGGAGATGGCGTACCATGTGGTGCAATGCAGATTGGACCAGTTATGGAGGTCTTCAGCAAAAGCCTGCTGGCATTATTCCGGTTCCTGTTCCGAACAGCTTCAGGGAAGGCCACACGTTTTGTCGGAGAGCTGGGAAAACACAGCAGTACAGCTCGTACTACCACAAAAAAAGAAAAAAAGACATTTAGTAGAAACGTATTTTGAATAGTAGTAGCGCTGAGCTCTGAAGAAAGACGCCAGGCGAGAACCGTGCCTGGCTGGCGAGCGTTTTGCCGGGTCCTCCCTAAAACCCTGTAGCTGCCTCCAAAGGTGGTGTCAGCAGCGCTGACTTGGAGAGCGATGCGTGCCTGTCTGAGAGACTTCTGCCTCGTTAGTAAGAAGGAAATGAACAAAGGCAGTCTAACATCCCAGCCCCTTCCCCCTCCCCGCAGACCGCGTGGCTGGATACATATTGGAAGGGAATAAACACAACGTGGGTGGGAAGAGAGACCAGTTCACGGCCAGTCCAAACGACTGGCATTGCTTCCAGGCGAGCCACGATTTAGCAGGGCATGACGCAGAATAGTTTTAATTCATTTATGTTAGAACCATAATGGGTCTTCATCGCTGAATTTAAACTACATAAAAGTGCTGTTATGTGACGCGTTTAAATTCATTGACAGAATTAAGGCAAGACTAAGGCAAGTGCATGATTGATTTCTACAAATACAGATGAATCTAATAGGTGGAAGAAGGCAAGACGGATCAAATTTGAAGACATGGGAGCTGATTTACCTACATCAGATGTTTAATGGGATGCTTAATTTGATTGCTTCTCCAAAAACTGCTCACAATAGTCAAGCCACTGACTAAATGGCTGTGTAATCAAGGCCTCTGCGTGCATCTACATCTTGATTTCCATGTGCAAATAACCAGCAATTAATGCTGCCGGTTGACTGCAGGGAACAGTTTGAGGTTCAAAATGGCAACTCCGGAGTTTTGGGGGCCTTTTAGCATTATTTCACTGTGTTTTTAGAAGTGACTGTAGACAGACTTACACGAGTCTATGTAAACGAAAGCTTTTCAACTCCAGTTGCAGAAGGTTCTTCATGGCTATAGCTAGGAAAGGTCTCTCTTTCACAAGGTTATGTGCTCTTAATCATGTGAGTTAGGCTCTTTATATTAAAAACAACCTATTAGCCCACTTCTGTGTAGCCTAAGGTTCCCATTAGGTGGGTTTTTATTTCCATATAAGTGTTTGAACGGAAGGATGAGAGCAGTTGTATATATTTTGTAGCAATGACAGGCACTGTATACTTTCTTCATTCTTAGGATTGAACACATTTCTGAGTGGAAAGTCAGCAGTCACTATTGGTACCTTTTTTTCTTCTTTTTTTTTTTTTTTAATCGGTCTCATTATAATGTATATGAAGGATGTGAGAATATTGGACTGAGATTCTTGAAAATACTGGTGCTCCCTCATTAATTTTACGGCAGTATTTCTACAGTAGTGAATTATCAATTATTTTAAGACTTTTTATTTCCTATGGCACAGCTACAACAAGTAAAATTAAGGGTGTTATACTCACAATCCCTTGCGCCACTCATTCTACTATGGGCAAACTTTTGCTGTTTTCTCATAGTAACCTTTACAATGCAACCGATAAACATTCCTGTTTTAACGACTCCCAAATAATGTCATATTTAAATGAAATGCAGTTTGCCTCAGCAGGGTTCTTTGAATTTATGAGCATTTTTGTCCCATATCCTACAATAATGTGACAAATATTATTTGCATTTTTACTGTTTTCTTGAATACTTTTAAACACCCATTTTTAGGAGACTTCAGATTGCTTTTGAACATGTTTGAATGCATTTTTAGCTATCACCAAGCTTAAAATAGGAACCCTTTTTTCAGCTTATCTTTATTAAACACCTGTAAAAATCAGTGGTATTTCTTTTTTCTTATAAAGCTTTCTTCCTTTAAGGAATGCCAGAAATGCTGCACAGTTTATTCTAGTATGGGCTTCTTTTCTTGGTGGTAATGGGCAGTAAATGGTCTGGTAATGTCTGTGCCATACGCACAGACATTTACCTACCCGAATGTCATAAATAGAAACTTTATGTTGTAATGTAATGCATCTGATCTTTAACTATCTTCAAGTAATATTAGAACTTTTAGGCAACTTTTAGAAAATATTATCCAGAATAAAGTCTTAGAAATGGATCTGTCTGTACAAATGATCTTGCCTGCAATAAACCTGTAATGTAAAGAGTAGGTGGTCAGGCACGACAGTGACTGATTAATTATATTTTGGTATCGAACATTCACTTTGCATTTTTTAAAACCACAGGTTTTGTTGTTGGGGAGTTTTATGGTCTTTGTGTGTGTGGGGGGTGTTGTTTGGTGTTTTTTTTTTTTTTTTAATATAGACACTTATTTTAGAAGAAATTTTATTATTCAGCACCTTTATAATGTAAAGGTGGACCAGCAGCTTAATCTTGCTGTTCTTGGAGGCAGATGGTGCAGTGCTTTCACGAAGTTCTTTGTCTTGACTGGCTTACGTTTTCTGTTTTTCTTTGGTGCTTTTTTAATTTGTCTGATCATTTTTAAGGCAATGTTTCATGTGTTGAATTGAAAAAAAAAAAATCAAAGAAATTCTTGTATCTCTATACGATCATATTAAGACCTCTCTGACATTCACAGAAGTCAGTGGGAAGATTTCTTTATTGCTGTTATGCTGCAAAAATAACTTCTGTGTATGTTTTTGTGGTCAAAAAACCCAGCTAAACACCTTGAACAGAATTTTGCAAGTGGAACCAAATTGTTTAAAAAAAAGATTGCGGTCACTCACCCGTCTCCATTTGAGCACTGTGCTAGACGCCAGTTAAAATTAGACCTCCTTAATGGACTAACGAGGGAAGGTAGGAGTAGAAACAAGAAAAAGATGACAAAAGCAAATATGCTCGTAAATAAGGAAATGACATGTTTGCTTTCGTGGCCTTTGATCAAGCCTGGGAGTTTCTTTTCAAAGGACATTGCGGGACGCCTGGGAAGGGAACAGCCACCCAGCGTAATTGGAAAGGGGGAAGGTCTCTAGCACGCCGGCTGCTGCTGCTCCTGCCTCTCTGATAAGATTGTAAGAGTTGCCAATATCAGTATTCAGTCTTGTAGCGTGTCAGGGCGCTTTCATGTGAACTGAACTGAACTGCCTGTGCGCGCTCCCTCCCGCTCTCCTTCCCGGCGCTCGTCGTCGCATTGAAGTCAGGGGAGAGGAAAAAAAAAAAAAAAAGATTTGAGGATCGCCCAATTTGTTCTGACATAAAGAGATGTTTAGCTCTGTGAAAGGTGGTGGAGGCAGAGTGCCTGACTGACATTTCAACAGGCTGTCTGCTGGGATTGCTCACTTCATGTCCCTTCATATTCCTGCTGTGTCCTGCGCGAGTGCTCTTGTCTAATCTTCACAGCGAGAGCACCAAGAGTCCCCTGGGCTTCAGTGCTCAACACCTTGTTAGACGGGGCACACGGGGCCGTAGCTCCTGCTTTTGTATTTGCTTTTGCTCTAATGTTTCAGGCTTGTTTCAAGTCCCAATAATTTTATTTTTTTTTTTTTTTTGCAAGGGGTTTGCTAAAATAACAGCATGTACCTCCCAATCGCCTCGGTCTTCTCTTGGCAATGCTAGATTTGGGTAATACCTGGTGAAAACACACGGAGGGAAAGAAAATAAAAGACCCCAGTAAGTCAAAGCTGTAAGCAGCATTCTGTGCTTTTGTTTTTAAATGAAGATTCATTGACCTGCTTTGGCTGGTTTAGAAAGCAGACAAGAGAAAATAGTCACTGAACAAACAACGGGAGGGATAACACGTTGATAATAAAGGTAAGACAGTGCCTGATCAGGGATGCCAAACTCCCTACTGGAGCTGCTGGGAAGTTTAGTTGTTGAGGGTTTGTTTGCTTTTATGATTCCGAACACGTTGTGATGCATTCTGGCATGCCACATCCTGTTACATCACGTCAGGTCAGCCCGTGATGCCGAATAACGCTAAGAACATGAATTAATGAGAGCTAATGCTCACCTCTTATTGCAGGAGCATTATCAGGTACCTTGTTAGCTACAGTTCCTATCTGGATTCAGACCTCCTAAAGTAGAGCTGATATTAAAGATATGTGTATTATGTTTTTAACAGATAGAAATGTTATTTTTCATTAGCCTTCTCAAAATACATTGATTAATGGATGTGGTTTAATCCCTGTTAATCCATTAACAATAATCCATGTACTGTGCTCACGGTCCTCTTTTACATCTTTTTAAAGGCACTTCTTTTCCTCGAGTGTATTATTGCTCACGACAAAAAGCAGAATGGTATCTTCCCCTCTGCTTCCTGCAGCTCTGGGGTCCCCGTACTATTATCCCGGAAACACATTGCATGGATTATGGTTGCTCATGAACAGTTGCCACTGTTCAAATTTCCCCTCAACTTCAGATTTTGCATAAATATCTCTTAACACACATCTCATCCTGGGGCAGAGTCACAAGTCTCATCGGGTGAAAGATTGCCAGTGTAAGCTCATATTCTCAGACAAACTTTTCAAATTTGGGTGCCTAAAGCTGAAGCCTCCTCCCTCCCAAAATGCAAGGACAGCTGCACAAAAACACTGATCATGAGGAGCTATGTGGTTTCCTTCAGCCGGTGGCATGTCTAGTCACACGTTTCGTTTGCTAGGGATCGGCAAGAACTTCTTTTCCTGCAGTAGACTGAACAGGTAAATATTAAACCAAATTTTTCTTCATTTCTGTAGCGCGAAGGAGCTAAACTTACATTATGTTAGTGCCTGGTCCCAATTAGAGGATGTTGTAGAGAAGCCGTAGAGGTCTCACCAGGGTCCAGGCTATTCAGAAGACCAAATTCTAGTTCTTAGAAATTAAAATAACTTGGGAATCAACTAGTAAGTTTATTGCTGTAGGTAAGGGCCAGATGACATCAGAAAGTATTAAAAAGCAGTTCGGTGAATCTTGGACACTCAAGAAAAGACTCACGCGTACGTAAGGATCAGATCTCTTATTATCCAGCATGACTAATAACTGGGCCCATGCTGTAGCAGATATAATTGATGCCTGGATCATATTTATGTAAGAGCTGCTGTCATGCTTCATTCCCATTTCAATGTGTCTGTCTTCATTTTGCCTGTGAGTTGGAGTCAGCGCAAGCAATCATTAGCATCCCTTAAAATACATACAAAGGAATCACGATGTCTGACATTTTCATTGGGAGAACGTTACGGGTGTACTCTGGCACACGTAGCCTGATTCTGTCAGCTACTGAGATGATGGTCGGCGTATGTACCGTGCAATTTGATAGGAGAAAAGACTTTGGAGGACACCCAGGCAGGTGGAGGGGGCATCTCATTGTGGGGCATTTGGAAAAGAGGATACCAAAGATCTAATGCCAGTTGTGCCCGCCTTAATTGCTCAGGTATCCCAAACTCCCGTGGATATTTCACTACAAAGAAGCCTATTGGCAAAACGTCTCCATACTTCAGGCTGTGGTCCAGCAGTTTGTGATATACGTCTAATTTAAACATGTGAATAACCCAAGAGATGCTTGGGGACAAGTCGTGTGTAGTGTTACTCACATTTAGTGACTTGCTGGATTAAATGCTAAGCAAAAGCTGTTTGCTCCCCAGCAAGTAGGTAGACAGTGCATGTGAGATGTTCAGAAGTGCACACAGGCAAATGTGGTTTTGTGTGTGTGCCTACAAGCTGTCTCTCTTCCTATTTCCTTTTGTGTGCACACACATATTACTATATAATATTTCATCTATATCAAGAATTCAATTGTTTTATAAAACTTGTACTTGTGTGTACGAGTGTAGCAGTACAAGCCTGTACTGTTAACTCAGGTTGATTGTTTCCAAACAGCTGGTTACAAAAGTGACCATTAATTTAATAGAAGTCGCATTTATTTAAAAATTGACTTAAAAGACCATAAATGTCTCAATGACTCTTTAAATCAATTTAAGAATTGACTTAAAGTACAGTAAGTGACTCATTATATTAAGCTATAGAAAGACACCCAATAAAAGGAAGAAAAAAAAAAACCTGACAGGAAGTTGTAGTTTAGTATCCTGATTTATTTGTGTGAAGAATAAAATGGTCTGATTACTAAAAGCGGATGCAAGGACATCTATCTGAGTATTACGAAATACTCAGGTCTCAAAAGCGGAACTGTAAAGCAAGGAGCCAAGTGCCTCTGAAATTTTCCCCTGATTTGTGTATCAATAAATGAAGTTTACAGTAATGATTTATCTGGGAGATGTTTAGTTGTGTACCTGGATACTATTAATTTACTAGTATTGAGTACCTGGATACTATTAATTTACTAGTATTGAGTAACTGTTCTATACGTCCCTAGATTTGTTGAACATAATGTCTATATGTTAAACAGATTTCTATAGTATTTAAAAATTGACATTTCAAAGAGTGTAATAGCATAATGAAATGTAAACTGAAAACAGGAATGAGTTAATTAGACTAATGATCCCTTGACTCCTTTATTAGCCAGCTCTTTAGAAATTGGGATTAGCTTTGTTTTCTCTGCTGAATAAAGACAGGAAGGATGATGTTGATTCTAGTAAATGACAGCACCAGAAGAAATGAGTGTTTTCCTCTTCGTTATAGGTTTCACCATTTAAGATAAAAATTTAGCCTCCGTGCACGCATACCTAATTTTATTACACTTTGGGTTCATCTCAGATGGGAAGAGAGAAATCAGGAAAACAATCTCGGAATGCCTACTGATTTCATATCATGACTTTAAAAGTGATCCACCCTATGTAATTTCTGGACTTGAAACTTTAAGATTCTTCGTGTGAACCTGGAGTAGACTCGGTTTGAATTTAAATGAAGTCTTCAGAAAAGGCAAGCTTGACAACATTTTGATCTGGGTTTTGAACACTTAATTTCTCCTCTCTATAGGAGAGTGGTTTACACATCTCTCTTGCTTTTAAGGGCTATCAAGAAGCACGAGAATTCTCTCTATAGTGGTTCAAACCAAGCACGCACGGAGAAACAAAATTGTTTTTACGACAAATAGGAGGATTCTTAAGTCAGCAGCTGTTAGCAAAACAACATCATTAAAACTTCCACGGATTCCAGACCTTGCTCTCAGGAGTCGCTCAGGCCAAGCAAAACCTTGGATAAAGTGCTGAATTATAGGCAGGAAAAAGAAAACCAGAATTTAAATTGGTAGGAATTAGCGATGATTCACTAAGCTAATTTCTGCCCTCCGTTACTCTTGCGTGACAGCGTGTGGAGCGGAGCCGGGATGAGAGAGGGCAGAGCGGGAGCCGCTGACAGCCGGCTTTTAAGTTCGGATTCTTTCTGTTAGATCTTTATCCTGAAAAGTAATGAGCTCCTCAGCTTCCCCTGAAACCTATAGGTATAGAGGGCACCCAGCCCCGTGCAGGATCAGCTCTTTAACGAATGCCTGAGGAATAAAGAATTTATCACACAAATGAGGCGACAGAGAGGAGGTGGCAGCAGCTGAGTTATGAAGCTTTTTACTCACAGACAGGCTTCGTTTGCTATCCCGCCCGCCCTCGTTAAGCATTCTTTGAGCACCACGCTGAAGCAGAAGTAATAATGCCATTTGTTCATAGTTTAGGCTTTTCTGGAGGATGCTTTTGAAGTGTGGCGGAGCGGTTGGGGGTTGGCGGGAGGGCACCCAGCACGCTCCGGCTGTCACAGGTACTCTCCTCTTTTCCGGAAGGAAACATCTGGTACCCATCGAGTGCCCTCGGTTGTTTCGTAGGTGCTGCTCGGCGGCTCTTGGTACGAGGTTCGCTTGGTGCTTAATTTTGCCGCGCTCTGGGCAGAAGGTGCAGCCCGCGTGTTGCCCATGGAAGAGTTGAGCGTTGCTCGTAGTCCAACACCGCACCTGACCTTGCGGCTCAGTATTAATTTGAAGTAGGGGAATTAAAATTTTCCATTCTTTTGCATTGTCATGCCTCACATTGATAAGCACAAAGAAATGTAAATAAAAAAGACCTATTTCCCAACCCTCGCTACAACCTTTTTGTTTTATGACAAAAGACAGTTAATTAGCATACTAGCAGTAAGCAGCCTTCCCAAACTCATGCTAATTATGTATTCTGTTGACCGTGACTCCAGTCATAAGGTAATTGGCTTGCAGCAACATGACATTTCAAATCATCTCTTGAAATTACATCAAAAAGCCAGCCTGTTTTGTTTTGATAGGGGAACAATCAATTTGATAAGTGGTAACACAGCTCATTGTTTCACATTAATTAGACTAATTGCAGCATGTTAGCCTCTGAAATAGACAGAACTTGGAGAAGACAAAGGCTGTGGCCTTTAGCATGCAGTGCATGTGGTGGTTCCACTTGCTTGCACATACTGTAGGCAGAAAAGAGAGTTGTTAGGATTCAGCCTTGCAGGAGACTGGGTGTTAACAGTGGTTTGATGCGTTGTGCTTAATCCACTGGCTTTCAATTATAAGATCCAGGTTCAAAAAATCCCAGAGAGAGGAAGGGGGGAGGAAAAAAAGAAAAAAGCCATTTTAATATTAATGGTGTCAAAGTTTTCGGTGATCTGTGGGGTTTTTGTCTCCTGAAAGACAAAGCAGAGATCTGGCTGCAGGATCTCTTAGATGTTTGTGGACTGTAAGGCCCTTCTTCGAGAAGGCTTCGCTTCCACTCTTTCTTTTCCTGCCCATTCCCACTAATGTTTATTTCTTAGTATACCTTAGTTGGGCTATTTTTATTTTCACTTTTATATTGACTTAAGAACAACGTAAAAAAAAAAAAAATACTTAGCAGGTGGATTACTGAAGACAGATAGTAGAGATGCATAACCCACCCACGCGTTTCTAATTTAGAGCATCTTTGCCTGCTATTGAGATTACCAATTGTACTCGGCTCTCTGATGATTTTTATGATCAAGCTATGTCATCTGTAGATTGACATGACCAAATGGATTTTGCTTGTGGCCTAATTGAAATGTAAACCAGAGTTTTAAGAGATGAAAAGTTTAAGGGGTTATCTCAGTCCACAGGCTAGGCTGACTTCATTGCTGTTCACAGTTTGGTGTACAGTGTTTCCTGCACGTCAAACCCAACATCAGGCCACTGGATATGTAAAAGGTGTGTTCTTTTACCGGTATGTTGCCTAGTGGGTTTGATAAACAGGGTCACAGTTAGCAACTTTGCTGAGGCAGAAAAGCATCAGAGACTAGGTTGCAAAACTGTGTGAACGCTGATGAAATCGTATGCATGAGGCCAGCTCTGACTTCTCTTCGACAGCTCTCTAGTCCACCTGAGTTCAAACTGAAGTACTGCCAGAGCATTTTACCTCTTTTAATTACCTCTATTCAACAAAAAGTAACCTCAGTTTAAAAAAAAAAAAAAAAGGAAAAAGAAAAAGAAAATAGACTGGGGGGGAGCAATTGTGAATGATTATGAATTGCTTATACTAAAGCAGTAATTCTTCAGTTGGTCTCCATGGAAAATGAGACTCTTTTTTCAAGTGAGGCGAGGAAATTTAGGTATCCACATATTTCTGCTGGGCACAGACTTCACTTACACATTCTTGTTTCTGTTACGCGCCCCAGTCATTGACTGGTTAGACAGTAGAAACTTTGGGGCAGAGATTTTGTTAAATTTGCCTGTAGTCTGAGTTTGGAGAAGTGTAATTTCATTTAAATCAAAGAATTTGTTCCAACAGCTTAACATTGTCATTGCTCGTGGAAGCTATATTTTTATTAGTTTTGCTTATGCTTTATGTTGGCCCCTTAGCAAATGATCATAAACTCTGTTTTAAATCCAGCTACCAGTGACTTCATACCACTGATTTATTTCTATCATTTACTGGCAAGAATACATTTTAAAAAATGTATTCTAAGCAATTCATTCCTCTCCACCTCCTCTCTTCTGCGCCTCCCTTTGCCTTCCTCCTCCTTCGACATTTAAATCGCCTTTCATTGAGCTTAAAATTATGCCCGGATTAGCGACGTAACCACCCTAATGTGCCGCTCTTACTGAAAAGTCCTGGGTTTATAGAGGAGGTGAATTTGGAAAGGAGCAGAAGACTGCAGCCTTTTAGCATTCAGCTTAAGTGCTGGTTCCACTTGCCTGAGCACAAGCTGGAACCGGCGCTGTTAGGATGCAAGCCTGCACCCTCGCTGTCACTGCCGCTCCTCGTGTAGTCGGGTTCCTGCTTGGAGCAGAGCAAATCTTTGCTCAGTTAAGCGAGCGTCACTCACCGGCAAGCTTGGCTGCCAGCCCAGGGTTGTTAGACTTTTCCGTGCTACACCTGAATGAGATATCGAGGAGACATGGCTACCTAAACAGAGTCGAGAAGCACTAGATAAAAAAAAAAAAAAAAGAAATTGTCTCGGGGATGACAGAATAATTTTGAGAATATAACTTACGCTTCCAGTGCTCGCTCGGGAGGCTTGCAATAAGGAACCTGCATTGCCTGCTCGGTGACAGATCCTGTGTGATCTTGTTTAAATACCTTTCTCTGTTTTCTTGAAATCCAAGACTAGAAGGTAATTGCTGACTTCTGAGTGAGACACAGGGGCACAGGCAAATCGTAGCTTAGCAAGCTGGAACACATTGATACCATCCTGCAAGGTGCTGAGCTCTTTCAAAGGTGCTAAATTACTGGTTTGGGCTTATAGCAGTCGTGAGCACTCAGCTACTGGTAGGATTGAGCTTTTAAGTTGCTTGGTTATTATTCAGTCAAACAAAAATCGTCAGGACCTTCTTAAAGTGGAAAAGGAATAGTGAGAAATAAAGTTGCAAAGTTTTGGGTGGCATGAAGGTGCTGGCAGTGAGTATTCTGCGCAGAGAGTAGAGGAAAATCAGGTCCGGGGTAAAAAGAGATAAAATAGGAATAGTTTTTAAATAGGAATTGCTGGCAGAGCTATTAATCACACAAGTCTTTGAGCTCTAAGGGTTGCGTGAGTAGTGCTAATAACGAAAGAAGAGAGATACTTTGCTGATATCTTGAAATACGCTATTAAAAGCAACAAGCAAAATTAAAGGGAGATAATGTCTGAACAGATTAACGATGTGTAGTAATAATTAAAAAAACCCCAAACCTACAGACAAAACCCAGGTACCTTCCGAAATCTGAATCCCCAGGTGTGACTGTTGTTCTGTATGGGGTAGTCTTTTAATAATTAATTTTGCACGTCGCTGGTCTTATCATACAGTCTCAGCTCTGAGCTCCGACTCCGATCTCATTTACACTAGTAGAAATGTATCAACATTTCTGCTGTTTCTCTGCCTATACGCTGCAACTGTGACCAGAACATGGACTCTGCTAGAGTCTGTGGGTTTTTAGCAGGAAATTTCACAGTCTCTCTGAAGCGGGTTTGCAACGGAAGAGAAAAATGCATTTTTCATTGCTGTCTAAGGTAGGCCACCACCTGCTCATTGCGGGCTGCCAAGCTGAACCAGGACTCGAAGCAGGTAGAGGCTTTTTATCTGAAAAGAGGAATCAAGGATCTGTGAATATAAGAGAAAGACTTCAGGAATAACTTTCATTGTCATATTTCTTTTCAAAATCTCCATCATCGTCCTCCTCATCTTTGAAATGATGTCATCCCTGCAGTCGATTCAGGGCAAACCGAATGCAGGTTTAGGAATTTGCAAAGGGGAATAACCTTTTCCTTACATGGGATGATACTTTTTTTTTTTTTTTTAAAGTCCTTTTCGTGCTGTTGCTACGACCTTCCACCCCTAATGCACTATTGTACCTGTTTAATGAAAGAAAACAAACCAAAATTCTGCACTGACCTGGACTCGCGAAACAACCAGGGTTTTCAGTGAAGCCTTCATAAGCTACAAATCAGTGTAAAATTTAGCTCATATTGCATTCTCATTGGAAATGGGTTATATGATAATTTATGTTGAGCTGATCATAACTAGACCACCTCATAGTAGTGTCCTTCAAAAAATTTTAATCAACGTTGTCTTTCGCTCTCCACCTCTCTTGGTGCAATTTCAAGAGGTTTATTTGCATGTCAATCTGCACGTGTTACTGAAGTTATTCCACTGAAACGAGCGCAACGTCTTGGCTGCGTACGTGTTTTACAGCACCATAATGTCAGGTGACTCTTTGCATTTATTTCTGATTTGCGCTAGTAGAAGAGTCAGGCCCTTAATTCTCTTAAGCCCTGCAAACAGGGGTATTTCCAAGTGCCTGTCAGATCTGTTTTCCAAGTCTTTGTGTTTCACAGTGACTGTGCAATGAACAACGTAGGGGAAGAAACTGTTGATCCTACGAAAATCACTGAGATGGTCCAACTCTTACATTAAAATCTATGTTAAAAAGTGTTCCTGAGTATGTCTGACATTTACTTTTAGATGAGTGTTTTCTCTTGAGGCTTTTCCCCTATTCGTTGTACGGTGAACAGCAAAGGCATTCCAGAGCAGTGTCTTGGGCAGCAAATACCAGCAGAGTCCTCTCCAGGGCAAACTTGCCCAAAGCTCTTTGTATCGAGGACTGCCTTGTTTTACTGTGCTTACGCAATCTCTAATGTGATGGGGTTCTGCAGTGAGGACAGAGTTGCTCCATAATTGGTGATAATAAACAGTTTCCCACCTAAGTCTGTATAATCAAGCCGAACAGGGTGGGGAGAGGTGTGCTGGTAAGTGTGGGTGTGTTGATTCCTCATGCGGGCTTTTTTCTTTTTCGTAATTAAAGGCTTATGTTATGAAGTTACACACGGGTGGACTCCTGGTAGAATCCTAGAAAGGATAAACAAGTTTTAAACCGATTTTGAATGGATATTGAAGACAAAGATTATGAGCTATGACCAGAGAAGTTTGACTCCGGAAGCGCAGCAGAGCACATTTTTAGTTAGACCAGAGCTTTAAGCTCACTACGTGTCAAGTTTGACAGCCAAGATGGAAGTATTTTTCATGCTGTGGTGAAGCTTTGGATTTGAAGGTGGGAGAACTTGGGATTTGTTGAGGAGTGACTGAAGTGGAGGAGTTTTCAAACTGAGATGCGGAAAACATACTCGGACAGCGGTAGTTGTGGCCGCAGCAGATGACGTGAGCTAGGGGAAGCTGGGACAACTGATGTGGGACACTGTGAAGGTAGAGATGTTGATCCTTTGGCAGACGCTTTCTAACTTGCTCTGTATGGAAATGTCAAGAGATGCTCAGTACATTTGCCCCTCGATCCTGCTAAATCAGCGGTTACTACCAGGCTTCAGGTTTCATAAGTCTCATAACATTAATGGACATATTGCCACAACCCACTCTTTTCTCTCTCCCACCCTTTGCTACATGTTGTTGTTTTGGGTGGGTGGGGGTGGGGTTTTTCGGGTGCTTTTTCTTGTTGTTTTTTTTTTTTTTTTTCTCCCCCTGCCAGTAAACATTAAAGGTTGAGGTATTTCCAAATTATCTTTTTCTTCCCACCAGTCGTTTCTGGCTACATTCCAAAGAGGGAGACAAGACGACAGGTTTTCATTGGTCACTTAATTGTGTATGTCCATTGTTTTTTATGACTTCCAGATTCATATTTTTGTGTGCTTAAGGGGCTTTTGTGACAAGGTGCTAATGGGTTCCTGGCTGGGCAAGCACCTGTGTCAGAAAGTGTTTCATTGTGTCCCTTATTTTTCCAGCTCTGACTGCTTCTATTAGCTTGCTTATGTACCTTTATTGTAGCCCTCTGATGTACTTCTGTTTGTGGGTTGTTTGTTGGTTTGGTTTTTTTTGTGGACATATAATCTGCATGTACAAAGGAAGCTATTACTTTTGCTGTAGAGAGAAAACGGGAATTTCAAATGAGAGTTCCACTTGTACACGTGCCTGAGAGACAAGAAATCTAAGAGATATAGAAAAGGCTTAGAGCGCTGACCTGTCCAGGGAATTTCATCACATGATCTGAGAAGCTCTGCAAGGTGGGCTGTGGGGAGCTGGTAGGTATAACGCTGCTGGAAAATCTCATTTCCAACGGTTAGGCTGCATGAAACGGTAGATAGCTGTACCCTCCGTGGTTTCCTCATGAAGTGCTTCCAAATGAACTCTTGTAGCTGCTCCAGCCTCATAAGTGTGAAAGTGAAGAGAAACGGTGTGTCTGTGGCTTTAAAAGAGAAGCAAAGCATCCACAAGGTGATTGCTGTATTAGACTGTTATCTATGTTAGGAAGAAGACCTTAAGGCCTCTCAGGATATTGTGTCTAAACCTGTGTTCCAGTTGCAGCAATGAATTTCTTCTGCTTCTGAAAAAGAAGATAAAGGGTAGCTTTTCTTGCTTATTTCTCTGGTATTTCCTCTAATGCAAGTTATTTCTCAATGACCCGATGCTTTTTGGCACATAATATCGGTCTCGTGTCTTTTGTTTATGCAATAATTTAGCTTTTTATTCCAGTCTAAATCAGCACAAAATTTGTTGCAGATTTCGGCCCTTTTAGCACTACCAGCAAGTAAATCCAGTCCAAGACTGTCCTTTGTTCTAAGGGGCAGTTTCCATAACATGGTTGTCATCAGCTCTTTTCATGGAAAATTGTTAGACTTTTTTACGCTTCCTAGTTTGCTCTTGCACATTGGTTTGCCCTCTGCACTTCTCCCAAGTTAAAGATCTAGCTGGTGAACTTCTGGAGGGAGAAAACCAAAAAAGGCATGGCAGGTTTGGGGCCCACTAAAAATAGAAGTAGAATAGATTTAGAAATGTGTTTAGTTAACGGAGCTTCTGAAACTGAAAACCTGTATGAATACAACAAAGACCTTAATTTCCAAATATATAGGACGAGATATGAACAATAAAGAGTGCATCCTGGCATAGGTCTTTCAAGTAGTTTTTGTATATTAGTTTATACAGTCATGTTACAAGAGAGAGAAGACCAAGCATAGAGGAACAGGATATATAAATGAGATCTTTAGGACCCAAATTCTGCATGTGAAATGCAGGGCAGACTGGATTCAAAGCCGGTTCCCTGTTGTGAAACCTGCCTTGAACACAGGACTTGCGGTATTTTCCATTGTGCTCTAAAGACAAAGACTATTGTGCTACAGAAAAATTATGTCTAAGCCTATATAAATTTAAATATGTTTATTATTTTTCACCCCCTTTTCCAGACAAATTAGCAGAAACTATAGTCTGTGTGTTTATCCTGTGCTATTGATAGACATCTTTCACGATTTTAACCGATCTGTAACTATTTTTCCTAAAAGGAAAATGTCCCGATTCCTTAAAAAATAAATGTGTCCGTGTCCGGTGCTAGTCTGGTCATGATGTATAAAAGGTTTTGTTTTCTCTGTACAAAGAAGAGGAGATATGATTTTTGCTGGAATTTTCCGTCTCTGTGACTTTTTGCAAATCTTATTTCATTAGACGCCGGGCTTAGAGTTCAGCAGCGTATTGTAAAGCTTGTCCCCTTAGAAGCCTTCCGTCTACCCCTGGCTAATAATAATGACAATGCATTGGGAACTCATTTAACACGTGGGCTGGACGGCAAGCTGTGCCCTGCTCGTGCCGCTGGGAGAGCAGCTGCCAAGGAGTCTTCTGAGACTCTCTGGACAGACTTGCCCTCCATCCCAGCACTGCTGCACTTTGGAGCAACTTCAGGGCAACTCTGTGTTTGTAGCTGGATATCGGTACATGATAACCGCAAACCCGTCGAATTACGGGATAAATCTGTTTCTGTGGCCGCTGCCCAAACCCCACTGTGTTGAGGAAGCAAGACAGCAGCGCTACATCAGACGGATATTTGGGGCTTGAGTCTTGCACCTTGAGTCCTCGTAATCTGTTGGCCCCACAATCAAATTCACCTTCCAGATATGCTGCTATGAGAATTCGAGTAATTCAATGTCATCAATTAAGTTATTCTAGAATTACTCCAGTGTAGCTGAGAACAAAATTAAGCCTCTAGTCTGTTCTGGGAAATTAGACAGATATGGTTTTTTTCTAAGTGGTTTCTAATACATTTCATTAGGAAATTATTTGATGAATGTCATTTAGGCATTGGGGATTGGTATAGTGTCTGGGGTTTGAACAGTCTGACAATTTGTAGCTGGCCAAAAGGAAATGAAAGGCTAATATCTTCACAGAACATTTCAATATTTTTAATCTTCTTTTTTTTTTTCTCTTTTTTTTTTTTTTTTCTCACGCACTGAATACTTCAAAGATGTCATAATGACATGGAATAGGAGATTCATTCCTAAGGACCTGGGAGCACTCCAACTTATTTTCCTAAATGCGCTTGGCTATCTTAAAACTTAGCCCTCTCATGGTATTAGTTTGTATCTGTGTCAGTTGTTGTAATTTTCACAAGTAAGCAGCCTGCAAGCGAGAGGCAGAGATTCAATTATATTTTTTTTTAAATTGCATTAAAAAAATCACCTAGATGTTGTTCTGCCATGACTTCACAGTTTCTAAGGTACCAGAAAGACTTTATGCTAAGGCTGATGCAATATTCTTGGCCACAGAACAGTTTATCTGAGTTCACTGGAAACTTGAAGGGAGGTGAATCCACCAAGGTCGGTGGCATGATTATATAATTTTTGCATTGCGAATAAACAGATGTTCGCTTTCATGAGTATTCACACCTATAGTACCGGACATTAGGTGAAGTATCCCAGCCTACTGATGCATCTAAAATAGGTTTTGTTGCTGCAGAAGCCATGGAAAACTTTTAAATCCTATTGGATGCTGACATAAATGCTGAATATAATTCACCGCTGTTGACTTTCAGTCCCATTTCACTCATGTTTGGAAGAGATGGCTAGACTTGGCTCTTGGTTAAAATTGCAGGCTTTTTTTTTTTTTTTTTTTTTTTAATATTAGTGGGGTATTTTGGATATTTGCAAAGACAAGTGAAATCTGGCGCCTCGGACCTCTGATTCCTCAAACTAGGACTTTAATAAAGGATGTCGTTAAAAATTACCTGCCGTATACAGGAAACAAACCAGGTACTCATCCAAGAAGTTGTGCTTTGGGCCATTTTTTCAGATACTAATACTGTAGATTAACTTAATCTTTTTTTTCTACATCAAATTGATGCGTCCGATTTTCTGGTTTCTCCAGTTATTCTACATCACTTTGATAGTACAGAAAAAACCCTATACCTATTTTGGCTGTTTATATGCCCATGTAGGTTCATCTAACACTGTCAGAACAATGCTAATCTATTGAAGTAATTGTTACTTTGTCGTAACGAACTCTTACTGCTTTTAACGCGAGCTCTTTCATTATCTTTGATATTTCGCTTATTTCTTTTAACCTTCCTCATGTAGCTTTATTTCTCTCTTCTGCCGTTCTGTTCTCAGGTCTTGGACTAATTTCTCTCTTCTTACATATGTGCCAAATAACTAGCTCTTCTTCCTGCATAAATACATATATTACGTTAGGCGTGTTCATACCTGTCTGCCAGAGAAACGAGAAAGAGGGGTGGAAGAGGATCACGATAGGCAAGCAAATTTGAGAGAGCAATTTGGTCAGTTTATCTGTCCAGTCTCTGCCTTCTAGCTTAAGCTGTATTGACTGTAATCTTGATCTTAACTTGTTGGCGGCATGAAGGGTTGTTTCAGCTGCACGCAGAAATTCAGCTGCCTGGCCTCTTTGGCTGCTACATTACAATGAGAGCGGTAGAATAACAGTAAGGGAATAACAAGATGTAAAGAAGTGGAGGATCTCATACTTTTCCATGTATGAGATGTTTCTATTTCTTTCTCTGAAGATGCAAATGTTAGCCTGACGGTGGTCAAAGAGAAATGTCAAGAAAGGAAATGGAAAAGAGTATTTATTGTGCCAGTACATCAATCTCTTACACACCTTGTATAAAGCCAAGAGAGTTCAAGCCTATTAACTGAAGACTTTAAATTGTATTAATAAATGTCAATATAATTCAGCGTAGTTAGAGTCTAACCACACCTGTATGAATATCTTCATCCATGTTTAATCCATTTCTTACAAGAAAAACCCCACCCTTTGCATTTGTATCGAAGCACTTTGCCTTACTCGGTGCCTTTGGTCTTCAGCCTCTGTGGTTTTATGTGCTTACCAATAGCACCTGGGCAGCTGCGTGCAAGAACTTCTACTTAACGTTCCCAGTGAGGTTTACCAAACAAAGTGGACAAACTATGGTTAATTAAAAGGTTTTCTTAAAGCTTAATGAGGCTTAACAACAGATATAATTTAGGGAATCATCTTTTCCTTTGCCTTCTTTTGAAAAAGTACGAAAAGCAAAAAGACAGTTTGTCCAGCTAGAGCCTTGGTAGAAGTATGTTATGGACTTGCAGAAGGAAAAATTAAGTGAGAAGAAAAACATTAATATGTGATATTCATAATCCTTGCATCGAGGAATCTAGAACATTTTAGAAATGTGTAATTGGTGAAGTCCCAGTGAAACACAGAAATACTGTTACCTTTGCTTTTACAAAGAGACCGCTGGAGAGGCAGACAGATTCAGGGACTGTGAACGGGACCCTGGAGTCACTCACTTGTAAAATCAAGAACAAAGAGGAAAAATCCTCATATCCATCTTCTGTTCTGACCCACTTACTGTGTTGTTGCAAACAGATAGAGTGAAATAAACACTGAATGTGATGTTTAAACCAATTTTGCTAAGGAGAAATGAGCCTAACTTAAAGCTGGCCGTAGCTAAGTGAATTATTTCTTTTTTTGACTATGCCGGTTATCTTGAAATAGCCCTTTGATGAAATCCTCTCCTCTTTCAAGTCCTTGGAAAAACTCCTACGACGAGATTCATTTCACCTAACTTTAGACATCTCTAGTGCAAACCTCTATATCCGAGCTCCCCATCCTTGACTCTCTTTATAGCTGGTGGAGAGAAATGGGGCCTTCTAGGGTATGATTCCTCTTTGTTTTGGATGGCTACTTTAGAAGAGAGAAATTCAACACTGTAAGTACCTGCCTCTCTCTGTCAGCATTAAAGAGATACTAGATGAGTGACTTTGGTGGCATCACGCTCATCTAGTCAGAAGAAACCCACCTGTTGTGACTTCAGAGGGGATTCGCGCGCCCACGTTTTTTACTTGGGAAGACATCACTGGCTGTGTGTGGGAAACGCCAAGGTTCAGATTGGCAGTACGTTTTGGTTATGCTCTCAGCTGCTTTCACACCTCTACCTGTAGTCTCGGAATTCTGTTGCGTGAAACTACATTTAACTGTAGAAAATCTACTGGAGTTATACACAGGGTGTTTAAGCTTACTCTCAAAGGTACTGTTCTTCTGTACATACAGTGTCCTCATTCCTCTTCCTTAAACTGCAGGTAATTGATGTGAATCTGTGGACTCACTCATTCACCCCAAAACTTTACGGGAAAACTTTGAGAATCCATTCAGAGGAATGCTAAAAGAAAATAAGTTACTCTGATACCTCTTCTCTTCTTGTACCAGTATTCTTTCCATTCCCAGCTTACGACAGAGACGAAGAAAGGCAGAAATAGCCATGGGCCATAATGCAAAATGGAAGATTTAGGAATTCATGTGCAATTGCTACATGGAGAACAAGAATAACACTGAAAGCATTCTAAGCAGCAGTCAGTATGTAGCAGCTCTTCTGCTGAGCTTTATCACAGTGTCTTGTGGAACAAATTTGACCACTTAAAGGTGGGAAATAGCAGTTTGGCTTTTTTTTTTTGTTAGTGTAAAAAAAGAGATAGTGGGATAATACTGAAAGTGCTGTTTAGGTGTTTTGTCTTTTTGTGTTGTGATTAGCTCTTTTTTAGGATATGGTCCTTAGCAAAGGTTGTCTGTGGAGGGATAGAATAAAATAAAAGTAAAAATCCCATGTTTAAGATGGTCTGGTAGGCTGTGACTTGTCCTTACGTATGGTGAGGGATTTGGTGGCACGATTGCTTAATTCACTGGACTTTCCTCACTGGGGAGCAGGTAAGTTTCAGAGCCTGTTGTTTCCTTGCAGGCCAGGTGACCACACGGAGGCTGATGTTGGTCTCCTTGCCGTGGTGGTCACCTGGGCGCTGCAGAGCTGAGATTAGTGCTGAAAATGACTACTTTGGTCAATGGGCCATCTCCTTGGTTTGGTGTACATAAGTCAGTGTAACTTGACTGATTGCAGTTCTTACATGATCACTGACAGTCTGACCTGACACGTTTTGAGACAGTTTACTCTTCTGGATGTGAAGAAGTGGATATGGTTGACTTAAAGGAGCAGTTCCTCTGTAGCTGGAGTGCGTGTATGGAAGCAGAGCAGAGGAACCTGTCGTGTCCATGGAAGGATTCTATGTGTGGGTGGGAAAAAGGGAATTGGAGCCGTGAGAGGGTCATAACCAAGACAGGGGACTGTAGGAAGTAAGCAGGTGGGAAGTTAGACTGGCAAAAGATGAGGGAAGAAAGACTGCTGAAGTTGTCTATAATTCTGTGGAACCTCAGAGATGGAGGGTCCATCTGTCCATTTACATACATATAAATCCAGAATAATTTAATTGCTGCTGTCTTGTTGTACTGATGTGTGAGTAGAGCCGATGAAACTGGGGCTGATGTTGTTTTGTCCCTTGGATGAGGAATACTTAGATCACTTTTCATCATGTTGTTTTGGTGGGTTCCAAAAGAAACTTCACCAGATCTGTCTTGTAATAGTGGGACAATAATATGTCTTAAAAGGAAACAAAAGCCTTTTATATAGAGGAAGGAAAAAAAAAAGATGAAAATGACAGGTTTATGTGTTTCGTGTGTTTGCAAGGGGGTAAAATAATAAACTTGCTTTATTTTTTTCATCTGTACATAATTAATTGTCTTTTTGGGGGTACTTAACTACACTTCACTATAAAATATTTTAGTTGGCTTACAAACTAAAAATGTGCTTCCCTGTTCTATGTGAAGTTCTTTAGGATTTTCTCAAGATTAATTATGTTATAGCAGTTTAAAACAGTATGTTATCAGCACCCTGCGTGATACCATTGTGTCCCTTCAGCTCTGTCAGTCTTCCCCTTTCTTCCCCCCATTCTTTCTCCCAGTAAAAATGTCTACTTGTGGTTTTGCTTCAGTGGTGTTACTTAGCAGTATTTTTCCTGTAATTAACACATCTGTGCGTACCTGATCCAAAGGCAAATGAAGATGAGGGAATGTTTTCCCTTCACATCAGTGGGTTTCAGATGTGACCCTCAACAGATGATTATCAGATGCTGATATTCACATCTGAATAAAGGAGGCTCTGTGTGTGTGTATGTGTGCAGGAACGCTTTCTTTAGCCTAAGGGATAGCAGTCAATAGAGAAAGTGAGATGAAAACCGAATTTTTGCAGAATGGAGATTTCATTTTAACTAAGTATTTTTTTCCCTTTATTCTTCTCCTCTCCATTTGAAAAACATGTTAAACACGTTGAGTCAGAGAGACATTCCTGCGCTGCATTAGAATAGCCATCAACGTCAGCCCAGACCATTTGGATCATGTCACTTGTCCTAAAGTGTGTAGCTGTTTTTAAAGAAAGAACATGTCATGTTCTGTACAGGGATCTTTAATGCATGAAACTTGTTTGAAGCAATAATAAATCAAGTCCTTGCTGCTAAAACCAGTGTCTGATTTTTCCCTCATGACAATCTCTATCTTTCCGTGTGTAAAAACTGAGACAATAGCAAGAACAATTCTGCACCCAGAAGTATTGCAAGTAATTTTGATCACAACTAACTAAAAGCATAAATCTAGCAAAATAAAGAACTGTGATATAAATGCCCCATGCATTTGCCACAATGTTTAATAATGTACTCTTTTTCTACAACCATCATTAAAGGAGGTTGCAAGCTGTGTAGAGATATTTTCATTATTCATGCTCTATTGAGTAGGCAGTTCTGCAGACATTTTTCTCACCTCTCCTAAAAAGTGGAATAATTAAGACCAAGTAGAGTGTTTGAGACTTATTTGCCTATCATTTTCCACTCTCTTACACAAGTATTATTTCTAATAGATTCAAGCCAGTTAGTGGTGATGTAAAGAAAAATCAGGCTTTTGCATTTTACTCTTTATTAATTACCCCTTTTGACTGTGTGTAACCATAACTAATACAAGTAAAGGAAATGTAAATGCAAATCCATTTAAATTAATCTGGAGTAGTTTAGAATTGCAGGCTATTTTAGCAGCATGACTTAGTTTCAAAAACCCTGTGAGAAGATGACAGAAATCTCAGTCCTGACAAATGTTATTACTGTCTACAACATATAGTAGTGTAATCGGAATTACGAATGGATGGTGCTGAGATCCCCGGTTGAGCTTTGACAGGGGTTGAAGCTTAATCGGACAGAGGGTTCAAGGGTCTGATTCTTTGCCGCCTTGTAAAATGCCTTGCTCTTTCCTCCACTACAGATTCATTGGCTTTGGATTTGGGCAATAAGTTATGAGTATGAAAATGTTTTTTCATACAAAATACACACACACACAAAAAGTGTCTTTTTCGTTTCATGTACAGAATGCAAAAAAAAAAAGCCCTCAAAACAAATTGGTGAAGGGTATCAAAGTGGCAGCACTGAGGGCTGAGGCCCCTGTGATGCAACTGGGCTGTGTCCAGAAGCAGAGCCCGGCCAAGGCACCTCTTGAACCGGGCAAGCTGTCCCAGGGTTGCGCAGGGACCCCACTCGCACCTCCACTGAGAACATCAACAAAGGTGCCAAGCAGCGCCAGCTGAAACGATGTTTGCTTATACAATATCTGTGGGCTCCAGTCCACTAGGGACTGCAGAGAGACCAAAAGTGCATTTTGCATAGGCTGGGATTTGAACAGCAGATTGTAATGACTTTGAGTTACACCAAGAGCGAACTTGATTTCAGCCAGTGACCTTGAGCTGAAAAACGTTAGCCTGTTATCAGCACCCCGAACCATGAAGTCACTTTGTATGGTTTTGAGTGGTTTTGTTTATGTAGATTGGTTTATTTATTTTTTTAATCTGGTGCAGCATAGTAGAGGTAACCATCAGTTTGTTATAAAACCGAGCGCTCCGTTGACCTTTCTCCTTCCAGTCCGAGTGCAGCCGAAACCTGAGGTAGCCATCGCTTGTTTGTTGTTCCACTCATGGGACTGCTCGAGAACTTCCAATTTCCAGCAGCTCAGCTCTGAGGAGCAAACTTGAGCGCAGAGGCACAACATGTGAAGTGTTGTGATTTGTTGCCATGATGACAGTGTCAACTTAACTACAGCTGACAAACAGTTTTTAAATAGAACATTTCAATTCATTATAGTATTCTCCATCTGTTTTTTTTCACTGTCTGCATACATGCAAAACATCTGAGAAATGCTACCACAATGGTTTGGTTTACTTATCTAGCCACTAACATTAATTAGTTGTTGAGAGTGGTAGTTCAGGGAGCAAGTAAAATGATGAAATTCCCCCCTCAGTAAAGGAATCTATTTTATTTACTCAACAAAAGATGCCCAGTAGATCTGCTTCCACAGTTAGAGTTTTTCAAATTGATTTTTTTGAGCATAGGTTCTATACCGTTGGGGTTTTTTTTTTACTACTTTACTACCTCTTGTTTTTGCCACGTTTTGCTCCCTTCCCAAAAGCATCTGCCACTGCTATTTCCAGTGTGGAACTGGTAACAGAAGGGGAGCATCATTTTGCAATTAAATCAGGCTGCTGGGGTCAAATTTAGAGGGTTTTATTCATGGCTTTGCCACTGGCCCACTCTATGACCTTGAGCAAGTTGCGCATTGCTGTATCTCAGTTTACCTATAGGTAAACTAATATTGACTTCCCTTGAGGGGATATCATGAGGCTTAATTAAGCGTCTGCAAAGATCTGGGAGATAGAGGACTGAAAGCTGCCATAGGCATACAAATGACGATGATGATGATGATTTGTGCCCAATTGCACCTCTTCCCACAGAACTGCCACTGTAGCTGCTGCGCGGATTAGTTGTCAGGTGAACTATGAATCTATCAATTCATCCATCATTCTCCCCCTTGTAGATTGAGCCCAGCTGGCTAGCTTTGCTTATTAGTAGCTGTTAATAAATCAAATCATATTTGCTGTTTTAATTGTATCTTAAAGGGTAGCGTGGCCCTTTCCTTTTAAATTAAAAACAGTGTGACAATGTAGACATTAGAAGCTGTGCTGCTGCTCTTGTACTCCACTGCTCGCAAATTGTTGACATAAAACTGGGTTAAAAATGTATGTTTAAGGAATCTCATAATTTTAAAACACGCAACTTCTAAATTCTGGCAGAAGACGTTCTCTGGGTGCCTCTTTTGCAAAGTTTGGGCATCCTTGTTCGTAAATCCTCTTGGAGCACTGTCCCAATAACCACATTTTGAAAATCATAGTCTGCTCATCCACAGGAATCCAAGGTGAAAGTAGTTGAGGATTGCTATTTGTTGACGGAAACAGCCATGTCCGTGGGGCGGGGAGGGGGGGAAGGCAAAATGATGTAAAATCAGATTAATGAATTATTCAAGATATACTTTATTGTGATTTTTATTTTTAAATAACAGTGGCCAAAAAAGCAATGGGAATAACAAACTGACATGTTTTATTTTTAATCTAGGGCCAAACCTGTATCTTACAGATCTCATTAAAATGGAGTATATGCACTAAAATATTGATAACATAATTTCCTTTAAATTTGGTTCTCAGTCATACGAAAAGCGAAGGGCCTACATGGAAATGGATACTCTTAGAGGAATCCTACTCATTGAAATCAATGGAAGTAGCCCAGCTGGCTACTTTTGCCTATTACTAATTTATAGTAAATCAAGCAATACTTCTTTTTCTAACGTAATCTGAATGCCAAGTCATATAGGAATTCCTCACCAAGTGCAGAAAAGGGTTAGGATTAAAAACAGCAGGAGTTTCCCATTGATTTCAGGTAAGCTTTTGCCGAGTGTCTTATTGTATTTTGGATCATCAACCTTGGAGTTTTGTGGAATTTACCTTTCCATTGTGTGCAAAATTTGATGCAAGGGTGCCTAGTAGGTAAAAGTGAAAAGGGGCCATTGGGCTCTTCAGCCTTCCAGACTAACTTCACCCTCTAATTTTACTGTTTCTAGAGCAATTGCGTAATGATGATAATTCATTCAAATGGCAAGCAGGAAAATCAACGCAGCATGTGCGGTCAATAATTTCTAACTCCTGAGAGGAGATCAAAGAGGAAAGCAGCAGGGAGGAGAAGTAGCCTTATATAAAGGAAAAAACCTCTCAGTAACTGAGATAGCGCTATGAGGAGATAACAGAATTCAGAAAGATTTCTTAAAAAAGCAAACAAACTAACTGGAGAATTCAACCACCGGAACATAAACTGAGCGCGCTAAGCAAGCTGAAGCAATATATTTTTGGATATGCAGGTCCTGTATTTGACCCAAAGGCCCCCTTTCACACCGTAAAAGGGTGTGAAAAGCACCGACGGATTTGAAACCTTTACCACCATGCACTGGCGATAGGAGGAAGGATCTCTGATCCTTCAGTAGGGGGAAGGGCTGCGAATACGTGTCAGAGCTGGGTTTCCCAGCAGGAAATTGCACGGA
Organism: Vanellus vanellus; assembly: GCF_965231255.1. NCBI lineage: Eukaryota > Metazoa > Chordata > Aves > Charadriiformes > Charadriidae > Vanellus > Vanellus vanellus. Next base: position 24,603,534 of record NC_138907.1, read on the forward strand.
GCGCTGGGGATCCTGCTACCCAGGCCCTGCCTTCGCAGCGCGTAACTGCCCCGTGGTCCTCGGGGCCGGGCCGGGAGAGCGGCAGGGTAAAACCCAGGCACACGCAGGGGTCTTCACCGGCCGCTGCCGGGTTGTAGGTAGGTCCCGATGAACGCTGGGGAGGAAAGGCAGCGTATGACTCTTAGAGCCTCCGCTCTTCCTGTGGTGATGGGCAGTACTTTTCTCACCTACATCTTTAAGAAAAAAAAAAAAGGTACAGCAGCAATGAAAAAGGGATGTTGCAAACAAGAATAGTATCTCATGCAAAAGAGCAATGCGTACAGGGCATACAGCCACGCTCACTTTCTTTGAAATCAGTCAGGATTGGGTCTGAACACCTGTCAGAAGGGTTTAAGAAACTGAAAAGGTGAAATTCGGCAAGAAAGCCTGCACAAGAGTTTAAGCTAAGTATCGAGGTAGATGGGCAAAGGAGACATTGGTTTGGCTAAAGACACTTCAGTCGGGAGCAGATGAGGCAGACTGCTGAGGGCCCTCTGAGCTAAAGGCGTACACGCACAGGAAAGCACAAGTATAGTTACAGCAAGGGTCAGATATTCAAAGAATTTCAAAGAATTTCTTTACGGTGGAATCAGGTCAGAAATCGGAGCAAGAGATTAGTATAAGGAAAATATTTTTATGTATAAATGTTCTTCTTACACTTCCCTCTCAGAGACTACTAGTTCATTATAAAATATATATATATATTTAATAGTGTGTAGAGAGATGTGTTGTTTTTCTTTCATCAGCCTGTAAATTGGAAGGGAATATTTTCTGTTGAAGTAGCTCATCTTTGCCACTTAGAAAATTTTCGTCTTGTTCCCTCCCTCTTTATTTTTTATTTTTTTTCCTAAACCTTAACAGTTGTCTGAAGTGACTTCACTCCAGGATCCCACAGTCGGATAAAAAGAACAAAATACAGAAAGATAAGTTCTTAAAATCACTCTGGGCTTTCGTTAATGGTAATCATTAGCCCTGTTCTGAACTCTATTGACAAAATGCTGGAGTAGTCTTGAAAGCCGAGCGAGTGCTCTTTTAAAGGAAGAACTGGTTAATTAGAAGATCTAATGCAAGTGACCTAATTCTGCAGCTCAGCGCTAACTTTTCTTACACACAATAACATAAAGATTGGAAATGATACGTATTGATTCACTTAAGTCAACAAGTTGAAATCTTGATTGGAAAGTTAATTTCTCCACAGCTATTTAAAACCATCATCTTCTTTCCAGACTAATACTAGGTATTTTTTTGCCTGGAATTTGATAACCAGCATGGAGGTCATGTATTAATATGTACAGGGAGCCACAGACACAGAGAGTAGATGCTTAATGGTCAAAGAATGAGGCAACCGTGCCATTACTCGTATGTGGCGCAGCTCTCTGTTACTAAGTCATCTTGTAGCAAGTGCAAATGTTCTTGTTTTCTAAAAAATAAATAGGAATTTACTTTTAATCACTGACACAGCTATTGATGAGGATTGAAAACTATTGCTAAGGGTATGTGAATGTCTTCACTGTAAATCAGAGCAGATGAAATGTCACTACATTTTGGCATCCAAATATGTCTCTTTTAAAGACAACACTATTTTCTGTCCCCTCCCCTCAGCTTTAAGTAGCAAAGATGTGTAAAATAATTTTTCTGGCTGCAGATAGATATTTTAGATATAAGTCAAGAGGAGAGTATAAATTATTCCTCACTAGGCCTGGTAAGATTAATGTGTAATCTACTAGCATTGTTCTGGTTTCTTTTTTCTGTAGACGGGATGCTGGTAAATTGTGATTCCTTACAATGCTTTGCTGTAGTATCTCACCTGAACTTCAGGAAGAGTTGTGCTTTTGTACGTTTATAAAAGCGTGCTGCAGAGGAGGATCTTTGCATCCAGCTACAGACATCCAACTGGGGGTGGGGTGGGGGGGTGAATATCCTTCTGGAGGACCTCCTCTCCATCCATTGACTGCGTTTGGATGTCTGGCTCCTCTTGGTAGGGGCTCTGGATCACACCTAACCTAGACATCTGTGATACTGGGTCCAGAGGGCTTTCCTATCCATAATGTAACTGCTGCATATTTATATGTAGTTTCTTTTTTAATTTCTGTGGCAGTTTGTTATGAGTAAGATGTACAGGATTTGTCCCCAAAAAAGTTTTTCAGCTATAGTAGGGTACACTGATAGTGTATTTAAATATGGAAGTGTTAAGCTGGCAAATGCTCTAAAGCATTGACACACGAATGCTACGAAGTCTGCAAATCTGGTAGCAATAAGAATAATTCCAATTATTCTTATACCCAAAATACCCTGTTTCAGAATAAACTGTCCAAAGTTCTAGGGCCAATGAACATTGTAAAACGTATTTATAAATAAAGATATGAGGTTCTCTCAATCTGGCAGCCCCTTGGTATTTTATATTCAAATTTCATTGTGTTGTGGAGTATGTACACGCTTTCCTCTGGTGCCTGGAGAATTTGTGCCCTTAATGTCATTTGTTTTCCTGGAAGAGGTGTTTGGGGTATCAGGACAAAGAAATTGTTAGTCTCTTGTGACAGGTTCGAATGAAGGTTTTGGGGTGTCATGGTTTCAGCTGGGATAGCGTCGACGTTTTTAGTAGCAGCTGGTATGGTGCTGTGTTTTGGATTGGGGATGAGAATGGTGTTGAGAGCACACTGGTGGTTTTGATTGTTGCTGAGCAGTCAGGGCCTTTTCTGCTCCTCACACCGCCCTGCCAGCGAGCAGGCTAGGGGGGCACAAGAAGCTGGGAGGAGGCACAGCCAGGACAGCTGACCCCAACTGACCAAAGAGGGGTATCCCATACCATGTGTTGTCTTGCTTAGTAGGTAAAGCTGGGGAAGAAGAAGGAAGGGGGTATGTTCAGAGTGATGGCATTCATCTTCCCAAGTAACCATTACGTGTGATGAGGCCCTGCTTTCCTGGAGATGGCTGAACACCTGCCTGCCCATGGGAAGCAGGGAATGGATTCCTTGTTTTGCTTGGCTTGACTGCGCGGCTTTTGCTTTACCTATTAAACTGTCTTTATCCCAACCCACGAGCTTTCTCACTTTTACTCTTCTGATTCTCCCCCCGATCCCAACTGGGGGAAGTGAGCGAGCGGCTGCCAGCTGGGGTTAAACCATGACATGGGGTCTTTTCCTGAAAAATGTTGGGATTTGGCTGCAGACTAGACTAGTTCTTCTTTTAGGTTGACTTAACAGTTCCATAGTGCAAAGGCCAAGCTATGGAGACAGTGACTGAGTAATGCAGAGAAACTGGTCATCCTAAGAAGTAGGAAACTCTATTTTTTTTTCTATTTTTTTTTTTTCCAAATCAGTCTTTGATGCTGTTAAATAAATTAAGTGAGCCTGTTTCAAAGAGAGAGTTTGCGGGGATCATATGTATCAAAGAGAATTACTAGCTGAGAATAGAAGCATTGAAAAAACCCCAAAATAAATGGCAAAAAATATTTGATTCAGGCTTTTAGTCATAAGGAATTACTGTTATATGAATACAATGTAACTAATGTTCAGTATTGCTATTTCACAATTGCTTCATAGCTCAGACACCGACGTAACACTCTCATGCTTGTCTTTGCCATACGCTGATGGTGCGACTTGGGTTAAGTCATTCTATCTACTTGATCCCTGGATTGCTGCCTATAGTTTGTTCTTGTTCTGTAATGTATCAGTTAAGAGAATAGTTTTTTGACTGAAACTGGACTAAGCTGGGGAACAAGTAGGGCACTGGTTTGTGCTGAGAGATGGGACCAAGTTCATATACGTGGATGTTCCTCCACTAGGAGAGGTTCAGGCTACTTTTATTTTTAAGAATTCCAGTGTGTTGGTTACAATAAGGAAAGCAATTGCAGTAAAAATCCAGCACGCTGATTTCAGTAGAGTGTAGTCTCTTGCACAATATGGCAGCATTTACCTCCAATCAGTTTTAATTCAGCTCCAGTTTGTAGCAACTGAATATGATTTCCAGCTGATGGAGGCTCAGGTGGATGCTTGCGTGAAGGGTTCAGTTGTATATACATAATTCTTTCCTGTGTAATACATTTTTCCTACCCAGTTGGTAGTTTCACAAGGGAAACTGGCATGAGCACTCCTGTACCTTCTCACCTCTGTAAGGCTTTATTTCTAGACAAGAGCTAAGCTGTGTTGATAATGTAAAGAATCTGTGTGTGTCTGGGGTTTTGGTTTTGTTTCTTTGTAAGAATGAGCTCTGGGAAAATTGGCAGATGTAAAATTATTTACTGAAATCTAGATGAGAGACTGTAAGGAACTTCTAAAGGACTTAACTGGCTGCATATTGATATATGAAATTCACTGATAATAAATGCAAGGTAATGACTACTGGGTTGGAAAAATTTTACTAATCGTCTGCCTAAAAATTTTACTGTTTGTCTAACTGGACTATAAAATAACTATATCAACACAGGAAAGAAACCCAGCTGTCAATACTGGCGGTTACTTGAAGACATCTGTTCAGTGCACAGCTTCAGTCAAAAGACGGGTTTAGGTACATGGGGAAAGAATAAAGAATAATATGGAAAATACTGTAATGCCATTATGCAAATGGTGCCAGTTCATCAAGTGGGTGACCTCGTCTCAAACATGGTATTATGGATTTACTGGGAGTTCAGAGTGAGGCAAGAAGAATGATCAGGTGCAAGGGAGAACTCTCGCATGAGGAGAGATTGAAAAGGCTGGGATTGCTACCTTCGAGAGGAGATGAATAAAAAAGAACATGATAAGACTCTAACGTTCATTATTTTGCATAGAGAGGGCAGTTTGGGAAGAGCTTTTCTCTGTATCTCATGATACAAGGACAAAGGAACATTATAGAAAGGTGGCTGATAAATAATTTTTCTCCTGATGTGCAACTAGTTAAATGGACTTTGCTCTGGGAAGTTACCAAGGAATTTAATGTGTTTTAGGAAAAGGGCTGACAGTTTATATGAAGGAGAATATTCTGTGTTGTTATTATCTATTAAAAAAAAGACTGCTAAAAGAATTCTGAAATTATATGCTTTAAGTTTGCAGGCAAATTGCTGGAAGGCATTGCAAGGATGCTCTCTTGGGGGATGGGTTATCCCAGATTTGCCTAGTGCAGGGTTTTTTTTTGCATTTTCCGCTGACGCATCAGGTTCTGCTTATAGTTCTAGATGAAACTAGATTGGAGCCCATGTGGTGGTTTCTGTGTTCCTGGTTGTTTAATTGTCAGGCTATTTCAACGGCTGTTGATGCCAGCTCAAATTTACAGCCATATTACGTTGTGCAAGCTACTTGTGGCATGAACTGTCCTTTTGTTTGGAACTTCTTCAGCATTTACAAGACAGTGGGTCATGGTCTCTGAGCACAGTTATAGGCACAGTGGTAATACAAACAACAAATAGTAACTGTCGGTGTGAACATTTAGAAAACATCCCCAACTGCAAAAATAAATTATTACTGGTTGTAGCAGTTATGCATCATATATGGGAATTGTTTATTATTGCAATTGTTACGCTTTCTTCTCTCTATGCAGGAAAGAGCTTATGGCAGGAGAGAAGATATTAGTGAGGAAAACATTTCCTCTTGAAAACCAGTGTCCAACTCCACCTTGAGCTCCTCGCTAAACTAATGTTTGCTGGTTTTGCGTAATCCCCAACCAGTGCGACTCCGCATTGCAAAAGCATCAAAAGACACACTTTACAATCTGCAGTATTTGAGACAGTCCAGGAAAATGAACTACCTTTGGCCTTCAGAGACTCTTAGGGCTATATCCTTCCCATGATACATATGTAGCAGTTAACCGCACTACAACATTGTGCCCTAGAGAGGAGATTATAGTCCTCACAATATTTGTCCCTTCACTAGGACCCAGTGATTGATGGATTATAGAAAAGCAGCCTGTAGACTACGTGTGCACATGCACAACCATATGTATGTATAAGTTCCTGTGTATATGCACACACATCTACGTACCCTAATATATAGACAAACGTCTATATGCATCTGAAAATTTTTCAAAGGAGATGACCACCTCCTGCTGTTGAAAATTCTTCAAGGGAACTTGGTGCACCAGTACGCAGTCCCAAAATAAAGCACTGAAAATCTCGGCAATCCTATGAGGCTAATAAAGTTCACTGTTGCTTAAATTAGATCAATGTAATTCACTGCATCTCTAGCGGAAATTAAATTTGTGTTTAAAACTAAAGAGCAAGCTAGCCAGGTTCAGGAGCACATTTGGGATGCAAAATACATTAGGTCTATTGCAAGTCGGTTATTGGTTTTGGTGCCTTGAACTTCTCAGATGAAAATACTCCACGATATAAGAAGTTATTTGTGGTATTATACATACCATTTATTATCTGAACTCAACTCTTCCAAGAAAAAAGGAGGAGAAAAATCGGAGAACTTTTGTTCAGTCTATTCAGTCCTTATGGCAAACTAATGAGATACTAACCATCCAGCCGCCTTCTTTGTGCAGATAGTTATCTGCATTGACAGCGAGTTTGCTGCACTGCTTTGATTCTTAGGCGTATACAAGCAAGAATCAAATGGGGTTGTTAACACAGCCTGTAAGAAGCCATCAAACTTTCCATCTATCTGACATAAACCTGTGTTTTTGTTGTTTTCTGCAAACAGCGTAAGAGGTTTCTACCGCGTTCTGGAAATGGATGCGCAGCACAGCCAAATAATTTTTTGTTCCCTTTCCTTTGAAAATGAATATGTGGAGCTTTTCATAGATATTTAGCATGGAAGAGCAGCTGTGGTTTGTCATCAGACTTCATTATTAAAAATACAATAGCATTATGGGTTCTAAGTACTGATAGATTATTTTTTTTGTTGTTATGGTCTTACTCCCTAGTAGATTGCACTAGGAAGTTAGAGATGAAACTCCTGTATGCAGACAAATCCATATTGTTGCTGTCTGCGTGCTTGCTGTGAAGCTGCTCTACAGCTATACAGTTTGAAAGCAGAATCTCATGAAAGTAAAATCAGCATAAAAGTCAGGTTTAGACTTCTATATTCATATTTATGAATTTGAAAAACCTCCACCATGATCTTATCTGGAGCTGTGGTAGCAGTTGACAACAAATGTGCCCTTGAGAAAACTGTGTACAGTAATGCAATGGAATCGTGGATATTCCTTCCTAGTACTACTTGCTTGCATTGATGTTGTTATTAATAACAACAGTGATGATTATTATTAGAAGCTTCGGTGCCACTGAAGGTTTCTGCTGGCCTGCAACTATTGCTCAGCCAACGGGCTTTGAGTTTGTAATAACTACTGTGCAATGGATTTACCTTTGTACTCTGCGCACAATGCGGGGCGACTCTGTTCTCCCAGACTGTTGTGCTTATGGGCTGCTAAAAATTCAAGGTGATTAAATTCGTTGTTCTGAAGTACTCAGTCTATTGCGCTACGACAGTTCAAGCCACACAAGCTTGTATTCATTTCTCAAAGCGTCCCCACTGTCCCCCACCAGGTTTTTCTGTAGATCCGTGACCATTCTAAATAAAACTCAATCCTTTTTAATAAACTACAAATTAAAGTTTCTCTTGCCCCTTTTCATTATTTGGATTAAAAAGTTATGGTTTTCTGCAGCTCCTAATACTCTGTTGAAGCTTTTGAAGTGGTCAGGTAGAGATGCCTTGGAGCATGCTGTGGAGTTTGGCAAAATCAGGCAAAAGAAGTTTGGGGGCTTTTTTTCTGTGTTACTGATCTACGTTGCTACCTGAAAAATGTCTTAATATAAAACTTGACACAGGAGGCTAACTGAGGACTAACTGGCAGAACATGCCACAAAAGAAGATGCTCCGTAACAAGTGTAAATGTCGCACTGTAAAATAAGAAAATATGATAAATCTCATTCTGATTCAACCTATATATATATTTTTTTTTTTTTGTAATAGCCATTTAAAAGACCGAAGCATTGTGATTTATGGGGTGAGTACTTCAGTCTTTGAACAGACACCTTAATGGGTTTCAGAGCTGGAAGACCAGACAGTTTAAAACTTACCAAGACTAAGCAGAGACAGTTTGGGGAGGTTATACTGACAAGGTAGTGGTCAGGAAGAAGAACCATTTCTTATAATAGTTAGTTATAACAGTATTTCTTACAATAATAATTGGGACTCCTAGTGAACAGATTATGAAACCTCCTTTCCTATGGGAATTTCATTCATTGAAGGTGTTCAACAGATTAAGTAAACTGCCCAGAGTGCCAATTAAAAGCGTAGACTTCACTTAAATTTTCCATATTTACAGTGCTCAGAAATCAAAGCCAGCCTGATCTGTGTGGCCACCTCTGTTACAAAGTCCAAGTGTCTACGTTGTTTAAAGGGCTTGTATCTCATTGTTTAAATAGCCTTTTGATAAGTAACAATATAATAGTGTTGGTGATTGCCTTCAGATTAGTCTATCAGGATGGCCTTTTAGACTGTAGTCCTGAGTGTTTCTTTTTGCTTTGTACCCATATTATTAATAAACGAAGCACATGGGTCTTTGAACTTCCAACCAGCACAAATACCTGTGTGTTTGTACACCTGTGATCACGTGTTCATGTCTGTGTGTGGCATTTTGGTTTGGAGATGTGTTTCTTTTTAAGTGGCAGTGGTTGCTGAAGTATTTGGCCAAGGGGGTTTTTTAAGTTAGACTTCTGTAATTCAGATTTAATTAATATTAGTGGTCAGGCAGAGAGGAAACCATAAAGGTAGAGAGAAAAAAGGACAGAGAGGGATGAACAGAGCAAAGTAGGGAGAATTAATATGTGAATAAGATAATAAGAAAAGAAAGCAACAGGAGGGAGAGCAAGAACTGAGAAAAGGAAGATGAGAGAAACTGGGAGGTGATTATTTGCAGAGATTATTTTATTTGCAGAGTTACTAATCCCAGTGCTCCGAGTTGTTACTTGTTTGGCAGCGTGGTGACATTTTTGTTGAGAAAGAAGAGCATGGCATAAGTTTTCCAGGACGGATGCAAGGATTTGTTTTGTTATCCAAATACAAATAAATCTGAAGCTCATGGTGATCAAGGAATTTTTTGTGTTGCTTCTGCTGGGAATTGTCCTTTGGTTCCTTGTTGTAGTTCCCTCCTGAACAAGGTCTTGATGGTTGTCTTTACGTTGCTGAGAGAGGGGAATAACAGCATTTACACCTGCTGGGGAAGATGAATCCGAGCCTGCGGTGGGAAAGGCAGTTGACAGGTGTGTGGGGTTAGTCTGTATGACCACATCTGACATATCAAAAAAGAAGGAAAGAGTCCTTGTTTCTGATCGGACTCTAAATAAGCTCTGAGTTTGGGAGCAGGTCTGCAAGATCTGCAGAGTTTTGTTGGCTGAGTTTGTTCTTACCAGAATATATTGCATCTGACCTGGATTGGCCATTGAAAGTGGAAAGTCTGCACTTGATAATTATGGCTTTATTTTTACTGACTCTTTCAATATTGAGCTTTAAAACTGGGTACAAGTTCTTGATTATGAAGTAGAAAATATTAACCTAATACGTTGGGGCATTAGGAGAGGCACCTTCAAACAGTGACCTATTTTTTTTAATCTTTAAAGTATGGGGCACGCCTGTAGCATGGTAAGCATAAAATACCGCTACAGCAGTACTCACTCCACGTGTCTCGTTCACTTATGGGACTATATAGAACAGGCACCACAATATGTTTCTGTGAAAATATGGTTTGTAATATTATATGACTCGTATAATCAGGGAATAGTGAACATTATGGAGCATTTAGTATTTGTGTTTGAATTGCTATAGACTTGAATTCCTCTGATGGTCAGAAATAAATCTAATGAAGAAAGGAAGAAAAATGCTGGGATTGATGTTGGTGGCTGGTACTAAGAGTAAATAGAAGTACGAACATTTATTTAACTGTTTCTTATAGTCCAAAGATACTCTATCAGCCACTCAGTTATGAACATGCTTCTTTCCCTCTAATAAAAGTACTTTTTCTTAAAGGATCAATTAATTGTCCAGTAAAATATATTCGAGATTAGGTTTTGTAACTATACAGAGTTATAAGAGTCTTTGCCCAAAATTTTGGTGCAGAAAGCCATTAGCAGTTAAGTTTTCTTCTTAGCAGTGCTTTAACAATTGATCTTCAGAAGAATTTTACTCGGGAATCAAGATTATTTCTGAACACAAGAGGGGAGGTATACCTGCCAACATTTCTCCTCTCTGAAAAAAGCTGTGGTAGGAGATGCATAAAGATACCGCTTCTGCCTTGCAGTGGAGAGCTTTCTGGAGGGGTGACAGCCTGGAAACTTGGCAGTTAATTTTCTTCCAGAAAAAGGAGGTTTTGAAACTGAATGGCTTGCATGTGGTGTTGGTGTCCCCCCCCTCCCTTTTTTTTTTTTCTTTTTTTCTTTTCTCCCCTTTCCCTCCCTCTCCCCCCCCCCCTCCCCCCTCCCAACATGAGGTGGTTCTGTGGAACAATAAGCCTGGCCAGTTTGGGATCTGAACACAATCTCACTCACTCTCGTGTTGTTTGGCACTTGAACAGGAGTGACAGGCTTTGGTTCCTTTATCAAATAACTCAGTGTATCTATTTTTGTAAGCCGTGTCATTGGCTGAAAAATGCAGGTCCTTCTACAATTATGGGGCATGACCGGGAGGAACACAGGCAGCCGGGCTTCTCTTGGACTCCTACCAGTTAATTGAAATTCTACTCCAACCAGTTGAGATGGGAAGTGATATGAAGATGTGGAAAAACCTGAGTTGAATTGATTTTTCCCTCCCTCTTTTTTTTTTTTTTGGTTTTGTTTAAAGAGAAAAGAAAAAGACAATTGTTTGTGTTTATTAGGGGAGTTTAATACAAGTGCTGAGGGATAGACCACAAAAGAGTAGGGCCTTGTATGTATCACTGGGTTAGTTTTCTTTTGTGTTTTCTAAATGAAGAGAGAGAAAATTGTATGCATACTTTCGCTATATTGACATGTATCTGTAACGCAGCTTGCTAAATTTAACCAGGGAATATATATATATATAAACTATATAAGCATTAGTATTGTAGCATTTTAGAAGATATTTTTGGTATACCTGCCCATCAGTGTTTGCCTGCCATAACTTTTGCTTACCTCCAAGAATTTTATTCATATCACTAGACTTTTTTTTTTTATTCTTTCTACTTGGTGACCAAATGCTCAGAATTCTTCTGCTGTCGAGTTGTGTCTTCTCAGGGCCTAGGGGGTGATACATTGGTAATAGTATGGACAAAAAAATGCTTCAGGCTTTTCTAGACCAGCAATACTTTTTTTCCACCCACCCCCCCCCCAGACCCACTCATTTGGAGTTCTACCTGTTCAAAAGAAACTTTTCTTCCCCTCACTTTTCAAGAATACACATATGTATTTGTTCCAAATTCAGGACTTTGAAATTTGTGCTAGACTTAAGCAGATTTTTGAAAAGTGAAAAGCGAGTTAAAATCTATTGTATAGATGTACATCACAGATATTATCTCTATATTTCCACAAATACCCTTGTAAACGTGTGTTGTAATTTTCATAAATATGTAAGCTGCCAAAATGTGCCTACCCTTGTGTACCAGCTAAGGGTGTGGTAGCACTGAAAAGCATATGAGATAAACTTGTTCTCGTTTTTCTTAGGGAGGAATACGGTATGAGGTACTTGGGAAAAGCTGCAGTGAAATTGTCTTCAGCACTGGGTTTGCTTGTTGATGTGTTTTTGTGGGTTTTTTTTTGGTTTTGTTCTTTTTTTTAATGGCTGGTGCTATAAATTTGATCCCATGAAGTGATGGGCAACCTTTGCTTCAATAAATAAACTTATTGAAAGTTTAAGGTAATGAATACCCCTTTGGACTGGGCCTTTGTATAAAAATCCTCAGTTGTTATAAACACACGTACCATTATAGGCTTAATCCGGAATGAATGATTTTCAAGCACAATTAGATAAATCTTCAAGTTATCAGTTCACCTGGCTCATTAAGCTCGTTGAAATACCCTTGTGCACTAACTTGGAAATAGTTGACTTTGCTAATATTGGAAAATAAGCATGAAATGGTATAAGCAATAAATAAATATGCCTTAGGCTTTGGCCACAATTTAAGGAGGAAAAATCTTTGGGAAAAGGCTGGAAGCATGATATTAACTGGGTTTGGTTTGATATTTGGACAAAGAAATCACTGCTCTGAGCTGAGCAGAGAGATAAGCGCCTTGACTTGCAATAGATTAAGAGCCCTGCATTGGTTAGAACAAACCATGTTTGAGACTCTCCCCAAGTGCCGCCACGTTTAGATTTAAGATTAACTGCAGCAGAATGGCGGAGCGGCTGTTTGTTTTATGAAACAATCACTAATGACATTAAACAGACGGTGCCCCTTCCAACACGATTGTTCATTTGCGATAAACTGAGAGAAGCCCACAAGAGATTGGAAAAGAAAACTCATAAGTGCTTCATTTTCAGGCTCTTACAACGTCCTATTGGAGGTGACAATTAGTGAAAGAGAAGAAGAACCTAACTCCTAACATATTTAGATTTTTTCCTTTTTTTTCTTTTTTTTTTTTTTTTGGCAAATAATTTGTAAATATTAGCTTTGTTCTATCTTTATACCAAGGAGCTGCATGGTAATAATATAATGACAAGGTTTTCTGTGCAGATTTCTTTCCAACTCTCTCCCTCCCCTCACTCCTGTCTGTGTGAAGCTCACACTAAGCATTAACAGTATTAAAAAGAGTGTTATCTATTAGTTCAATTAGACATCAGACATTTACTTTTCAATGTATTTGAAGACTGATTTGATTTGGGTCCAATCATTTAAAAATAAGAGAGCAGAGCTGTGTACAGAGCTGTGTACAGATATCTGTAGCTCTGAAGTCTTAATTGCAAATTCAGATAAGGATTAGAAGGTGCTGTATCTCTGTAGACCAAAGGTATTTGCTAATACCTGAGATATAAAAGTGGTTAAATTCAATATTTACTAATTTAGGATTTCCACTTTGGATTTTGATTAAGCTTTTTGGTTGAAAACCCCACGTTATTAAGCTGTGATGAGGGAAAAACCAACCCTTTCATAAGCCTCACTTTAACACTTTATTTCAAATCATTTATTTTGGACCTTCTAAAAGCATTGCAGTACTTCATTTAGAGAAAGGAAAACCCAACAAAACAAACAAAAACATTGTCAAAGGCCTGTTGTAGCATTAAGCTTTTGTTTTGTACACAAAGAAATATATTAATAAAAAGTGTTTTTAAGTGCTTATTACCGAGATGGTTTGTTTTGAAACACAGGCTTTTTCCCGGCAGTTTTTACACTTCATTGTGTACTATGAAAGACACACTAAGTAGAGGTTGTCAGGTTCCCATCTGAAGTAGACTACTGCTGGGGAATGGAGCCATTTATGATGCCACTCAAGCAGGACTAATCTAGAGTAGATCTCTTATAAATAACCAGCCAACAAAAATACTAAATCATTCCCCGTTTCTGATTGAAGCGGGCAGAATTGCTCTTTTAAAGAGCAGGAGATGCTCCTTATGAAGACACACTGAAAGAATTAGTGAATCCCCTGAATATAGTTGCACATCAAACCTCGGCCTTTCTGGAGGAATCAAAGCATCTGTTTCACGTAGAGTAGATTTTGGAGAGTTATGCTTTGTTTTTTCAGGCTATCGTTTGACAGATAGGTGCTCTGTGGTTTTGTTTTTGCGTTAGCGACTCCGGCTGTTGTAAATCTCCCGTTCTAAGACTTCACACTCTATGTTCTAACGTGCTGTAAGTGGTCTCCCCACGCGGTGTAAATGCTGATTTACGAGCCCTGCCTTCTCCGGCCGGGGTTCCTGAGATCGCCCCCTCCTAGCAAGGGCCAGGCTAAAATTGTCTTTTGCGCTTTAAGATGTGTTTTGGCAACATGGTGCTCAGTCTTCCAGACCTTATTTACATGACTAGTCCCTCTTATGAATAATTGAACTTCTGTATATTGCTTATGGAAAAGAAAAAAGAAAACCCACTTCAAAGTCATGTCCTCCCATGAAGAAATAGGTTCCTGCTTGAAAGGAAGGATATTCATAATTTTTTTTGAGGCTGGAGTGGCCTTTCTGTGTTTATGCGTAGGCATCAGGAGTACGTAATTATTTTTAAAATAATAATTCTGCATTATTGACATGAAGGACTGGGAGGCTGAGCGGGAGAATACTTTTGGCTCTAAGGATACGCTCTGCAATTTGCTGATTAACTTGCCTCTTGTTTTGAAAACTAACTATTGCTTTAGGGATTCATGAAATGTGAAATGCGCTTGCTGATTCAGTGCTGCAAGGCTCACTGCTAATGAGAGGTAATGGCACACCTTCGCGGTGCAAACATCTACTCACTTTGCTGCTTCTTTTCTCTTTTGGAGGAAAAATCCTTGGCAAGAATTAATCTCGGGATGAATAGCTACCTCTCACGCCGTAAGGTGTAAGGGAAGGCCAGTGTTCACCTAGTTTTAAGGTTACTTCTGTTTCCATCATCTTGGTTTTATTTCTTTTTTAAACCTCTGGTTGGTTATTAACATAGTCCCCTTTATTAACGAACCAGAACAGAGAGCAAATGATTAGTTGCAGAAATATTTGAAGGGTGAATGTGAAGAAAACGCAAGAAACGGCATCTATCGTATTTCCTGCAATAACATTTAGTAGCTGCACATTTGTATGTGGCTGTACTAGATTAAGTGTCTGAATTCGACAAAGATGGTCTAAAAGTTCTGGAAAAATCATTGTGTGGGCAATAGATACATTTTCTAGGACTTCGGATGTTTTCTGGAAGTTGCTGGTGTCTAAGCAGTTGTGCATAACTGTAGTTTAGATATTTCGTAATGCATTTCCAAACCAAGTTGGTTATTGTTCCAGGCAGGTCAATAATAAAAGGAAAAGAATAAAAATGACCTTGCTGGAATCATAGTTTGATAAAGGTCCTTTCTTATTTCATTAGTCTTTAGATTAGTTTTGCGCTGGTATGAGTCCATTCTAACTCTATTGAAGAAAATCCTTTCGAGTCCAGATTTAGTGATGTAACCAGTAATAAAATTTGGCCCAGTGCGCTTGTAAGTATCCATCAAATAAAAACTGTGGATTAGGAACCAGTAAATTCTAATACCTGTATTGAGATGGCATCTGGATCGCTTTGTATACAGTAATGTCTAACAAGGAGAATGACGGGAAAATAACGTTGAGCTGACAGACGGATGGGGCAATCAGTAGTTTTGAAATGGTGGACAACACCTTAAGGAAAATGTAGAGATGGGGTCAAGCAGCAGAGACAAGTCATCCCATGTGTCCTTCAAAATATTGGGAAGCTACAGTTTTATGGGTCCAGTGGTTTTATGATAACCTTAACTTTTTAAGAATACTTATGACTTAGGGGGAAAGAGGAAAGCTAAAGCCAGAATGGCTTCTGACCTAAGTTAAGGGCTCCAAGCAATGACTGCAAGACGGCCAAGTGTGACATACAGGGTGATAATAGGGGGTTCCGAAGTGCTGAAGGCTAGGCAAAGAAATTTTATCATATGGGGACAAGTGCTAGAAATTTTATTTTTTATGCAATACAACGCTTATATAGAGCTTTTATGATAAAACAGCAATGAGTTTGAGTTGCTCAAAATAATTCTTTAAAATACAGCCCATCAAAGGTTCCAGTCTGTCCTGGTTTTAAACGTTTCTTCTTCTTCAAGTACTGCACATATGTATTCTCTCTCTGTGTATTTTTATGCCTGTTGGCCCACTGCAGCTTTATTGTATACCAAATGTTGTAGCATCCATGGCTCCGTCTCCTCTTTACGCTTTTAGCAGAGGAATAAGCAAGAATTTGTCTGTCTCCGTGGCCAGAATATGCTTCCCATTGTGTTGGGTAACATCACAGATACTGTTTGTGTCTGTCTGTTACTTGTCTCTCAAGATAGTCAATAAGACACAATTGAGTGTCATCGGTATGATAGCACTTAATATAATATGCTGAATTGGAATGATAATCCCTCGTAGCACAGTTTGTATTTTACTTGTTAGATTGTGACGTCTCCTATGACTGCTTGAAAGAAAAGGAGGAATATGCAGAGGCCAGTCTCTTGAATGGCACAAAAAATAAAGATACGAAAGGCAGAATGCTTACGTTAAGGTCATGTTTAAAAAAGAAAAACAAAGGGGAAGAAAAAGCCCCAAACCAAACACCAAACCCTTTGAAGTTAGGGAATAATCTTTTGACGTCAGAAACCTCCAGGGAGGGCTGGGCGAATAGGGTGGAGGGTTTTGCCCCTTTCAGTATAGTCAAATAAAGGATGTCTAGTACTTGCATTGACTATCTCGGATTCGTGGCCGAGAAGTTTTTAAAAGTCCCAGATCAGGAGGTAGAAACTCATTATATTTCATACTGACCCAGGACAGAAATTTGAGTTATTTCCTCTAATTGTGTGTATCTTGCCTTTGTAGTGGAGGTTACTTGAGTCCAACCTTCAGATTTGAGCCTAGCTATTAACGTGGCCTTAAAGCTGTACTGTTTGACTCAGACAGATGCTAAGAGCTGCTGGAGTTTGGTATCTTTGAAAAGCTGATGCATTGCTTCTGAAATTGAGGAGCTGGAAGTTAAGCCGTACAGTTCCTGAAGACTTTGCAGTCTGCAATGCATACAGGGACATACGTTTCATTTTTCAATTAAAACCTGTTCTGAAATTACTGCACCAGAATATTGGTATTTGTTATGTTTCTTCAGATAACAGTTATTCTGAATTAATCAAAGCGCATTTACCAATTTTTCACAATGTTAGCAACAATCCGTTAGTTGTTGTTTGGTATTTAAGGCTCTCTTGTCAAAGTTCCAATCTCCAAGGCTGAGAAGTACATCTGTTTCTTTGAATAGCAATGAAAGAGAGCGGGTAAGCATTTAAGAAAGGTAGATGGTGCAGAAGCGCGGAAGTGATCTAAGCTACTAGCAGTTCCAACACCGTTTGTATCTTCTGGAGATTTATTCTGGGAAAAAGGCTAAATTGTTTTCTACATGGGCGTTTTCAGTGCTTATAGAGAAAAGGTAGTTTAAGGTGCAGAACTTTTTAAAAATACTTGCTCTGCATCTGCCTTTTATTGAAAGTGCCACCTTGCGTAGCTGTATCTTTTGAGAGCTCTGTGAAACTGCTTAAAATGCTTTAGCGGTACAAGATCCCCCAATAAGCCCTTCTAACTTGGAGCTTTCAGGTGGTACCCCGGTATCTCTCAACTGTTGACGTTTGTAGCCAGTATTTCTATATTACCTTGCTGGGAACGTAGGTAACGTACGTGTTAAGCATCCTTTGGCTCCTGCATTGATCAGTGGGATTGCTTTACCTTGAACTACTGTACAGAGCTATAGGTAAACAGGGAAGAGTGTGGTGAGAAAGTACACAGACGAGGGATTTGTGTGAGGAAAAGTTACGTCTGCTTTGTTCAGTGAACAAAAGAAAATAACACTTTGAAAGGCTGCAAGTATTAGCGTGTTATTATCACATCCTACTTTCTGCTGGTGGAAAAAAAAAAAAAAAAGAGGAAGTTTAAAGGACAAAAAGAACTTTTCTGAGAGACAGAAATCCTCTCTACTATCTACGTATTTAGCATAGATGATGTGGTTTGTGTGCTACAAGTACCGCCGCTATTTTGTCTGTCTGGCGCGTGATGCGTTTGCCAGATTAGAAGCGTTAGTGCCCTCTATTGTTCACCAGAGAACTGCAAATATTTTTACAGATTATGGTCCTTATTATCACTCCTGGTGTCAAACAGATTTTAACAAACCCCACGCATGTTATAAAAGCCTATTTCTATAAGCTAAACTGCTTCATCAAGCACAGTACATATGTTTTTTCCCTACATCAACATTCGGCTACAACTTTTTTTGCCTTATGAAATGCAATAAAATAAATTATAACCCCCATTACAGGCAAATGTCTTGAAATACAAATAGAAATAGGTTTGGGGTTTTTTTGCTCATGTATCTGCTGATAAGTTCACTTCTTTCTGTGTGCAATTTTTTAGTAGCAAAGATATTTTTAATCAAACCATTCTCAAGTGTCCGAAAGGAAAGTGTTTTGAAACAAATGTTTGATCCTTTGCCTCTTTTTTATTTCTCCTCAAATTAATGTTTTATTTTGAGAAATCAGACTTCTATTATTTTGATAGGCTAGCAGAAATATAAGAAAGTGCAACTTCCCAGAACAACAATAGAAAAATAACGTGGCCAAGCGGTGGGTTCGTTTCTTTTTTTTACTACACTGAAGTGAACTGCAAGAATGACAACTTCATTCAAGCAGATCATTTGGAATTACATTAAACAGCTGCTATTAAACAGCTGACAACAAAGGAGACCATTTTGATCTCGACAGCAGAGAGATTCTAGCAGCATGCTCCCTCAGTGATGTTATGAAGAACACATTGTGCTCTTGTATACCAACACACAGTGTACTCCCCACTGTGCTTGTTGCCAAACACCGTTTTTTCAAATCACTTTGTATTCAGTCAGGGATCCGGGAAGTCCAAATCCAGCCAGACAAATGCAGAACAGCTTAGTTGAAGCAGCTTTAACAGGTGCCATCAGCACAGACTTGTCCAACCAGAGAGACAAGGCAAACAACTATGGAGTGGTGGTCAACAGGGTGTGGATTTGCCCCATTGCACGTGATGGCACTGGGTACTAAATAGTTTGTTGGGTTTGGTTTTTTTTTTTGCCACAGAGGCTGGCGTATGGCACTTTGGTAAAGGGGAGGGGATGCGACAAGGAAAATGCGTGGTAGCTCCTTACAGACAGAGTCTGCTAGGCTTTTATGCTCACGTTAATTTGTTCTTCTCAGTCGTGCCAGATACCGAGTGGACTAGAATAAAATGAGCCTACCTGTAAAGGGATAAATGGAATGAACGTAGGATTGATTTAGGAGGGTGCTTCCCATTCTTGAGATAGTTGACTGAAGGATGAGGAGGAAAATAAGAGCAGAGATAATTGGATGGGTCATTGTCTTGTGCTGTCCTTGTCTTTCAGGGTATGAGAAGCATCCCTTCGTTATATCATTGTAATCTGCTGTTGCTCGTAACGTGCCATGTGTGTTGCCCGCTAAGTTGTGTTACCCATTCCCAGCGTGTAGTTCTCCTGCATTTTTTCTGCCTTTTCAGCTGTAACCTTGACCCACTCCATGCTGTTGACCTTCTTCTGTAGGCGTGGATTTTTTTTTTTTCTTCAGGTGGTGTAACAGAGACAAAGAATAGGTTACAGTATTTAAAGCAATTGTATATTCTACTATTCTCTTTAAGTGGTCTCTGAATAACACGAAGTGATATAGCGGATGAGAGGGTTAGAACATATTTTATTGCCTTCCAGCGAAAGAGGAAAATTCCAGCAAATGGTTTGTTTAAATGATTTGAATTTCTACTTGCAACATAATATCTACTGCACTGGAGAAATGTGAAACTTCACTTCCCTGAGAAATTTTGCAAGGTGATAAAGTAAATTTTCATGTTATGCCCTTAGTTTTAATTTTATATTCGTATTTACATGAATCATCCTTTTCACAGATATGATGTGAAAGAAGACGTGAAAAGTTGAAGTGTGGGGTTCTGCCAGTCAAAGAACCCTTTTGCAGGCTTCTTTTAAGGAATGCATATTATTGGTAAAGAAAAAGTTTAATAGTGATTAGATTATGCTTACCTGTGCCAGAAATTGGAGACTCATCTGTTTTACTGTAAGAAAAATTCTAGCCTTATTATCGTCATCACACTAACGATGGGAAAAACAGGAAGGTGGCCTGGACAGAAGTATTAGAAGTTAATAATTATAAGGGGTGTCTATCCTCTGTTCTTTGCCATGTTGAATAAAAAGCAGTGAATTGTGTTGATGTGGGATATGTGCAATTCCAATGTAGTAATTGTTTGTCAAGTTTGAGCTTTAATTGCACTGTAGTGATTATCAAGATTGACTGTATATCACAAGTCAAAAAAAACTTCATATGGAAACTTCTGAACTTGGCCTTATGCAAAACAATTTAAGCTACGTTGCACATTTTAAAAAGTACTAGTTTAAGGAAAACATTAAGTGATCCAGAATCTACCACAACCCATAGGTACCTCAATGGTCAATTCTCCCCCTTTTTTCATCATATCTCTAAACTGTTTTTGTCTAAAGAACTGTCTGGCCTTTGTCATATGTGCGTTTTGTGAATTTTCATGAAGGTAACTGTGTGTCTTCAATAAAATAGATTCTTATGATGTGATGGTACTTTGCTAAGCTAGATTCTTGTGACAGTGAAGTTATAAGTTATACCTAGTACTTTGCTGTTTACCATGAAGGGATATTTCATCTTACTTGAAATGCCAGAATAAGAAGTATTTTCAAAGAAGTAAAAAAAAAAAAAAAAAAAAAACCCACACCCACAAAAAAACCCAAACCAACAACAAGAATAAAAAACAAACCCTGTGTCTCCAATTCTAAAGCGATAGCTGCAATTGCAATTGAGCGTTTAATGCTGCAGTTGCTTTTAATTGCCTGTATTGTACATATGGGGAAGTTTCTCTCAGGTGAGATGGTGAATTAAACCAGTTTTCCAGGATAGGAATGTGGCTTGTCGTTAGTGATATGTGTGTGGAATCGTGTGTTGTCATTAAAAACAACGGGTCTTGCCTGGTAGTGGGCACACAAAGTCTCTTGTGCTGTGCTTCCGCCCTGCTCCAGGCAGCGGAGGGGATGGGTGGAGTTTTGCTCTCAGTGGTTGCAGAAAGACAGCCAGGTGGTTCTGATTTAGTTTGCACTTCTGTCCTGCTGAGTCCAAGACGGTTCTTTTTCGGAGCTGGATTACATTTAGTGGAACACAAGTCCATAGTGATGTGAAAAGGAAGCACTTACTGAAGTCGAGCATCAGGCATTCAGGTTTACGGAGGTCTGCGTGCATGTTACGTCCAGCATCGTGCAATGGCTTGTACGCTTATTTTTAGCCAGTAAGGAAAAATGCTGTAGCGATGACATAAAAACTCAAGTAAGGAGCAAATTAAAGGAAAAATAATCTGGAAAGAGATCAGAGTGAGGCTGAAAAAGTCGAAATTTAAAGCGGTCTTCTTTCTTTATGTGCCCTTGTATTGGCTTAAAGTAATTTGTCTTTAACTGATACACATTCTTCTCAACATACAGCTTAGTGTTAAGGAGCTGACACTCAATGGCAAGCCACAAGAAGGCTGAAAAGGCAATATCATGAATAGTGAACTCTCTCTTGGTTTCCTTGACACCTGCATAGTGCATACTGCCAACTATGATAAATGGAGCAGAAACATAGACACTTACTAAAAAGATGGAGCAGAAGCTAAAGGCTGGAGCGAGAGACATAGAAAGATGTATGCTTGATCTCACTTGGAAAGAGAAACAAATGGGTAGGGGAGCAAGTGAAGTTGAATGACATCTTGAAGACAGGAAAGGACTGAGGCTGAAGTGGCAGGAGGCCAGCAAGAAGAGCAGATGGGAGGTGGGACAAGTTTATTACCAAAGAGGCCATTGGATAATAACAGTGCACATACTGCTAGAGAAACAGATGAGGTGAGCCGATCGTTTTTCTGAATTCTGTCTGAATGCGTCTCCTATTCAGATTCCTCATTTCTTGAAGTTGGTATACTTTTTGGGAAACTTCCCTGGCAGATGGAAGAAAATTGTGCCATGTGATGCTCTCAGAAAAGCAATCATCAGAAAGACAGCAGAGCGGGATGGGGGAACGGAGCTGGGTTCCAGAATCTTTGGAGATGTGTTCCAGAATTATTTATTAAATGGGAAATATTGGGTTCATAATTCTAAACTGTCGCCCATGGAGGAGCAAGGTAACATTAGAGGAGCGTATTTTGATAAAGCTGAACTGGCCTGAACAGTTCTTCCCGTACTGTGGGAATCAGACAAAATATACCATGTTGTTTGGCTTGATAGTGGGGGACAATTGAATTTTTCATGGCCATTATTGTCTTACAAATCCTGTGTATGTTGACAGATGAGTGAGTCTGACCTGATGCTGGGGGAAAAAAAAAATCAAAACAGCTGACCTTGTAAATGCCCCAAAGAGCAGAAGAAATGATGTTTTGCCTGCAGGGCTCATTAATTAGTTGAATTTCTCATCTAATCCTTCTGGGTCAGCTGTGTTGCTTACTCTAGTCCAGAAGGGACAGGCTTGTAGAAACCAGTATGATAGGTATCTTCAAGATGCAATACACGGGCGTAAACTATGTAGGCAGTCAGGAAGGTGTATTCTACAACTTCTGTCCTCGCACGTTGACAAGGGGGCAGAGGTAAGGGGTTATTTTCATTTGGACAGCTGCATAAGCCTATTAGATGACCTGACTTGAAATTCAACCAGACCTTAGACCAATCTGTGCAAAACGTTTTCCTTGGTTACTTTTCTTCTGGACTATTCAGCAACCATATCTCTCTTCCATCTGTACTAGTTGTTTTTTTTTAAGAAATCAACAGACACAAGTACTTCCAACAGTGTAGTAGTATGTGATATCTCATCATATCTCTAACACCACAGTCTAGAAACGTGTTTTAAAATACTGACGTTAGTAGCAATTATTTAATTTTATTCTATGTTTTATTTTTATCATAGCGCGTTTAAGGACTAAATTTTGCTCTGCGCTACATATGCACACGTCTTGTATGAAGTTCGCTCATGTGCCTGCACGGCGGAGGGTAAAAGTGATCTGTCACCTTGACAGCATGTGAGGGATCTGCAATGCTTTAGGAGGTATGATACCAGGCCAATTGGTAGTTTCATACCTCCTCGGCAATAAAGCGATTTTCCGTGCTAAGGATAATAAAAGTTGGCTGTTCTCTCACTCGCACTTGAAGAGGCAGAATGTACCCTAATCTCTTGCTGCGACTCCCACAAAGGCAACAATAACAGACAGCAGCTTTTGAAGCATGGGTACTAGTAAAATTAAAAACAATGGGCTGCTTTAAGGAGCTTCGTGTTTCCTTTGAATCCAAGTAAGTGTTCTGCATTCCTCACTGTCGCTGTGCATAACTGCCTTGTTTTTTGGCAATAATAATATCATTTTATGTTAACGTGATGATATTCATGCCTGTAAATCTTCAAAACTGTGTGAGTGAGAAAAAGATAGAGAATCGCTACTCATTGCAACCACCTCTGGGGAGATATTCAGCATTTGTTCAGCAGCAAAGAATAACCTTACCTGGAAGTTCAGGACAATTAAAGTATAAGCTGGCAATGTAAAATTCAGTATGCTACGTAGAAGGTATATTGTGCTTTAGGACATAATAAGTAGGACAAAAAGACAGCCGCCCTCCCACCCGCCTCTCCATGCTTGCTACCCCAGATTACTTCGGTCTATGCGAATAAACATGGGGATAACCCCCTCCAAAACGAAGTGTCTTCAACTTGAGATTGTGTGCACAAAGCCTATGTTGTTACCTTGAGCATTTGAGAGTGAAGGAGAGGGCCAAGACGACAGATACAGTGTGTACATACATATATATATCTGTACATCAGGGAAAGCCAGGCTAAAGCCAAAGTGTCTACAGAACTGTGTCACTGTAATTTTTTTTCCTTGCTGTTTAAAGCCCTAGCCTGTATTATAACTGGCTTAAGTCCTGTCATAACACAAGTTTGATCTGCAGGTTTCAGCTTGTGCAGGTCTTTTTCCTGTCATTTCTAACTTTTAAATGAGACGATATTAATTTTGAAGGAATTAGCCGGAAATTTCCTCATAGTGCAATGAAACGGCACGAGTTAGCCAGACTAGCTGCTAAAGGTTTTCTAATGAAAACTGGGGTGATATGAAATTTCCCTGATAAAAGGATCTCTAGATTTCATCTGCTGTATTAAATACCAGCCTAAAAGGGACAGAGGGAGCCACAAACGGTGGACTAGATAATATCTACTTTTACATTCCAGGGGCACTCCTTCACTTCTCCGCTGCGGTCAAAACAAAGCCTGAAAATCTTGAGGGCTGGGGCTATTTTCTTCCTCGAGGCTGCCGAGCTCCCTAAAAGTCTCCATAGCTTTTTATTTTATTTTTATTATTTTAGCCGGTTCCTTTTGGGATCCCGCGTGAGGGTTTCGGGTTTCGGGTTTTTGGCGTGGACAGGTGTTTGTGTGACTGCGTTCCCCGCAGGGCTTGGGAAGGGGAAGCCCCGGGAGGTGTTGAGTGCTGAATGTTAAGCTCGTTCCTTTGTATGGCTTAGAAATCTCTGTTGTCCGGAATTGTACAGATAAGGCAGACCCATTTGCTTCATTGTCAGGCAATGTAGCTGAATAGAAATGCAAATGTGACATAAGGGGACTGCACTGGGGAGGCGTTCGCTGTTACCTACTGTAACCGGGCTCCTGGCTGTTAGAAAATTCCTGCGGAATCCAAGGGGGTGGTGGGGTGGGTGGTTAGTTATTTCTTTTTTTATAATTAGCTACAGGTTACGGGGAAGAATCTCCGAAAGAAAATGTCTCTCTCTTGCAGATGCTTTTATTTTTATGCAGTGGAACGGCTCGGTTTTAACTCCCTTATCAAGAGCTGCATGCGCTGCCCGGACTAAATTGGGAGCATCTCCACACTGTTTGACAAATAGATTTTTTGTAAACTGATTTAGCCTTTTCATTGTTTGCATTTCATTATATAGCAGACTTCATGTCACAAAATCGGTATTCATTCAAAATAGAGAATTTAGAGATAGGACTGTAGCCAGATAAAAAAATATTGCACAGGTCAGGTCTATTAACCATAGAATAATAGCAAGTCAGTGATCCAAGGGGTAGTTCTTCTGCAGGGAAAGGCTAACATAACCGAGGTCAGGAGTCAGACCTCAGGACTTCAAATGTGGCTGTCGCCAGATTTACAAGTAAATCTACTGGGAAAACAGGGAAAATGAAGGGACCTTGCAGGATAAGGAAAGAGAAAGGCAGCCCGGCTCTTTCATCTTAAACCTCAGGCTTCTCAGTGGATGAAGAATAAAAGTCTGATTTGCTTAAGTGCTTCACTTTATTCAGAAACTCTGAGTTGCCTCTTCCAAAGCATGATTCAAGGATCTAACTCAATCAGGTTTAGAGAATTTATTTAGAAAAATAACATTAAAAGAGAACCGATTCTTGTTTTGCTGCCAAATTCATTATTGAATAAAGACCGTTAGCATTCTGAAAATATGTGTACCAAATGCAAACAGCGCTAAAGAATACAGATATGGCCTTTAATAAGACTGGAGCAGTTTATGTTAATGCCTCAGCAGCAGATAATCTGAAGTTGGAGTAAACAGGTCAGTAGGAAGACTGAGTCGCAACTTTGCCTTTTGATATTTTATTTCTAAAAGCCTTGCCCATTTTTTTAAGCCTATTGTTTCCCTGATAATGTTAGAGAAAGTCTTGCTTGTCTCGTTGCAATGGCTGCGTGCGGAAATTGCTTTAGATTTTTCTTACCGTAACAGCTCCCTGCCACCGTCCCCAGGCTTATAAACTTCAGCTGTTTTGAAAATAGTCCTGGGCGGGTTCCAGGCAGGTAACAGCCAGCGTGTTCCCCAGGAAACCAGTGTTTCATTGGGTAGCATTGTTCAACTCGTGCTCAGATTAAGTTGTAACTGCATTCTTTTGGGTTATCCGGTCAGTAAAGATACTGTATTACAACGCTAGCATTAGTTCTGTTTTCTAGATGCACAAAAATGGATGTGCTCTCAGGAAGCAGGTAGTCGGGAATCTGTTCTACAGTGGTTTATTGGAGGGGAGCGCTACTCAAGGTTAACACGTTTGTCTGAGAAAGGAATGTAAAATCTGGCTTTCAGGTGGGAAGAAGTCAGAAACGTAACGCACTGTAACTTGGCGTGCTTCCAAATCAGCTCAACTGGAAGCTCGTTCAGCAGGGAAGAGGGACTTTGGAGGGACAAAATTAATAAAGCTGCTTCTAACTAGAATGAAAGATGGAGCCATTCGCTTTTGTGTACACGTGCTGGTTCAGCTTGCTTTTTTTACTACTTATTTTTTGTGTCTATAAACACGTAGATAACCAAGAGCCTATACTATAAGACATTTACACGTGTGTTTTGTAGGTATAAGCACACACACCTGCATCTACAGTAATTGAACCAGATGTTTAGTGGTACAAGTGTCTGAAGTGCAGTAAGACTAAAGGCTGTACTTTCTGAATCAATTCACACCTTGAGTGAGTGCTTTAGCAGGAAAATATTGACTGAATCTGCTTAAAAGTCATACTGCTATCTTATTGCTTTATTCAGCATGCTTGAATCAAATAATTACAATTCTTGCTTTTCCTTTTTGTCTGTGAAAGACAGAAATTTCTGTCATAGGCAAGTTAGACTACACTTCTGGAAACATAACGCCTGCAATGGAGGCAAAGCTGGTGGGAGAAAAGACCGCTAATAGGAAAAACTTAGTTTTGCATGTTTCTTAAAATGGAAATTAGAATATAAATCCAAATTTGCAAGCACATGAATTAAGCTGGAAGAGTGTATACATAATGTTTACACCTTAATCATTACCCATGGAGCTAAATCTATTGATTTGAGATTGAATAATTGAATAGGGCTAACTGTCTGGTCAATAGGCGTGAAACTGCTATAGGTCAGAAACATAGGTGGTAATTGAAGGCTTCAGCTGCAGAAGGATATCATTACGATTATATTGTCTCATTTAATCATATTTACTAATACAGTCAGAAAAAATGTTTTCGTTGTAATAATGTAACACAGGCATTTTTGTTAACGTGCAGTTCTTGTGTATTGTATTAAAAATGTTAATATGGTCCTGTTAAATGTTAGTGTACAGGTCTACTAGAGATAGAAGGATTGCTGCACATTTATTGGTGTATACTGACATATTTTTGAGTGGTATTCTAGACCTTCCACCCACCACTAAGTGGGAAATGAATACAGGAGTGGTGAACAGCATCTCGGTGCACTCTGGCATGTTCTCTGAAGGCTTCCTTTAAGACCATCAGAGCTTTGACGTTCAGGTGGACGGAGCTGTGGGACCTGGGAAAAGAGCAATTGGTGGTGAATTCTATGTTTCTTTGGAACTGCTGAAACCATATAGTTACCCATCTGGGAGCTGTATATCCATGAAAACCTTTAATTGGAAAACTTTTAATTGGAATCTTCGTATTAATGATTGGGGGAAAAGCACAAGATGTGCTTAGCGCCTTCCTGTACTTGGTTTATATACTTGTGGGTCCAAGAAATCATTTGCCTTGGAGTCTGAATATGCATATATACAAAGTTTAAAATATTAAGGGCTTAGTCGGTCGGCTGATACATGCATTTAGAAGCAGCTATATATACAGAAAGAAAAATTAGATGTTACCGCAGGGACGGATTTCAGTCGCCTTCAGTACGGACGTCTCTACCTGCTTTACATCTGAGGTGTCTAGAGATGAGTTCAGGGTAGCTCGTACCTTATGGGGAGGGAGGATTTGTTTACTCTTGAGCATGTGAACTCAACCTTTGTTACCGGTTTCTTCTGACTGTTTCAGAGCTGTTAATTTCCCAAGGTGAAAGCTCTGATTCGCCAGCACAGTCAGGTTATCCTGAGCTGAGGACATTTCATTAGTCTCATTTGTCTCCAGTATTAATTCTGCGCCAAATTTTTACTTCCCAGGTCAGTGAAATGTTAGAAGACAGAGAATCTCACCTTGATCTTGGAGAGAACAGTTATATACTTCTACATTACATTGAATTCTTCCCTAATAGTTATGGATAACAAAAGTAAGACAGCCGTGTGGAAAGTCCCTGCCTCACAAGCTGATCGGGTTTTTGGTTTTCAGGTCTTAAAACAGATGCTTTCCTGCTTGTGGGTATTTATTGTAGCTAAACTGTGTTTAATTAGTGTTCCTTGCACCTTTAAAAGGTGCAACCCCTTTAATCTATTGTTTTAAAAAGCACACATTAGATGTCAGGCAACATAAAGACAGCATGTAGAGATAACCCTGATGTAAGTGATGGTTCCAGTCATCTAGTGTATGGATAAAAGATTTCTGAGGCTATGTTACTTGGCAGTTCGACATGATCTGGCTGTTTGTTAATCAGAGAGCACCAGAAGAACAAAGGAGGGAGAAGAAAAATGTTGAAAAAAGTGTTGTATCGCTAGATGTACAGTGGGACAAGCGAGGCAGTGCTGGGACTGGATAAAGCACAGCCACGGAAATGATGAGCCACCGGAAGGTAAAATTTGTTTCACTGTTTCATGTGACTTGAGTTTGTTGGTAAAGGGGATAAACATTTTGTATTCAGTCAGAGAGCATGTTCTGTAAATCTCTTCAGTTACCCGTTCCCTGGGTGTCGCAATAGATTAAGTCGCTGTGTGATGATATGACACCGCCATCACTCGTCTTCCTGGGATATTGCTGGAGGCAACAACAAACCTGTGTCTTTGGCACGTGTGAAGGAATTTAGTGCTTGAGGGGTTAAATCACACAGGCTCCCCTGCGGATCAGCTTATGCTTGGACAGTAATAATAGCAATAACATTAATAATAAAAATGCCAGAGCGAAGGGAGTGGAGGGGGAGCAGGGGGGAGAAAAAGGAAGAAGAGTGATGGAAGATGGGCTGGGACAGTCGGAGGCGGGGGGAAAAATAGGCAGGCTAGAGAGAATGTGTTTTGTACAGCAGGTGTACTGGCTCCAAGTCAGATGTCGTAGGAGCCTCTGCGACCTGCACACGCACAAACACATGTTACAGGAGCTTTGAGGATGGCCGGTGGCTCTGTGCGTGCGTGTATGCGTGCTCTCGCTTCCGGCCATGATATCCTAGGGCAGTGTAACAAGCAATTCATGTCAGCTCACAGTAAAGATTATTGGTGTTTTCACTGGGGAAATATTTACACTCCATCTTCTTCTTTGTCTATTTTTAGCACTTTGAGCTTGCAGTCAGGTAGAAGGGCCGGTGGGGGAGTGGGAAGAGACCCATTGAGGGACATGTCTCATCCCTCAATTAGATGGAGCTAAACTCCTAATCTTGCTTAGGAATAGCTGCTGATGCTAAGTTTTCTTCTTTCCCTTCTGGTTTAGTGGGATATTACATTTCACTGCAGTACAGGTGATAGAATGGGGTGTCAACTGGAATGTTTTGGTTCTAACAGAAAGCACAAGCGCTTTTTAAAGAAGGCATTTTTACATAGGTGAGGCCTCCAAAAAACCCAAAATGTAAGTGCAGAATAACGTGGATTTTTTTCTTTTTTTAATTCCTGGATAGAAACGCCATCACAGTAACGGACAGCAATTTATTGCATTGGGGTGGTGGGGGGGAGAGAAATCTGAATTTGTTCTTTCGGTTTTGTTGTTTATCATAATAATCCTTCTAGTGAAAGAGGCTAATTTACTCTTTCTATAGGAATATTTTAAGTGTGATTATCATAATATCACAGCTGCTGAAAAGGTCTAAAATAGGACATTGACCTTGAACGTGTTCCTGCGTTTAGTATGGGGTGCTTAACATTCAAGAAACAATATAACTGCAACTCATTTATTAATGTATAATCTCAAAATGTTAACTCTTGCTCTGTAAATACATGCCACAAGGATTGTCGAAAGCTTGCAGTATCCCATGAAGTACATGTGGTATTTTATCAGTGTAAATATGTATAAGATTTTCAAGATTTCTGCTGGGAATACTCCATAACTAAAGTAAGTTTTCCCTTTGGTACTGCACTAGTTTATGATTTAATTTTTACTGACATTCCACCAGTCATATTATTAGCTTCACAAAATGAAAGTGAAATAATCCTGTATTAATTAAACAGAGCAACTGAATTCCCTCAGTCATCTTATCCTTGGCTGTCTGAGACAGTAATGTACTTCAGCTTCTCTGTAGAAACTTACACTAAAAAAAGAGCTTGGGGTAATAGTGAGATATCCATATTGAAGTGTGTGCATGAATTATCTTTAGGGAGTAGACCTTTTTTGGTGGGTGACAGGCAATGTGCGTGCGGCTCCCTTTCTTTTTCCTTTTTTTTTTTTCCCTCTCTTTCTTTCTTTTTGTCAGAGGCTTTGGCAAAGGTGTTTCGTCAAGAGAATAATTTTCATTTATAGCAATGTGAACGGTGTCTATACTGTATCAGTGAAGGCAGTCATTTAAATGCCCGTGCCCTTGAAAATAAAATGAGGAGAAAATATGGAGTATTTCTTTGAGACCGGATGAATTGAATGTAGTTTGGTAACATGGTAAGGCAATTGCTGTTATTTCACTGAGACATTTTTTATATGCTGGAACTGAGCGTAGCAGCAAAAGCTAAAAGCCTTGCTCTGTGTATTTGTGAATGCACTGTGGAAAAGTTCTAAGGAGCGTTCGGAGATTGTGTTATGTGAGCTTTTTTCCCCAAGATCAAAACAAGGAGTAATTAATGATAAATACAGATTGAAGTAGCAGATGGCTTTAAAGTAATAACCTGCTATAGTTTGTCCAACTATGTACAAACAGGTGAGCAGAATTTGGAACTTTTGTAGCATTTGTTTTTTGAACTCATTAGCAGCATATCCAGGGATGCACCAAGTGCCTTCCAGTGAGAAGCACAAAAGGCAAAAGACCAGTAGACAGTGACAATATTGTTCTAATGTTATCCCACTGTAGCACACATGTGAATTGTGTTTCTTTAATGAACGACTGTGAACAAAGAGAAAATCACATATTTGATGATACTTGGATATTTATTTCAAACTCTTAACGATATGATATTTTCCAGTTAGACTTTGAATACGGTGCTATGGTGTACGGCAAATTTCTATCTAACGGAACAGTATACTTGTTTTCAAATAAATTCTCAGCAGCTAATAGTCTCTTTCATATTCTTGCTCCTTCCCAGATGGCTTGAGCTTGTCGCTCCTTTTTGGTAAATACACATTTGACACAATGCACTGTGTGGTTTCTGTAAAGCTCTACTGAATCTTACTTCTTCAGTTGCCTTGAGGTAGTTGTGCTTTAAGAATCTGGCTGTTTGGATGCCTTGAAATGTCTACAGTATTTAAATGTGAAGATGCTTAAAGAAGTACTGTTTGCCACACAGGAAAAATTATATGCACAGAGAGACATGGAAATGTAGGTGCTGCTCAGTAATGCCCCTTGACTGGTACAGGCACTCGTGACGGTTTTTTCCTTCCCCTCTCTGATTCCATTACCACCGTTTTGTATAGACTCCTTGTGGTAAGATTTTGCACTGTACATTTTGATAAGTTAGTGCAGATATGTGTTTGCATGCATGTTCTTCTTCTGTATCCCCTGATAAAATTCAGTAAGCTGATGCCTGTTTTTCTTTTTTTCTTTTCCCTACTACTACTTTTATTTATTTCTACAGAAAAGCTTGAGAAAATGAAGCGATGCTTACCCTCGGTTTATTTGCTGCTGTAACCTCTTTCTTATCTTTTTTTTTTTTTTTTTTCCCTCCCCCAAACTGATCGGTAACTGTGAAACCCAAGTTCAAGAATGTAGTTGGAATTCCAGGCCCCCGTCTGGTGGAGGTGACACTTTCATTCCCGGGGGAACAAGCCAACTGCTTTGTTTATCAACATGCAAAGTATAGCACTGTATTTCTGGTTGTCCAAGAAGCAGCACTGGCAGGGAAGAGAGACCCTTGCTTGGATGAAAGGTGGTTGATAGAAAGGTAGTGATGGTTCACAGGAGGAGAGGAAAAATGTGTTATCTGGGGGTGTAGAGGAGGGTGGGGGACAACAAGCCAACAAGGTAGTGGAAACTATATGAACAAGAAAAGGTGGGCTGGAAGACAGACCTTGACAGAAGGAAAGAGACCATCATGTTTTCAGCACCTAAGTGTAAATATATAATCTTAGGAGGTAATGAACAAAAGTAGAAATCAAGCTAACCTGTGCTTTGCTAAGTTTCAAAATGGATTAGCTGTCGTATTTTAAGGTGTATTCAGGGGAACATAATAAGGAAAAGTGACCTTATCAAATTACTCATGTATAGGGATTCATTATAGGTGATTTTTTAAATAAGAAAACACATACATGTGAAATGATTTGAAGGAATTTTAGTACAAAGGTATTGAATAATAGCAATTTTGGGCATAAATCTACCAATGGACACTCAGAGAAACACTCGGTACAAACAATCTATTTGTATTTTCATGTTTTGCCAATGTGCTCATGTGAATCAGTTTGTAGGAATGTATTTTGGGTTTACATAATAATACAGATACCCATACATAAAGACATCGTATTCATGTTCTGATTTGATTCCAAAATCCACGTTTATCAAATTGTTACTTAAAGAGGGTGTTCTAATACTATAACATGATTAAATGCCTCTCATTCTAAAATTTGATAAAAACTGATTTATTTTTTTTGTCTCTGACAAAAGTACTACAGAGTACTTGGATTTTATTCTACATTTCAGAGCTTTTTAATTCACTGCTCACAAGCAAATTTACATCTTAATTACAGAGTTCACATTTAACAATATAGACAGCATAATGCTACTGGTAATTAAGCTTTTACTACCTGCTCTTATACAGTAGTCAGAGATGTAGTTTAGCTGTGTGAGTTCCAATTCCTAAACTTGCATGTATTTATACCAGGTTTGCAGGAAGCAGGCCCAGTCTTCACATAATGTTAAATACATAACACTGGAATCTCTCTGCTGTAAATACATACAAACACGTCTATTGAACTTATATATTTTGGAGTTGGGTTCTGTTCTCTTCCTGCATTTATTTGGTAAAATGCTGTGAAACACATTTGGAGAGGGCATTTGCGTTCCCATTTGTGAACGGTATTAATGCATTCTGAGGGTGTGCACTGATTTGCTTTGATCTAAGAGATTGCCATTTGCATCATGTTAGGGCTCCAGTCACAAAATATTTTCTAAGAGTTGAGATGAATTATAAAAGATTATGGTCTTGCCAGTGTTGGTTTTTCTTGCCAGAAATAGCCTGCATCTATTTTCAGCGGCAGGGGCAGAAACACTTGAACCTGGAAAATAAGTATGGTGTCTTAGTTGTAATATTAAGTAAAAATAGTAGCTTTTGAGAGGAAAAAAAAAATGCACCCCAATTCATTACTGATCCTTTTAAAATGGGGTGTGTGCGCATGTGTTTCAGTGCAAACAGTGTCTCTAAATTTGAGTACGGTCGTTTTCTTAGAACAAGTTTAATCAGGGATCTTTCATATAACAGAGATGAGCAACTCTGAGCTGGCTCTAAGCGGTGGTTTGCTGGAATTGGGCTTGGCGATGCTTATGCAGGCATAAATGCAGGGCTATGTGTTTATTGCCCTTTTAGTTTGGTAAAATTTACTTTACAAAAGCCCAAAGCACTGTGGAGGTCTACACACTCTCCCACATTTACTAATGCAGACCTACTACAGTGCAGTCCTTATCTTGTTAAAATGAAGCAGGCTGAGATCGTCCACTGTAATCCCTCCACACTTACAGAAGAAATTGATCAGTTCTGGAGCTTTTCTTTCTCTTTACTATACCTAAATATATACATCTAAACATTCGCACAGTGGCATGCACTTTAAATATAGCCACGTTAAGATGTGGCTAACCTGTATATGAACACATATATAGGTATATGCTTCCAGTTGTACTCATGCTGTTAAGGAAGGGATTTGAGTGCTCGTTTTGTTAGGAATGTCCCTTTTGTAGTAAGTACAAAAGGAGGCTTTTAATATTTAACTAGGTAACTATATATTTATATACGGTTTTATATATTTATATAATCTGTCTATATATTTGTATATATTACACATAATAAAATCCCAGCCCGCCCCCCCCATCCACCACCCCCCCCACCCCCCCCCAGTAACTCGGATGACAATGAAAAGTTGAGTTACCCAGAAGCTTCGGCAGGCTGCACTTGGCGATATTACTATTACTATTATTATTATTAGTTATTTTTTTTCCCCGGCGCCGAGCAGTTCCAAAGGTTAGAGAAGCGGCGGTCAGGAGAAGCACGCCGAGAGCCGAGCCCGCCCGGCCCCGGCCCCCGGCCCCAACCACCACAACCGGCAAAGGCAGCGCCAAACTTCATCCTCTACCTTTCCGCGCGTTCCTTCGCGACCTGAACCGGGAGCCGGCCGAGGTACCTGCCGAACTGCGCTTGAAGTTCGAGCCGGCCTGCCTGCCTGCGGAGCGGGAGGGAGGTGGGGAGGGGAGGGCAGCCCCGGCGGGCCGGCGGCGCGGACATGTCTGCGGGCTCTGCCCCGGCCGCCGCCGCCGCCTCAGGCCGCTCCCCCGGTCCCACCCCTCTACCTGCCGCGCGGCCCGCGCGCCGGGCCGCCCCGGCGCCCCTGGCGCCTGATTGGCCGCCGCCCCACCAATCCGCCGTCCCCCCGGGCCGGGGGGACTGCATATGTAAAGCCCTACTTCATATTCATGAGCTCCGAGCGGGGCTTTAAGTCCTTGATTAGGCGCGCGGGCGAGCTTTTGGTCCCAACTGGCCGCGCCTGCCGCCGCCGCCTGGCCCGGAGAGCACGCCTGCCAAGTGCGCGGCGCTCGGCCACGGAAACTTTGATTTACCGCGGGGGCGCACGAAGAATGGTCGCCGGGCGCACATGGATTCGGTAGAACTTTGCCTGCCGGAGCCGCTCTCCCTGCACTACGAGGAAGAGTAGGTACCGCTCCCCGCCCCCACCCCACCACCACCGCCGCCGCCTGCCCCAAAACATGACAGGCGCCTAGACGCCGCTGCAGGTAACGCTGTGCCGGGGCCGCGGGCGTGAGCCGTCGCGGGCGCGTCGGGCCCGGCTCGGCCCGGCCCGGCCCGGCCCGGCCCGGGGCACTGCGCGGCGGCAGCGGCGCGCCGAGGGCGCGGGGGGGTGGGGGGGTGGTGAGGAGGCACCCGGCAGCGAGGAGCGGTGCTGTCGGCGGGCGAGCGCCCGGCCCCGCTGCCTGCCCCGGCGCTCGCAGTCTGACAGGTGCGCTGGCTGCCCTGTCAGCTCCGGCTGTGAAGCGGCGGCGGGCGGGCGGGGAGCTCGAGCGCCGCTGGGGCGACGGTTGGGAGCGGCCGGCCGCCGCGCTGCCCCGAGGTAACGGCCGCCCTCCCCTGAGGTAACGGCCGCCCCGCCGCGGGGCGCCGCTCCGGCCGGGCAGGGTGAGCGACCGGTGGGCGTTTTGTACTTTTCCAGGGGGCCGTGCCGCGCGGCGTGGCCCTCTGCTCTTGCTTTTCCTTACAAAAAGCAGCAAAATACTTTTTAGCGAGCCGCAGTTCTTGGCTGGCGCTTATTAGCTACCTGGCGGAGCGCCTCCGGCGAAAAGCGTGGCGCCCCAACAAACCCGGGCGGTCTGGGGCTGACGAGTGGCTCCTCAACTTGATTTCAGCCCACAGCCGGGATTAAATATTAGTACATCCCGGGAGCTGTCACCGACTCATTTTTCTTTATGTCGAGCCACTTACGTGGCCGTGCCTTCGTATTACGCTGAGGGTGACAGTAACACCGAAGGGAAAAAAAAAAAAACAACCCGGCTATTAGCCAGCATCGCCATAGACGCAGTCTGTGGAAAGGCTGTATTGAGAGGTGACAGTGTATTATAGGTAGATGCCCACTAGCTGTCCTTACTGTCTGCATATTGCATTGCTATTTGTAATTAAGCCAGAGATGAAAAGTGAATTGCGGTGATCACGTATTGGTGAAATAATACGGGAAGTAACAAATAGCCTGGCTCGCAGCAATACAGTTTGGGAAGGGGAGGCAGGGAAACCCACTGCAATGTTCCGGGATAAATAAAAGAAAATAAACAGAGGTAGGATGCCCTCTTGGACGTGGTTTATAGGTCAGTGCACTGTGAGCTGCTCTGTAGCGTAGGATAGCTTCATAAATGTAAGTATGCAATTTCCACAGCTTTTACGAACAGTGATACCTTTTTTATAAAATACAGAAAAAGACGATAAGTTGGGGTGTGGGGTTTTTTTTTGGTGTATGTCCGTCCCACCGTTCCCCCCCCCCCCCCCCCCAAAGAAGCTTTCTTGAATTTACCTTCTTACAGCTAATTTGAATGATTAGTTTAGATAAGCCTCTTAGAGTAGATGCATTTAAATGAAATCGGGGCACATGTCTTTTTGGCTCTGGTGCAAGATTCAAACTGATTTTTTTTCCTCCTTTTTGGCTCAATTAAAAGTCATCTTAAAACACTCCCAATATATTGTCTGTGTGTAGGGTTTGAGGCACGTGTGGTTGAGTGGACACAGAGAAATAACTAACGTTCAGAAACATATCTGCTCCTCTGTCTCAATTAATAAGCCCCAGAGTTTTATATGTTATTAATATTCATAGTAATTGTGTTTTGTATATATATTGACACATGTATATATGTACATACAAGCATAAGGACATACAAAATAAATATAGTAGTTTCTGTAGTTATGTTATGGATGAGGGCAGAGAGTATTCGAGCTAAAA
Source organism: Vanellus vanellus (assembly GCF_965231255.1). Taxonomy (NCBI): domain Eukaryota; kingdom Metazoa; phylum Chordata; class Aves; order Charadriiformes; family Charadriidae; genus Vanellus; species Vanellus vanellus. The sequence goes on from NC_138907.1 coordinate 24,639,875, forward strand.
ATTGTCCGAACATTTTGGGAGTGCACAGACATCTGTCTGACCATCACTAGGTATGCTTTGATTTTAAGGCAGAGCGTGTTAAAGAATGCAATAACTTAAAGCCAGCTGCAACCTTGGCTTTTTGCTTTTTCAGCAATAACAATAACACTAATAATTACTAATAGTTAATAAGCTAACAGATGCAATAAATATATCTGCTCATTTTGACATATGTGTCAGTTTAATCATTCTAAATGAATCAGTGCGTTCATGACGTGAAATCTCCTTCAACCTCTGATTAAAATGTAACGTTGACTAAAGGATTATAGAGCGGACTTAATTTTACTGACTGTTTTAACAGTTGTCACAGCTGTTGGAAGAAGGAAAGGCAATTGAAACACTCCAAAAAAGCGAGGGACACACACACCGGGACTAGTTTGGTAAATTTAAATATGACCGCTGAATGCCAAACATAGAAAACTGAGGAGATTTGTAACTCCAGAAAGCTTCTGTGCACTATGTACGTTTGCCCTTTGTGGCTCACTGTGTTTCATTAATTTGAACCCTCAGCAGTTTCTCTACTTTCTCCATTTTAAAATGTGCAACAGCGTTTAAACATGAGACAAATTCAGCTGTTACAGTGTGCGTAGATTTTCATCTTAGAGTGCAATAGATAAAATACATAGATAACAAAAAATATTGTGTAGAATGGCTGTAACATTTAAAAAGTGGACATAAGAGTCATGTCATGTGAATACTTAAGTGCAGTGATGGTTGGTATACACATTCTATATTTTTCTAACCATTCTCATGTTGCAATGTGGGAACGGTCGGTGGAGTTACTGTGCGAGTCTGGGTTGTGTTTGTGTACGGATGAATATAAGCGTGTGCGTATACTCCAATGAGCACGTAAACATATACATATGTGTGCACGAGGTGATTATATGCTAAACAAGAGTTTGTGTCAGTTTCACTCTTTAAAGCCTTTTGGCATAGCTTCTAATTACCAAAGAATTTATTTTAGAAGCGTCTTTCATTTTGTAAAGGGAGGAAAAGCTTTTTTGAAGAATGCTTCTTTGTGAAGTGGGAAGCAGCATTCCACTCCACGGTTTCTCTAGGCTGTGGAGATCTTTAACCTCGTGCATTTGTCCTATTAGATACCTATTTAAAGTTGTTATTAAGAAATAAAGCCCAAAGTTAATATTAAGTCAGAAGTCTCCAGGCCTGCGTGTATGTACGTAGTGTGTAAGGTGGCATGCAGCTCTGTGTTGTGAAGCCAGCCCCCAAGTGTGGGTGAGTGAACAGGCTCTCCCTGTGTTCTCCCCGTGGGCAGCGGGCAGGCCTTGGTCCGTTCTTCTTTCTCTGTTTCCGGTCGTATGTCTTTGCTTTCGCAGTTTTGATAGACTGCTGTCAAGTTTTTAAATCCTGCAGAAAGTATAAAAGGTTTGTGCTGAAATGCCTGTCTGACAGCTTTTCATTTACTGGGGCTTGCCCCTCTTTTAGTGACGGTTGCTCATTTTAATGTGTTTATGGTTGTGCTCTTTTATTTACTGAGCCTGGTGCGTTGCAGCGGTAATTAACCCGTGTTATTAGCAAAGCCCTTGTGGATATCCATTAATTCTCTTGAATGGCTGATCATTTTTTTTCCGTACTTTTCCCCCCCCATTTTTTCCTCAGGCACACTGTCCTTTTTCTAATAGTCCTTAAGCTTTAATATTTCCTACAAATTTCTTTTCAAACTGAGGCAGGTAGAAGGGCACCATCACCATAGTTCCATAATAAAGAATAACTATTGTTTTAACAAACTGTTTTCAAAGATGCTAATGGGAAGCAAAACAACTGGGAGAATCTGTAGGGAATAATTTATTTAATTATTATTTTTCAAAACACATGCTTAATGATAAGAAAAGAGATAAGAATTTCCTTAGCTTTTTTTTTTTTTTGTATCTGCATTAGCTGTTGTGAATATTTAAGCGTTCATATTTTAATCAGATTTCAACTTAGTTAATAGCACTTTGGGCATTTAAAAAATATTGAGCCAGCAGAAAAATACTTGTGCTTGCACTGCTGAGAAAAGATAAGGGCCGCCTCATTAGCCAACCCTACTTTTGCAATTAATTTCAAATACATGGTGCTATTCATCAAATACAGAAGGTAACTTGTCTATGATAATATTTAACAATACTTGAAGCCTACTTTGCTTAGAGTAGCTAAAAAGTATGATATGTCTATTCTTACAGATATGTCAGTCCATATGCTCTGCTGCTATTTCTGTATGTTACAAAGCGAAATTATGATAGAAAAATTATGGTATAAAAATATGAATTATTTATAAGTGACATGATTATTCATTTTACGGAGTGTTTTTAAAGAACTGGCCCTTGACCTGCAGGGAGGTTGCTTGCACCCCTGTGGAAGTGTAAGTAGGAATGAAAAAAACGCTTATTTGAACCTTTGAGGAAGTATCTCAATTTTTTGCTTGGCATAAGTGAAATGCATAGGATAAGGAGGGAAAAAATAACCAGGAGGAACTCTTGGTCCTATTGAAGCTTAAAGAAGCCTCTGTCTATGAGATAAGCTTTGCTGTGAATATAGCAAATTCATAGCAAATTCATGGAGGGAAGAAACAATAAAATGTTGATCCGTTACAAGTGCATATGAGCCTCACGCTACCAAGCTCTCTAGAGGAAATCTGTGATTATGCTGGGCCAGTTTGTTCAGTTTTTATCTCTTTTACATCCACTGGCCTTGTATTAAATTGTCATTGTCCTAAAGCACATGAGAGAGAAATGAATTGCATTTCTCGACATGCTCTGACAGTGAAATATTTAGCCTCTCTGTCTCCAATCATACTCATATGTATGTTTGATAGTGCAGAGATGACACCAACAGTTGCTGCAGCTTGACATTCCACTTATTACATGTTCTTTTACATTTTGTGTATCCTCTTTTAGGCTTGAGTTAGGAAATCATACGTGCATACAGTCGTATCTGTAGAAGCATGTATATGTGTGGTTTTGTTTTATGTATTTGCATTTTATGTGGAAATCCTCTGTCTATGCACAATAAGCTTTGAGTTCAAATGCATATGTATGTCTGCATGTGCATGTGTTCCAGGTATATAGTGTATTCCTTATGCACTTTATGCAATGTACATCTATTATTGTGTGTATGTACACAGGCGTGTATACAGTAAGTATATGCAGAGCTATATAACTTCCCTCTATGCAGTTGCTTGTCAAAAACCTGCTGCTTTTTATGTGTCCATTTTTTTCTTATCCATGAGCAGAGAGCTGGCCAGCAATATAGATAAAATATTTGCACCTGATTTTATATCAGATTCTCCATGTAATCTAGAATTTCTGTATTTGTACTCACAGTTTTGCTTTTAAAAGATGCTGTATGTTTTAAAAAAAAAATTCCTCTTCCAAGTAATATACATGACTAATATTTATTCATAGTCTTGTAAGTTTTGGCTCTCAATGAGAGAACTGTTTTTTCAGCTACATGTGTACTTGGACTCACCGTTATGTTAACACCTAAAGAATATAAATTTTTTTAGGGGGGAAGCCTCCTACATATAATTGTTAATATAAATCACGATGTCTTTAGACAAAAATATAAAAGACACGTTCCATTTTAATGGTCCTTAGTCCTCACCAAAAATCCTATAGTTTATTTGTTAAGGTTTGCTTGTCCAGAAGTAAAAATACTGTGAAAGATTAAAGAAAAATATTAAATTGAGTTATGTACTGCTATTTCAGATAGTATTACTTAATTGTTATTTTTAAAGGATTCTGTTTTCCCTTTTCAGTAACACTTTGGAGAGTAACTTGGATAGAAACGGTAGAATGTTGCCTTTTGACATGTATGTCTTGTGAAACAATTTATGTATTTGCTATGTTACAGAAGCTTTAAATCTCTTGGGTTTGTTTACATAATGCTTGTAATGTTTTTCAATTAATTTATATTTCCTTCAAACAAAGAAGGGCTTTTCTCTTTGCTATTCTTTAATATAGCAGGTTTGCATTAAAGGGAATCTTGTCTAATTTCTAATTGTCTTCCCCTTTTTAAGGAGCATTGCTTTTTAATCAGAGCATCATTTAGCATTTAAAATTGAATTTTTTTTTTTTTTTTTGCTTCAGCTTCCTAGACTTACTAGGAAAAATCTCTATCAACATCTTAATGGAAGTTGGAGCACTATAGGTACTTTGACGGCGTGTAAGACAAGCATATGCTGTTTTTCTTTACTGCTGAATGTCTAATTCTTACTGTGGGTCACCATTCTGAATTTATATGAAATCTAGATAGAATCAAAATAATTTACAAGACAAACCAAAAAATACTATTAGAAATATAAATCTCATGTTTTTCATGAGACTAACACAGAACATTAAACATGAAATTGGAGAAGCGTCTCCATGTACTGCAGAAAGTTAGTATAGTATATCAGGATGTATGAAATAGAGGTTCCTTTTTCTCCGTCTAATCAAGCCATTTATAATATCCCTGTACAGAACTGTGCACATTTATTTATATGATAACCTAATGAAATATGATGAGTTACCTCTATGCGCGTGAGAATAGTCTAAATATATCCTTTTATCATATATTGAAAATTATATTCCCTTTCTCTGAGTAAAACCTCTTTGCAGATTTGAGCTGCAGTCTTTATGTGGGAGGGCAGATTTTTGTAAAGGGCTGTGTTTTGAAACCAAACTTTAAGATAAAGTGATTTGAGGTATTTTAGGTTATTAGTCCATGGGTTAGCATAGATGTCTCTTACTCTTCTGTATCTTTTCATGTTGCTCTAAGTGAAAAAACCTGCACATCTCCTTTTCATCATTTTGATTGGAACTACATACCATATGTAATGTGTTTTGGCAGCACTTACCTAGCCAAAGAAAACAAATTAATATTAGCCATGCTGAGGGGTGTCAGAAGTATCACAGATGTGTCGATTTAGCTTTGCTCCATCACACACTCTTTCCTTAAACAACTGGTCAAGCTGTCGCAAAATGTAGTGTTGGCTACAGCGAGATTCTAATAGGTGTGATCAGAGATTGATGGCTCTGGCAAGTTAGAATGAGAAGATGATGTGGAGTTGCTGTTGCTTGTTTTGGATGGCCTCAGAAAAAACCCAAACAAACAAAAGCAAAAAAAAAAAGGGGGAGAAAAAACCTTTTTTAAAAAAGTAAAAATATAATTTAAAAAATGTGAGCCAGCAGCCCCCTCTTCTTCCCCCCCCCCCGCCCCAGCCAGCTAGACATTAAACAATTTAGAGTTCTGCAGATATAGAGATACTGGCAAGTGTAATGAAAAAGTCTAAAATGTAGTGCTAACTTGTTCCCGAGCATTTCTGAAATTCCTTCCCATATAAAGGTGCCAGGACGGGTGGGGGAGAGGAGGAGGTGGCTTGTTTTATTTAGTCCATCCTTATCCGTGATACTGCTGTTCTTTTCCCCTTTCCCCCTATTTCTGGGTTTGTTTCTAGAGCTATTTTTGGAAGAAGCACTTTTTTTAATCTCGCACATGAATATTTTTAAGGAAATAGAAGATGAAAAAATCTAATAAAGAACGATAGTTAACAGAATGGTGAAATCGTACTCCTTTATCTACTCATAGCTGTGCTCTTAGTACAGCCAGTTACTGGTAGTTTGTGTATTTCTCCATGTATTGCAAATGCAACAGAGAGAAAGGATCAAGCAATTTTCTCTGTATTCTTTATTTACTTTTTACATTTCTTCTCTATCTTCACATTGGCTGCAGGATTTGGTTCCTGTCTTTTCAGAGGATGAATGCCGATGTCCTTTTATGTTGAAGTTAGTATTTTCTTGCTTAGATTGACTGTGATAGGCTTGGTTGACAAATATTAATGCTAAAGTAGTTTTCAGAGGAATTAATTTCAGAAAGTCTGTGAGGTTTTCTTTAGCACAATTATTTTATACTTTTTTTATAAAAAAAAAAGGGAAAAAAACTTCTAGTAAAAATAAAGGCTAAAACTCATGCTATCTTAAAACCAAACAGATTTAGAGTGTGTTTCTGAAAGCAAATGCATATGGATTGCTAGCAAAATTATCTTTGGAGAATGGTAAAATTCTCACAGCAAAATGTGGGTTTTTTAAATTTTTCTTTTTTTCACTGTGGTAGTTTTATGTTCTATGAATACAAGATTTCCTCTACTAAATTATATTCACTTTTCCAGCAGTGAAAGAATTCCCTGGCAATGTTCTCATAGCAGCCGTTCGCGTAGTGGGACAGATTAGATGTTTCGAAGTGGCCTAAAATGCCATGTCTTTAACCAACTGTTCCCGTGAGCGTTAAAGGGGTGAGAATAGGATTCCCAAGAACTGAGTAAAGCTCACGGGCACCCCATCGTCCCTCTAGCAGGAGGTGATTGGGGCCCAGTTGGTGCTGGGTGATATTTAAAGAGCTGAGCAGCTACTGTCGGTGGCTGACATTAGTATGAATGACACCTGTCCCATCAATCACCAGGCCGCGGTGTCACAGATGGAGAAACAACAATCGGCTGAATTACCCGGCACTGCACACTTGGCTTAATTCAGCTCATTGTTCTCGTACAAATCTAGAGGATGGCTGGTTCTGCGCCGGGAGTCCAGACCAAAGCACAAGATGGGCTCAGGTGGTGGCACGTGCCTGCCCTTTGCTGCCCCATCAGAGGTATTCAGCAAAAGGCTGTCAGTGGGTGGGGGTGGTGGGAAGGAGTGCTCCACACCGGGATTGAAGCTTCAGCTTCTAAAGAAAGCTGTAATTAATCAAGAGCTGAAACTCAGGATTTCTCCCAGCGTTCCAGAACTTTTCATTTAGCTAGCCGAAAGCACCCAGCACACAGCCAGGTTAACATTTAACTCTTCAAGTACTACATTGTAGCTGTAGATTCTGCACGTATTTCCTATGGCAGTGCAGTAAGCAAAATCTTCAAAGCTGTGGCCCTTCTGAAGTAGTAGATCTTTTATTATTCCTCAGTAGTTTAGTGCTGAAAATCCAAGACACTGAATGAAAAGGAGAGTTGCCAAGAGGCTTATTTGGGGGGGGTGGGAGGGGGAGTGTGTTTTTTTGGTTTTGTGTTGTGTCTTTTAATTTTAATGCCAGATGAAGATTGGATCATGAGAAATCACAGTCTTGTTCCAGACAAAAACAGTAAAGGCATTTAAATGGCTTCAGACACTGTAACCATTTTTTCTTTCTTTTTCTTTCTTCCTTTTGTCCTTTCTTCCTTCCTTCCTTTCTTTCTTTCTTTCGCCCGTTGCAAATCAGAGACAGTTCCTAGAGGACAGGAGAAGAAAATAAGCAAAAAACAAATAGAAATTATTTCTCTGCTCTTAAGTCCTATGTCAGGTATGTTTTGAATGCATTTGAGTCCTACTGCTTCCATGTTCTTTTTCAAGTAGCACCAGTGAAATATTGAGATGGAAGTGATCGTTCTTACATCACTAAATTCCACCCCCACACCCCCCTTTTTTTCCTCCACACATCCCTCTTGTGTTACATGCTGTAGAGTGGTTGTATTTTTGTTGTAAGCTAATTCACTGGTGGTGTTTTTGTTACAACTAATGTCAAGCAGAAAACCTGTAGCGTGCCAGAAACAAGCTACAATATATTGAAGACACAGCTTATGTTTGATTGTGTGTAAATACAGTTAGTTAGTTGGGTTTATCTGATAGCCTGGCAGAAAGAGAGAGGAGCAGTACAAACTGTTTTCAGTAACTGTGCTGTTCATACACCTGATAAGATTGAGAGTGCTTTCGAACTACTGATATGCTTTGAATAAGAAAAGAATAATCACATCCACTGGCACCGGCTTATCAGGAATGAAGTAAAATGCCAGCACTTTTACATTAGCAAAAGTAAATGTTTTAGACACTTTGGGCCTTTTTTCCATTTAAATTAAATAGCAGGGTGCTTTTGAGTGTGCTGTAATGAATGGAAGGATTTATTACCTTGACAAAATTACAGGTGAATACGTTGAGAGGAGTCCTCGGCAACAATAACAGCTCTTTTGATAAGTGGCTACATCTATTCATGCTTTTGGTACAGAAATTCAGTAATTTCAACCTCTCTTGCCCTATGAAGTGCAGCGGCTAACTTACACTGTGCAGTTCTTCAGTGTAACATACTTGTGCTTTTTGTAATGTACTGTCAACATATTTGAAATTCAGCACATAATATGGCTGGTCATAAAATAATGCTTGATCATTTACTAGTATGTCCTCTGCCTTCGGTTGCTGTGTATTTTTGTGTTCGAAAAAGAATATATCTTGGAGTCTTTGCTGGGAAGGCAAGGTATGATTCATCATTAACTTACCCCAGCAGGTATGAAGCATGCTCGGATGCACTATTATCTTCTCAAAGTTTACCAATTTTTATTTTTGTTCCTTTTTTTTTTATTTCCAGATTCTTTTTCTTTCACATGTGTACAATTAATTTTGGGATGTTCAAATTTGATGAATGGTAGCGCAAGAACAGATTTGATTGATTTTGGATTATTATTGATTACTGTCAATGAGATCACTGTGACACTCTGAAATCAATGGTATGTGATTAAACCAAGGCACCACTGTTCTATACAATAGGTAGCAGTTGGGAATTTAGGAACCGAATGCTCACAAGCTATAAATTGAGAAAATGTTCGGATTTAAATAGCCCTTTGTTTGGCATTTACTCACCAAAATATGTTTCTTGGGAAAGTTAGTTTTCTCAAGTGCAGGCTTACAGTAAAAGAAAGGTCATTGATTTAAGGTTTATTAAATTTTAGCTAAAAACAACTGGCTCCATTTGGGTGTAAAATAATTTAAGTACTTACTTCAGGCAACCTTCATGCTTTAGAGCTGTTGCTCAAAGGTTTCATTCTTCTATGAAGATGTCAACTGTAAATATAAAAATGCATCACTGAAAATGTAATGGTTTAAAGATTCAAACTGAAATAAAAATTCCTGCCTGGGGAAAGCACTATAATCAAAATAAAGTAGTCTTAACTTTTTTTTGTGTGGAGGCCATACTTGGAAAGAGCGCTTGAAGGCAGCAGGGAGTGAGGTTGGTAGGGAATGCCAATTCTGAAAAAATAATTTATTTATTTATTCTCCCCCACAGATGATGATAGCCTAGCTTTGCAATCAGCAATACACTTCAGCCACTAATATGAGACTATGTAAGCTGCTGTTGCTTCTGAAATGCAGTATCCTGGCATTTAAGTCAACTTTATAATCTGGCAAAAAATCCACCTGGCAATATTAAAATGCAGCTTCTGAAACACTTTTACTTCTGAAAGCTTTTTATGTCTTTTTATATCTTTTTAGCATATATTAAATAATTTCTTGGGAGCAGTGGCCTGGATGTACACTTGATGGATGACGGGGGCGGGGCTTCCCCCCCCCCCCCTTTTTTTTTTTTTCTAATTTTTTAAAAAATGTGTGATACTTGCACATTAGGTAATGCTGGAACAGGAATACTGCAGATGCAGCTGTTTGTTTGACAAAATTACTGTGGGGTTTTTGTACTATTGTTAGGTAAGTTAGCAGAGATTTTCCAAGGTATGAAGGACAGCCCGCTGCCAAGCTCTTGCATCTGTCTTAAGGAATCTTTTGCTTTTGCTGGTGGTAGCCTGATTCTAAACTAAATGGAAAGAATGCCATTCATTTTAGTAGATTTTGGATCAGTCTCTGTAATTGATTTTAAAAATGAATGATTTGGTAGTATTTTAAAAGAAATCAATGGAGAAATGGAGCCGGTGTCCAAGGATTCACTGCCAGGATGTGTGACATTTGCACCAGTATAGAGTTGCCTAAGGGAGTATGACCAGGAAATACTAAGATTATCCCATAATATTTTCTGTGTGAGCTTAAAAGCAGTGTTGGCATTATGCCAATATCTTCAGTCCTGTGTTGACTGAAGAGCAGGTAGAAATCTTTCAGATGGAGATGGTAAGACAAAGTGAGACTGTCCCCTTTTTTCCTTGGTTTACATCTGAATTGTGAGAGAGGTTGAAATGCTGAATTTACGTGTATATTGATTGATCTTAGTTTGTTTCTGCTGATGAATTTTGGATGAAAAGCTGTAACGTGGAATACATATGTCTCCTTGATGCATATTATCTCCCTATATAGGCAGAAACACTTAGTGTTCCTATGCGGAATTAAAAAGTCACAAAGTCATTCAGCACGTCTTTCCCTGTGAGATGCAAAATAAGTTGTAATGCATGGAGATTTGCCTTGACTTGCCTCTAAACAACATTGTATTTATGAAAAGATTCATATAGTGTTTAAGAGATATAGGAACTTGGCTCTTTGACAGAAAGCATTTTTCTACTTTCTCTTTTGTAGAAAGAATTATGCCAAGGTAGCGTAACAGGATAAAGGAGACACAGAGAGTTCACTCTCCAAATATTCTGTCACTTCTTAATGTTATTCTAGTCATATAAAGTGTACCTTAAAGTGGTTGTGAAAGTAGTATGTCCTGTCCTACATTTTGCACTTTTCTAGTGCAAAACTTCGTTGTTGATAACAGTGCCTACATCTGAGTCTTTGAGTTGGTAAAGTTGCATGTGGTTTTTATCCCTGATCTCAATGCACAATGTGCATCAGTGTGTTTGCCAAACAAAGGGTTTCTATTGTAATTGTTTTTTTTCCCCTTGATTTTCTTATTCTCTCTGGATATGAGCACTATGTAATTCCAGACCCATTCCTTCAATCACACATCCCCTTTTTGAGCCATAGGTGTATTTTTACTGCTGGGATAAATGGGAGGAAGATCTGACTTTATGGCCTTTTTGTTTTGTTTTGTTTTGTTTTGTTTTTTTTCAAATGTGTAGATCAGCAATATGGTTTGTTTGTTTGGTTGGTTGGTTGGTTTTTTTTAAAGCTGTTTCTAGGCCAGTAACATTTGAATTTCATGTGAAAATATGTTAAAAGAAGTTTGTTGGAAAATCTGCAAAGACCTGCTTCTGTAAATGTTCTCAAAAGGACGCTTTATCAACATTCAGTACTTCTGTTAGAGCAAAGCCTATTCTTTTGTTAGGCATAAAGGAAAAGGTGAGTTACACAGCATAAATTTATAAAGGTTGTGTCCATGAAATTTGTCTGTAAGATTTGATATCTGGAGAAGAATTCCTAGAAAAGCAAGGCATGAGGACTAAATATAAGCATGTGCACTTAAACCCCAATGTTGAATTTTGATCAGTCAGAAGTAGCAGAGTAAGGAAAATTGAGGCATGCATTTTAGTTTTACCCTTTCACACTTTTTGCATAGCAGTTGGGGTTTTGTTTCCACTTTAGTGATTAGTTTTTTGTTGAAGCTGGTGAGGATTGCCTCAGAGCAGCACAAACCACAACCCATCAGCAGGCTGCTAGTCAGCAGCAGGTGTGAACAACATAAAACAGGATTAACGCTGAACCAGAATGTGCACTAAAAACAGAACCCCTGCCTTGGTTTTACAAGGGCAGTAAGATAGAAGCGCTCTTGCCATGTTTACTAAACAGTGTTCAGTTGACTATGTAAATGGTTCTGCTTAGCTGCAGAGAAGTAAGTGCAACAATTATTACGTATTTGAGATTTTTAAAGATGCTTTTTCCTCCTTTAAGAGTAGACCTCTGTTAGTGTTAAACGAGAGGCAAATGTCAAGGTGTTCAAAGTTAGTGCTTCAGTTTTTGCAGCAGAGGGAAGGGAGGATGGAATGTCAGCATTCAGTATTTAATTTTTTTGGTCGTTAACATAGGGGAGCAGGTAGATTGTATTGTCTTTTTGAAATTACAGCTTTATGATTTAGGGTTTAATGTCTGCTTATTTCTTCTGTACCCATTTCCTTTAAAAAAGCAGCTTTTCCATTCCTTGGCATTTGCATATTTGGGAGCTTTGTATTTATTATATCCATTACATTCAGCATCAAATTCTGCCCTCGCTTATGCACTGTATTAAAAGTTAGGGGAATACATCCGCAATGGAAGCAGAATTTACTTGTTGTTTTATATTAGGATTGTTTATAATCTACTCCTGTTTCCCTGCGTCTATCAGTATATTACCTAATGGGAGAAATTTTCATGTTTTAGGTAAAGATGTATTTAATGTGACATAATTTTTCATAAATATTGTGTGTAATTTGCTTGTTGTTTGTTTGCTTTGGTTTGTTTTTTTTTCCCTCTCTCTCCCATTATTCCTGGACCAGATTTTGAAAAGATGTTAGTATCTATCAGGCTGCATTTGCACACATATGTAGTTTGATTTGAAAAAAAAAAACACAACAACAATGAAACTCCAAACAAAAAACCCAACACCCAACACCAAAATCCTCCCAAAACCAAAACCCCAATGCACAAAACCCACAACTCATTTTTCCTGAAGCATTTTCAGAAGTCCTACAACCTCAGCCCTAGGAAAACTCATCAGATCTTCTGTTTGCAGAGCTTTAATAAAAATTTGATTCTTTTGAAAATCAACTTCATGGTATTTATATCAAGTCCAGTTTAAGTATAGTTATATCTTCTTTCCTATGATGCTCTCATGGGATTGGGATTGACAATTACTTTCCTGATAGAACAGAATGAAGTGTGGTGTTTTGTTCTGTTTTTTTTTTGTTTTTTTTTTTTTTTTTGTTTGTTTGTTTGTTTTTTTTTTTTTTTATCATTCAGTGTTCTCTCAGCGGGGGTAACTCCTTGCAAATTATCAGATTATAGATAGGTATTTAGGCATGCAAATTTTTTTACTGAAATGCCTTTATTAACAATAGCTGCTTTTGTAGGGTCCAGATCCTGTCTTCACAGACACCCGTGCAACTCAACTCCTTTTGCTGTCAAGATGTCCATATACATTTTTCTTTAGAGGTACAGGTCTGATTTTTGAGGGGGGGGGGGGCGGGGGCGGGGATACGTCAGGCTTCAGGTGATGAGGGCTTTGCTTACTCATGGTGTCCACATAGCAATGGCAAGCATTACACAAGCAGGAAGGTTGCATTCAAAGTTTAAATTTGAAGTTAAAGAAAATTGAATAGGTTTGAGAGCCAAAAATAGTAAAGAATTAATATATTTTCTAAAATACCCTGAATAGTCACATCAACGTATTAATGGGTTTAATAGATACATTAAAAGCAATTTTTTTAAAGTAACACCTGAACTGTGAAAATATGTCCAAACCAGAATGAACCTAGTATCAGTCTTGTGGCCTTAGAATATGAATTATTTCATTCTTTCTTCCCTTATTTTTTTCTCCACATACAGTTAAATACACAAACAGCTTCAACACTAAGAATATACGTGACCAGTTTCAACTATGACTTTTGCTGATGAAAACAGAAGGGTTGGGAATTCTTAGGTTTTCATTGTCTTAACTTTTTATCAGTAGTGAAACAAGCTTACCAATGTAATGCACTTTTTGAATCCAAGTTTAGTTCTATGAGAGAGGTGGTAATATAAAACCTTAAAGTTCAGGATTTTCAGTTAGGACATATAAGCATACAGAAGTTGTGCTGATTATCCAAAGTTTATCCGAAGTGCTTAACCTCTTTGGCCTCAAAATCAGTCTGGGCATCCCATGAAAGCAGTCTGTCCCCTGAGGTTTTCTGTAATTCCTGGCTTCTGCCAGCTCAGAAATAAACAAGAATAAATTTTTTGATAATACTGCTATGTCTTCTTCCTGGGCTGGATGAAACTAGATGCTTTATTATTATGTTTGTTATTATTTGAGTTCCTACTTGGTGTGTTTAAATCTCTGAAGAGGTAAGTTCCTGTTTGTTTCAAGCTTTAGTTGCCAGTTTGGACCAGTCCTACTTTAGCCATACAGGTTTATTTACAGTCAGTTTCTTTTTCCAGTTATACCAGTATGCTCAGAGGGAGCAGAATCTAACACACAACACCTCTCGACTTACATTTTTTTTTTTTACTTTCAACGTCGTGTAATTGCTTATTCTGATTTAAAAAAACCCCAACAATATTTTGACTCAGTAGTTAAGTGTAATTGCAAATCAATTCCATATGATTTACCCTGTTAGTATTTCTGTTGTGGTAGTATATAGAGGTCCCTGTCACACTACTGTGGCGTACAGTGTGTAAATGTATAGGTAGTTCCTATTGAAGAGCTTTGATGACTACAAATATAAGCAATTCACAAAAGCTGCAGGAAAGGGCACAACATACTTTTTAATATGACAAGTGCAATCGTACTCTGTATGTGTGCATATATAGTTGCACAAAATTTGTGTGTGATTTTGTATTTATAATTTAAAATAGAAGTATTAACTTCAGGCTAACAAGAAAGTATGGATTGTTTTATTGTAAATCAGTGCAAATCTACCCGGCATTTGAGGGAGAGGTGGGTGGTTTCCTCTATGTCAGTTCAGAGAAGGTGCATTTAATTAAAAGGAGGTAGAGTGAAAACCACTGTGAAAGGGAGACAGACAGACCAGGGAATGACACAGGCTGCTGTCGTTGACATAGGACAAGGGGCGGGACAAGAGGTTGGAGAGACAAATCTGGATAATATAGTATTGCACAGAGCGTCTAACTGACTGCTTACATTTAATATGTTTTTTCAATATGATTTTTAAAAATTGTCTTTGAAACTGTGATTTCAATTAATACCCTGAATCAGTTGCCTGCTGATTTGAAATTAGTATGAAGTTAATCACTTCTGCTCATTTGGACAGCAATACATCTTGTATAAAGAGTAACTTCTGTGGTACAGTGGTACTGATGCTAGTCAAACTGCCAGATGTGTCACCAGATTTATTTTTTTCTGAGTTTCATATGTTCTTGCTCAAAATACATATTATAGTTTTTTCTTACTGTCATCTTCACCATGTTTTGCCCAGTGTTCCAGAGAGGAAAGCAACATATTAAAATGTTAATTTTTGCAGTCAAGGAAAGACTTACTGCCTCAGCTTTTGTTTGCATTTTCCCTAGAAGTATCAAATCTTTTGTAATAAACTATTAGTTTTGTATATCTCCTGAAATGGGAAGCAGGAGAAATTCAGTCAAGGAACATACTACACAGATGGAAACTGTATGTATAATAGCTGTTAAGACTTCATCTAAAAACTGGGACCAATGTACCAGAAGATACAGATTCATACAGAAAAATTAGAACAGTTACTGGTAAAAGGGTAGAGGTATTTGAAACTGAATCAAAATTTTTGTGAAGTCATGAGTTTAAGATCTTCATAAGATTTCAGGTATATTTTGTTTTATGCACACCACTTGGGGGCTTGCTGGAGAATAGAGATGGACTTTTCTCCTTTAAGGGAGGAGAGGAAATGGTTCTTACACACTCTAAGTAAATTGCATTTTGGTTTAAAAAGCAAATAAGCATCTGGTCATCTATTTAACTAATTCATATAGTACTGTATGTAAAGGGTTTTTTTCCCCTCTGCACACTGCTTTCTGCTACACTGATGATAATGTACCTGGAAGGAAAAGGCAGTCCAAGCTGAGGCAGCCAGCGTCAGACAGGGCGGTCTGCCATCTGTCCCACCTGCTGCATTCATGTGTCCATCTGGTTACTGCAATAGCTCATTGCAGGCTTCGACAGAAGAACATTCAAGCTGAAAAGAAGGCAGTGTGAATTATTTAGGTAGCTAGTGTAAATAAAGAGAGGGGGAGAGGAGTAAAGGAGGGGGGTTGTGAGAGGGAGAAAGCACTCTCTTACTCCTAGATGCTTTGGAATGTGTTAATGCATGAGAGCATTTGATTTGCATATAGATTTAGATGTATAGATCATTGTGAAGATTACAAGCCAATGAGTTTTATCTAGATTTAGATAGCTCTCAGCCTGGTTTGCACATAAAATATAGCCAGTTTCAGGAGGAGAATCTTTGGGGACTTTAAACCTAAGTGAAACTGATGAAATGGAATGCTTTTAGGTATTAATTTAGCAGAAATAAAATATTTCCTTTAAGGGCTTTTTGTGCCCTTTGTTAACCAAGAATTTATAACTACTTTGCATAGTCAGTGCTTTATACACACTGTGTGGTTTTGATTTGGTTATAGTTACATTTGTAGTCATCTGTACTTTATTCTAAGAGGAAAAGCAGTTGACAACTGTTTTCCCTTTCCCCTTTCCTCTCATGTTTATAAGGTGAAGATTAAATCTAGTCATCAAATAAATAATTTTCCAGCTGTCAGTGTATATATTTTTATACAAACAAAAATATATGTATGTTTTTGTGCCTACATAAACATACATAGAATGGAAATCTTTTAGATTTTTTTAATGGGGTGAGCAAACAGAATTTCATATTGTTACAGTGGCCTTGAAAAAATAAATAAGTTTATTTTAAAGTTGATTGCTTGAATTTCAAATTTATCACAAGATGGTTTAGACTGTGGTGGATTATTGCTAAAACTGAATTAGAAAAGATTAAAATCGTTAGTGCTAGATTTGAGCATAGGAAACTCATTTGCATCATTCTGTTCTAAACATTTTAATAGCAGCATTGTTGTTGTCAGATGTATTTTTTTTTAATGCTTGAAACAGTAGCCCAATGCTGTGTTTTAAAAAATAAAAGATTGCCTTCATATTTGGATATGTTTCCTGATGTCAGATTCTTCTTGCTTTCGAATTTTAAACGTCAAACTTTTCTGGACCAAAGAATAAAACCAGGATCATCTTAAGAGGAATCCTTGAAACTGTGGGAGGGTTTTGTGTCATTGTTTTGCCTGGTTTTAGATCTATGGAAGAAAGGGACACAGCATCTTGAAATCCCAACAGCCTGGCTACTTCTCTAAGATTTGCATGAAATTCAGCTGCAGCCTTCAAAGGGATTTGAGTGGATTGGATTCTTTAAGGTTAGTCCATGTCAAACCTATTAAGTTCAATTCACATGCAAAACCCTTTTTACGTTTTTTTTTTAAACCAATAAGGCTCTAGCTACTATTAAGGCGACATCGTGTACTTGCAGTAGAACGTCCATGGTAATGGATCACCCTACTGGCACGTGTAACTAACCAATAATCCACTTTGTCATCTTTCAAATTAAAAGGTTGTGTGTCCTGTATCTTCCTCAGAATGAAGAGGTTTTGTTTGCAAAAGTTGAGATCCTGGGGACTATTTTAAAGTATCCGAGTCAGTGTGAATATCCGTCTTCCATCTAAAATGTGATTCCTGAAGTAACATGATTCCCCCATTAAATGAAGATTAATTTAACCTTTAAAAGTGACTTAAAGTCTGTGTTCTTAAATTTCTAGGTCTTTGAGTTCTCGTTCTCCCTGTAGATTGACTCCACTGTTAAATGATTTTAGGAGTACAGTGTATGTTCTGTGGTGAATCAGGAAACAATTGCAGGGGAAAAAAAAATTATTAAAATATTTTATGCTGTATAAAAGGATTAGTGGCTACTTCAGAACTGCAAGGACATGACTTTCAAAAGAAGAGTTTAATTTTAAATTTAAAGGCCATTGGAAGGAGTTCTATGCATCACAAACATTTAGGCCAAAGCATCTAAATGCCATGTGTGGAATTTTTGAAGTCCACCAGTAGGCTGTGAAAGGAGTACCAAATGAAGACACTTGGCCTCAATTAAATATTATCAGAATAAATGGATGTTAGTAGGAATTTGATTTAAAGAAGGAACACCCAATATTGCTTCTCATCTTGGAACTTTCTGCTGTATATGAGGTCTGCAAGATTTGCCCTTAATTTTGTGAATGGCTATGTATTGTTATGCTTTGGTTTGAACATTTGCAAAAGTGTTTATAAAATGCTGGCCAGATCCTGTAACCAAGTGAGCTGAATCTTGAAAGCAATTGTGTGTTTACTGCATGGAATCAAATTAATCTGCTTCCGCGGTTGCTGCACTGGCATCTGGGTCTTCCGTACCTAGCAGGATGCTGGATTCAAAGTTGTATTCTGATGTCTGATTTCACTCAAACTCACTGAATTTTGTTCAGTTTTAAAGATGTAAGTGAGGAGAAAATAGTATCTTCTCCCTGTACTTTTTCTCATCATGGTGTTTGAACTTTACACTGCATGCTCACGGAAAGCACTGCTTTCAGTTATGTTTAGATCTAAAATGGTTGATTTGTGTATACTGGTTGAGAACAGAGTATCTTCCATTTACTTAAGGTTCCAGCTGCTCCAAGTCTTAAAAATATGCATTAATTAGAACAGGGGAAATCCACTTATTTCCATTGTTTATATTTCAAGGACAGAAGTAAGCATCCCATGACACATACTTCATGTTTAGAATGCCCTCCTTTCTAGTGGAAGCTGAAGAAGCTGCTCCTTAAATGAAACACTAATTTTTGGGACTTGATCCTGCGAAGCTTGCATGCATAAGTCACTTGATAGAGGTAGTAAATTTCCTGGCTAAGTACTTGGAGGAAGGAGTCAGTGGGTAATAAACCCTTTCCAGTTGGCCTGGTTCAGCTGCATCTTGCACAACAAATACTTAGATTTTCCCAATACAGAAAAGGGTAAGTTTAAGAAGCACTATAATAAACTGTCTTGGTTTTGGCTTTTTTTTTTTATTTTATTTTAAAAGTTTTCAGCATCTATTTAAAGCTCTGAATTTGCTCTGACCTATGGTCAGAATTCTTTGTTGTGTTTCATGACCTGTGAGAGTAATTTTTTTAAAAAGTACCTAAACCATGTTTTAGCAGGTAAAAGATACATGTAGGATATGGAATTTTGTATTTGTATGTAAACTGGTAATTTCTCATCTAAACGTTCTTTATAGGTAACACTTAAGCCATTCAGGGTTGTGCAGAGCTTGCAGCTTTTAATACTGATGCCTTGTAGTATTAATATAGCTATTTACAGCATTATTAATTATATGTGCTAAATAGCAAATACAAGCAATTTACGTTGCTATTTGATAGCATTCCATAAAGCACAATGTTTTCCTGCTTGTAGATTAGTGAATTGTGTTATATGCATTTTTCATGTGTTAGTATTTGGGGAGGTAAAGTTAGTATTTTGCTGAGGGAGTAAAGGGGATGAAAAGGCTGTCTACATGTGTAAATTCTCTTTTCCTTGGCACCCACAACTTTGTTGTTGGGAATATTTTAAATACCTCATTGAAGAGTATAGTCATGTTGCAATAATTATATGTCTGTGTTGTCTGGTAGGGTGGTTCTTCTGGCAAAAGGGTGATTTGCTATCGTAGTTCTTTAGAGTGTTGGAATAAATACAAAATGCCTGTATTGATACTAGGAACTTCAGGTAAAAATTTTTTTGGCTTTAACAACTTAAGTTTCTAGTAACATAAACAAAGCTAGTCCTTCTTGTTCTTGTTTAGATTTGTTGGCCGTTCCTGAATGGAAAGGAAAATGGGGGGAGCAGGGCAGTGGGAGAAAGGTTAAATGGCAGAGAGGTTAAATTGCTTCAGTGACAGATTCTCTCCAGAAAGGCAGTGAGTTGTTTTAAGGATTACTTTGGGAAAACTTGAATTGAATCCACTTCTCTGCTGGTCATATATTGTATCTCTAATGTTGCCATTCTCTTAATTTTCCTAGAAACAAAATTTACTTTCCAAAATGAGTAGAGAGCACTGGGGAAATTTTAAAAAGCAAAGCAAGAAACCAAAGGCTTGATGAGCTGCAAAACTGGTTGAAGTTTTACCTGTGTTATTTTATTGTGAGATTCTTAAAAAAATTAGAGCAGATTATTAAAAAAATACGTATATTTGATTCTTATGTTATGATTGTTGCAAAATACCAGAGAAATCGCAGAATCACAGAATGGTCAGGGTTGGAAGGGACCTCTGGAGATCATCTAGTCCAACCCCCCTGCCAGAGCAGGGTCACCTACAGCAGGTTGCACAGAACGACATCCAGGCGGGTCTTGAATGTCTCCAGTGTGGGAGTGAGTGTTGCAGAAGCAGTTATTTGTCATGTTAAGGGGAGATGTAGTTCCTCAGTTAAAGGCCGTACCAACTTCTAAATGAGTCTCTGTTTGTTCCTGATAGAGGTCTGTCATCGGAGCAATGTAGTTCTTGCAGTAAGAGTTTTGCATCCTATCTGCTAGTCTTTAACATTTTCTTTTGGAAAACCCTCACCATATGAGCTGGGAGTCCAGGAGGATGTGTGCTCAGTCCCTCTTCAGAAAAAAATGCGCTCAATCTGTTTCAGACGAGTTCCCCGAAAGATGGGTTAAATCAACTGATTGAGCTGATTTTCTCTCTTGAGGTGATATTTTATTTATATGATAAAATGCTTGGAAAGTGATTAATTTGTCAGGGGAACATCTTGTTACTGTAAATTTGCCGAATGTGTAATAAAATTGCCATAACACAGATGGGAAAATGAAGATCTTTTAAAATGAAATAACTGAGCAGTCTGCCTACATTTTCAGCACTTAAAATTAACTTAGTTAAATTTCTTTGTCGCTTTTACCACTGGAAGAGTGCAGGCTGGGGAAGGTTGGTGGCAAATGTGGTGTGGATTTGTATGTGTCATGGGTGGAGGGGACAGGAATGGGTTGTGTAGTTTGCCTTCTGCATCAGGAGGGAATGATAGATTTATTAAATTTCTGCCAGGGTTCTTTGATTGAGTGAATTTTTAGAAATTAAAATATACTGGTCGGACACTCCTTCCCAGTAGCAGAGAATTTATGAATAGGGGACCTTTATGGGCAACTGCCTCAAGTCAGTAAGATGCACATGAAGTATTCCTTTTGTGCTAGTTTGTGCAGGTTAGCTTTCAAATGACAGCTAAATAGTGTAATACACTTAGTCTTTATAGCAATCTCTTATTGTATGGAATATAACTTAGATTATATAGGGGTATACTTGAAAGAGACCTTACTTGTCTCTGAGTTGCAGTGTGTAACAAGTGAAAATTGCATTAGTGAAGGAACAGTGCCTTTTATTCATACATTTTAGTACTGCCTGTCCATCTGTCCGCTGGAATGAGCCACTTATCATGCTTCTGTGTTTTTCCCTTTCAACTTAAAGAATTATGAAAGGAAAATTCAATTTTTTGTGTCCCTTTATGATGGGTAAACTGGAGACTGTGGTCATTTGGATTAAAAACATATCCATCAGCACAAGCTGACAGGTTATTATTATGTCATCTTTGAATATATGAATTTTATCCCTACATGTTGGAAGTCTAAGAATGGGAACTTTTTGTATAAATAATTATCCTAGTAGTGATGTACTGCATACTGTTGCCATATTTTTTCACTTTTACAGCATTCTTGGCCTTATCACCCGTAACATAAATCTTAGACTCTCATATTTAATACAACCTGTAGGATAACCATGCCGGTATAATGTACAGTCAGCCAATCCCACATCATCATTTTACTATCATTATTTGTTGTCCTATGACGGATGTTTCAACTGATGTCCCGTTTTGGATTTGACAGTATGTTTGTTGCAGCTTCTCAGGCTAGATGAGAGTGGCCTTCTTTAGATGTTCATTCTGATCTCCACAGTCACCCTCAGTTTATTAAGCTTCCAACTATGGGCAGTTAAAGTTTTGAATATATTGGTGTTATTTGGTTGCTCATAATTTATTTTTTAGAACTCCAGACTATTCGTTCTGTGAAGCAATGGTAATATAAAGACTCAGTTGCTGTCAGACCCTCTACTGTGTAGAGAACCAGTGAAGGAGTGGAGCAGATTTGGTGTATATTCTAGGCAGAGCAGATGCTTAGTGAAATGCAGGTGAATTTTTATTCTAGATCTTAGTCTTATCATGATATAAAATGTAAAGCCCAACCTGACAAAATTATCATTTCATGCACTCTCATTAACGGATCAGGGCTGATACACAGTTTGTCAGGTACCCTGAACTTGTGCTGAAACTAGAGAGGCACAAAACTTCTCAGGACCAAAAGTGTGTTTTATTTAGCATTATGGTAGAGTGCAGTGCTTTCTTCAGGCCAATCTTTCTTTCATTGCTTACCCAAGGACTGTTGACTTAAGCAGAACTTTTAGATCTAAAAGAAATAAATATTTGATCCCGATTTTATACTGATGAAGTAATTGAAATAAGTCTGTCATTAAAATACAGCTGAAATTTGCAGTGTGCGATATGGTGTAATTAATAATGATCTGCTCATGTGAAGCTTTTCTTGGACAAGTCTCTCAGTGACTTCTTGCAGAAGGTTCAGGTTCAGTGTGTAATAATTGCAGCATATTGATACGATTGCTTTATAATTGCAAGTAGCAACATCCTTGTTCTGAAAGTAATGGTTCTGAAAATAATGTAAGAATTGGGCTGGTACACATTTGTTATTTTAGACAGGTTTTTTTAAGTGTTGAATTTTCTTGTTTTCTCCCTGTGACTCTCAACAAAATAGAAGGCAAAAGATAAGAGTAGAAACCATATCAGGACTTTCTGAAAAGCTTATCCTGCAAACTTGCTGGAGTCATGCAAACATTTTAAAAGTGAAAGCCATTACTTCCTGACCTTTGTTGCTTATATCCAGAGGCAAATCTCTGACATGCAAACCCAGTGGCATAAATAGGTTTGAATTACACTTAGTATTATGTGAAGAACAAGGAACTGTGAAAAGCCAAAGGTTTATTTATTTATTTGTAAAAAATCTGTAATCACACATTAAAGTCCAGGACAGGCTAGGAAAGACTTAAGCTGCATAGGTTTTGCTTCTATACATTCTCTGATTTATCTCAGCACGTGATGAATTCGGTCGTCAGTACCATACCCAAGCAACGTATTCAACTATTTGTTTTGCCTATTATTAATTTCCAGTGCTTCCAGAATCAAGACAGATAAACAAAGAAAGAATAAAAATTCAAAGGTAGAGGTTCTTTTTTCTAACAGTTTTCATTTACAAATGTTGAGGGACTTTACACTTTAGAAATAGAAATGTTGTACATTAACAGCCAGAGCTCAAATCACTCAAATGCTTTCATGTAAAAAAAAAATAAAAATAAAAATAATTATATAGAGAGAGTTCTACAGTCTCTGAGACTTCTGATGTCAGTGTGGTTTTCCTTGGGTGCAGTAGGTTATGGTAATCCACTTGCATCTGGCATATCAGAGTATGAGGACCTTAGACCCTCTGAAATCACAGGCTGGGTTTGGGAATAACGCCATTAGCTAGTATAAATTTGCAGAGCTTCAGAGTTGCTGGGGGTATTCCCCTGTACCCAGGGTTTTGACCCACAGTGAACGGCAGATGTGCTGTATTTGGAATAAATTTGATTTTGCTTTTATATCTAGTCCACCCATTAAAATAACTAATCAAACACAGTTTATAAAATTACCCAGATGATTTAAGCAATTTGTGAATCAAGCAGTGGTATTGGAGAAGGAGACTTGTTCAGAATTCATGTCCATCTTTAGGACTGACAACTCTGTTCATGGATGTTTCACAGCAGTTACAAATTTGTAATCTTTTCTTTTGCCAGGAATTTGTTTATGCATTATGCTTTCATATAATGAAAACCATAGCTCCTTTTTGAATTTGGTAGAATATTATTGGTCTATCAAAGTATTTTTTTCCTGGTATTTTCTGCCTCTTCTATTTGAAATCCTTAAAAAAAAAAAAAATCCATAAAAACCTTGGGCTATTCACAGCTACACATTGCTCACACATTACCCTTTGTGCTGGCTAAAGCTGTTCTTGCCATAGGCTTTATTTTTGGGAGGGCTACACACAGAGAAATTGGGATTACTTTAACAGAAAAAGAAATATTTTAATGTAGGAATAAGAAGTGATTTAATTTAGCCTTAGAATAAGTTTCCTGTTTAGAAAAAAAAATATTTAAATACAACAAAGTTCTCATTTCTGGAAGTTAAAGGCAAGTTCCCTACTTAGAAATAAATGTACAGACTTCCAAGGCATGTTTTCACCAAAGCCATGGCAAAAAAAAATAATTAAGAAATAATGCAAAATACACTGGATTGGGATTCCCCAGAACCTTGATTCTGTTCCATGCCATGTTGTTGGCCTGATGAGCAGCATTAATCAACTCTCCCCTTTCTCTGTATTGTTTTGCCTAGGTGTAAGAGGGGAGATAGTGGTACTCCCTGGAAATGCAGTTTAAGATCTGTGTTAAAATCAAGAAGTAAAGATGACCATTATTAATAAATAGTATCATAATATTATTAGTAGTAGTATTTATCTAGGTGCTTTTTTTATTTTTATGTTGATTTCAAGAGGACCTGTTCAAGGAACTCTGTGTGGGAACCAAGAAGAAAGCTGAGTCACCACTAGATCCAGTAGATGAGGAACTGCCTGTCTGAAAACGCATAAGCCACAGGAAAGGCCTGGTCCTTTAATTTATTTCCAAGTCCCACAGAAGTGATTGGGATTTTTGTCATCCTCACACAGCGAAGAGTAAGACTGTGGCACTTGGTGAAATGCTAGCACTCAGGAGACTGTTTTAAACCACTTTCAATTTTTGTTCCTACCTCTTTGGTTTCTTACAGACATTTGCATCTCATAATTTGAAAGAAATATTTTCTCCCTTGTAGATTCTTACATTGCACTCCTTATAGTTTTCTTAGCAAAAATACAGTTTCAAGCTTTCAATATGAGACCGTGACAAAGTGATTTTATAGTCAGTACTGAAAGTGACTAAACTTGACAACAATTGTATTTTATGACAACCTCTGCTTTCATGTCCACAGCCTACTTCCCTATTATCAGCTGTGATTTTTTTTTTTTCCACTTTTTCTCCCCTTCCTTTCCTCTCCCCTCCTCCCCCCATGACTTTTTTCAAACGTGAGCAATTCTGTATCTCTGCACTGACTGGAAACAAATCCTTTTACCAGGAGTGCATTTTAATAGGCAGCATGCTTCACTTAAGTCACCAGAACCTTAACTGTATAATATTCAATTTTTTACCAACCCAGGACCAAAGCTTTTTCTTGAGAGCAGTGTTCATAAGAGTAGTGGAAGAATTAGTATTACAGAACTAAACCAGATTAGGAGGGAATGTGAATTAGATTTGGTAACAGATGGTGCCGTGGAAATTAAAGGTGCTTTGCGAATGGAAGCGACAGCAGCTTGCCTCTTTTCCTCTCCTGTCTCTCTCTTTCATGCGCTTGATAGACGGGTATAAATCACAACAATCCCGTCTTGACAGCCAATTTCAAGAATTTGATCTGGTTAAAGACATGGCTTTCCTGCTCCACTCACTGAAACCGGCTGCTATTTTATTTTTATACAGCACCTTGTCATATTTAGGAAAGTGGAATCACCTGCCTCCCTTTAATGAAATTTTCTTTAATTACAGTTTTAGCTCTTTAGTGTTAATTACTTTTCCATTCAGCCTGGGTTCTCAGGCTGTCTCACAGGAATGTATTTCTCTCCCCCACCCCACCTCCCTACACTATTCACGCATATGCTTTCATTTTTCTAAAGATGCTTTTCATTGTTGGAAGTTGTTGTCAGATCCATTATAATTAGATCCTAATTATCAAAATCATCATTATTGTGTAGGAAGAGGAAGCATTGTAAACAACCGTTAAAGTTATAGGATCTTGTTTGACAGAAGAGAAGCCTTTCAGGATATACATGAATAGTAAACAAGCAAACAAAAAACCCTACTAAAAACTCTGCTTGGGAAGTATATAAGGATCTGGATAGCAAACGCTGTCCTCAGAAGGAAAATCCACTCAGTTTATCTCTCCGTACCTATTCCTCCATTCTCTATTCCCACATTTTTCAGAAAAGATCAGAATAAAATTCCCCTTCTACTCTTTGCTTATGTAAATATTCATCTTTGCACCTCTCATTCGGGTGTCCAGATATAAAAATCACTTCTCTGATGTGTGTCAGGATGGAGTTATACTTACCTTGATACAATTAGTTGTTTGCATTTAAGGCAGCAAGTGTAAGTGATGCATGGAGACGTGGAGATGCTTCTGCCATACGCTAAGAGTCTTCAGAGTGAAAGAGAAAAATTATGGACGGAATCTTAAAAAAAAAAAAAAGAAAAAACGCAACAAACTCTTAAAGTAAGAGAAGATCCTTAGAGCTGGCAACTAACAGTTGGTAGAAATAAAGCTTCCTACTGGCAGTCAAATCAAATGTAGTAACAACTCAACGACTCCCTGCTGCTTGCTGACAGCATGGTGTAACACACTGGGACAAACATTCACTTAAACACTGATTGCAGGAAAACGTCATTTTCCAACTCACCAAGTAGCTTTTTGGTTGTGCGTGCGTGCGTCTGTGTAGGGGACTGTTAAAGCCAGTGGCGTGTGGCTGGGAGGACAGGACGCACTCAGCGGGCTGCTGAGTGAGGGGGTGGGAGAAGGATCACTTGCCTTATAAGTTTTAGTCTTGAGTCTTTTAAGACGCTCACTCTCTGATACTATTTCTGGTATGTTCTTTCTAATCGCTTCTCCAATTTAACAGAGCTTGGCTGGCAAATTATAATTCTGTTATAAATCTGCAGAACTTCAGTGAGGGAGCTGGGTGGGGAGACAGGTACATGGTGTGCACACACCTACACTCTGCCTTTCAGCAATGGAAGGAAATCACTGCTAGAAATTTTGAAAAATCTGATGAGGCAAACTTTGTCTTGCAACTGAAGGCGTTTTTTTTTCTTCTTTTTCCTTTTGGAAAGCGATGAATGACAGCTATGTGTCTCTGATCTGTAGTACTGGCTTTCTGACTGGTGCAAGTAACTGCTTTTGATGCTGTAATCATTTCAAAATAATCCCTCTTTAGAAAGCCTGTTATGTTCTCGAATAAATCCTTACTTATTTTCGTAGTTTTGTATTTTTCTCCCTTGAGGTAGCTGAACGTAGCATTTTATTTTCTTTTGCCATTTCAGTTGATTTCTCTTACTAAAAAGAATACTAACAATTAATAATTAGACGACTCATTGACACTTTACCATGTCCTCTGGGGGCTAGAGACATCAGGTGGACTCCACCTGATACCACTGGAGTATAACCACAAGTAAAATTATGTTCTATCACAGAAAAACATCTGACTTCTTAGCCAGAGATTTGCTGTCTTTCAACATGTGATATGAATTAAAGGCGTTAGGCTGCAGTTGGAAAAGAGTAGTAAAATCTTACTCTTCCTGATCAATATGCTGATTTTTATATGATCAAACTTGGCCATCATTCTTGTAGTAACATCACAACCTTTCGGTTGAAACTGGGCATGGGAAATCTCTTAATGTGGGTTTGTGCAGCTCTCCAGATACTGAAGAGCTGACTCATCGGAGGCATGTTAAGTACTGTAGCAATAAAAAATATGTAACATTAGACTAGAAATCAGTAAACGAGAGAAGGTAAGTCTAAGGTATTCTAGTGATGTGGTTGTGACTTCAAACAATAGCCATGTTCTAACTGTGTAGAAATGTTAGAAATGTGGGAGAAAAAGAGAAATCTAAAGATTAAGTAGGAATATGAAGTATTTACTGAGGTTTAGGTTGTATCAGAACCATAATCTGTACACAAAATACAAACCCATAATTTCTTTTATCTATAACTTTCAGGCATTCCAGAATGATTTTCATTTGAAGTGCCATCTTCTTCTTGTGTTGCCTTCTCTTCAGTATTTGCTTTTTTTTTTCTTAAGTATTTGAAAACTGAATCATCAGACCATACAAAAAAGTATCTTTTTCTACTTTAAATACATGAAAACTGTAGAAGTAGGCAAGTCTTTTCTGCAGGAAACTTTCTGTGGTGATGGCTTGCTAGTAGTAGTATGTAGCACAGCTAGTAGCTTGTTTGTTGCATACACACATGCAGAAATAAAAGTCAGTTTTGTGATTTTTATAGCAGCTTTATTTTTTGCCTTTCAGTTGAAGGTTTGTTTTTCTAAGTGCGTTGCAGTGACATATATTGGATGCATTGGACAACTGTGTTACTGAGGGCTGACACCTCTTCAGATGTCTGGTGTTTTGGCTCAAAGGTGCAAGGTCTTTGAGTATTTTTCCCTGTTCACTTTTTGTTCCCAAAAGAGTACCTGATGTAAAGAATAATCATTTTGCAATTGTGTTGGCTGTAAGTGCTTCAGCTTTTACATTCAGAAGAGTAATGTTATGGTCTGTCAAACCATAGGATCTGTATGCTACAGAGCTTGTGCATGTCTAAGGATACATTTAATTAAACCAGCATTAGTGCATCTATACAGACTTATTAAAACACTTAGTTTGTCTCAATAATATTGATTAAATAGCAGTAGTTTGTTTAATCTAAGTGTATTTTTGCTATTACTACATTACTTCCAAGTAATCAGGGTAATAGTCATCATCAGTGAAATATCATGTTAGTTATGAAGTAATGCCATAAGAATTGATTTAGTCTTGGCAGGAAAGGAAGGCTTTCTGTCTTATAGTGCCAAAGCCCGATTTGGATTATTAGAATGAGAGTTTTAAACGTAATTTCTGTTTGTATAAACAGGGTGCGTTTTATAGGCTTATAGGTTATTCCATATTCTGAGTATCCATTATATCAAGGAACACCTCAGACAGTTAATTATGCAAAGCATCATGTAAGTAATTACACAGTATTATTATGCATTTAACAGTTTTATTGATTTGCCAGTTGCTCACTTACAGTATTTAGAGCTATAAACAAGAGATGCTCACCCTCACTTGAAATAGGTCCAAGGAAATGAGCTAAAGATAAATGACACTAGTATGCATTGTTGCATCAGATGTAATCTTTAAATGTAGAAGCTGTCAACAGTGATAATTTGCAACACATTGGGCTATCTCAGGATCATTTCCTTCTTGTTAACAAAGTTTATCAACCAGGAAGCACAGGGAATCAACTTGAAATAGAAAGAGAAGCAATAATGAATATTTACATACTGGGGGGGAGGGAGGGGAGGTTAAAATAATTCCCCCTCATTTTGGAGGGTCTGCAGTAGTTGCAAGTCAGCCTCTTGAAAATTTTGCTATGTAAAAGCAGCACAGAAAACAAAGTGCAGCCTCTCAGATTAGGTGCAAATGTGAGGGGCCTCAGATAATGGCTTGTTTTGTTAAACTAAAAATGACGGCCCAGTAGTGTAGTCTTCCACTGCCTTGTGTGTAGGATGCGTTTTACCAGAGCTTGGTAGATTGCATACGGAATCACGGAATTTTCAGAGTTGGAAGGGACCTCTAGAAATCATCTAGTCCAACTCCCATACAGGGTAATAATAACAACTGTTTGAGGAGCTGGATCCTCTGTCAGCAATCATCAGCTAACTCAGGCCACTGCTGGTAACAACATGATGGCATCAAGCATTGCTTCTTCTGTTCTGGCTGCTAGTGGCTATGACAGCTGCCCTGGAAGAAGTCATTGGCTTGCTTTGCTTTCCTTTACCAAGGTGAAGTGGTGAAGGTTTCAAGAAAACATTAAAGAAGGAAGAAATTACAAAAAACATTGAAACGTTCAACATTGGTTTGAAATAAAACCCCTCAAACAAAAAACCTCACCACAGCTGTTCTGTTTTGCACAGGGTACCTTACTACATGGTTGTACATGTGTGTTCATTAATAAAGACCTAATGTGTAGTAACAGTTTTGTTTGTGCATGCATGGGATAAGATAAGCAATACTTTGCAATTAATGATCTCATCCACTAGGTTAACCAAGCAGGCCTTACGATATTTCTTATTAAAAGAAGAAATCCTTTCTTCTCCTTCTCCCAACTAAGCCAGTGCACCTTAATGCAATGATGATATGTTAGACCCAGCAGTTGTCAAAGCATCGTATTACTGTGATGCCATAATGACACCCTGTCTCTGTAAAGTAGTCATGTTTTCTCAAATCACACGTTGCACCGTTGATTTCTGACATGACACTTCATTCAGTCACTTTCCTTTTCTTCAGCATCTCCATTCTCTGACAATAGCAGCTGGTGCCCATTTTCCTACTAAGTGATTCACATTTTGCCACTTTACTAGAGTGCAATTAGCTGAAGCAGAAAAAAAATGCTCAATGTAAAGCAGCTCGGCTGAAATTGTTACTCAGCTCTTTAGCAGGACCCAGTGAAATTCTTGAGGTGTTGTCGGGGGCAGTGGTGCAAGAGGCAACATTGTCATTTCTTTCCACAATAACATTTTTTCCCTCTTACATGCAGAGAAGCAGAGTATGGGAAATCACTGGAACATGCTGTACTGTTGTTTTCTGTCTACTGATTTTGGTATAGACCTGTGAAATGATACTGAAAGTAAGCACAGTATTTGAGAGGAAATGTGTTTTTTATGGTCAAAGCAAGGAGCTGGCTTTTTTTTTCCTTTGCTTCTGACTCTGCTACAGACTTACTATGTCACCTGACCAAGACTTTTTTTCATGCTTTGGTTTTCATAGTTAAAGTATGAGGATAACAAGTTAAAACCTTTTTGGTCAACTTCCATGTGAGTTAGAGGAATGTATCAGGGGAAGATCAGATGGATTGCACCGTTAGCGTAAAAAGTACCTAGGTGAGCATAATAACACCTGCCTTGCTGATGCTCCCACATAGTAGCTGTCACTAAAAATGTCAACTGCTAACAACGTGTTCTGATATTTATGTAAATCGGGTAATTCTCTCTCCAAGGAAAGAAAAGCTTTGTGTGCAGATAAAAGTGAACTTTTGTGTTGGTCTATAATAAAGGTATGCAGTCTAATTATTATGACTAATTGTTATTGTCAGTGAAACCACCAGCGCAGCTCTGAAGTAGCGAATGATGCTGTAAGCAGAGCTTTTCTTGAAAAGCAAGCATGAAATCTGTTAACCGATTAGGAAGTATTGGCATGTTGTTTTGACCTCCTTTAGGTATTGGTAATAAGGGGGATGAGGGAAGAGTAACTTTCTGAACCAGTTGCATGCATGGGTGGAATACAAAGAGCTCCCAGTGGCTTGAATGGGAAGGCTTTCTTTTTTAAGGCTATATATTGTAATCAGATGCTGTTAATTTTTGCATTCCACTTGTATATTGATACTAATTTAGCCAGTGTCAGCACTGTCAATATCATTATTAATGTGGCAGGTAGATGGAAATATGAATGTGATTGCATTAATAAATTCTTAATATATTCAACCTTTCATAAGCACATAGCATTACAATTTATTTGCTATTGTTTAAGACCATTTTAAAGCAGGAGCTGAATATTGAAGTGCTCTGTCATTGTACCCTCCTGCCAGCAGTGACTGGCTTCAGGTGTTAAACGAAGAAGTTGTGAAGTAGATTTAGTAGAAATGTGAAGAGTCATGCTATATATTGCATATTACTCAAGGCTTGCAGCACCCTATTTAGTTTCTCTTTTATATGGGCATGGAAATGTTTCTAGAGCCAATTAGTTACTTTCCCTAAAGTTGCTGGAAGGAAAGTTTACCCGAGAGCAACCAGAAAACTTACCTGAGAACAGCCCACCACAAATGGAGCTGCCATTTATTTGACTTAAAATCTAGTAAAGAAAAAAAACAACCCCACTAAGGCTTTAAAATAAATACTGTACATTTTTATATGACACATGTTATTTCTATTCATAAACCTTAACTAAATTTAGATTTTTATTAATCCAATGTGACCTAAAAATTTTGCATTAACAGCACAATGTGGAATTGGGCTTATTCTCTTTGAATGCAGATAAAGCCATCATCTTGAAAATAGCTCTTTCTGACAAAAAGGTGTTCTTTTGAAATAAAGTCTTATTCACTACATTCCTCTTAGAGTTAATGTGAATTTTAGTGCCTCTAATTTTAGATTGAAGTGAGGTCTAGAATAAAACCCACTGGCTGACAATTGAATTTATAGATAGTTGTGAATATTTCAGGCTTGAATAATAGAGCTGTAGAATTTCAGACACAGGGAGGAAGAGAGAATTAAGCTCCAACTGTAGTTTTAGACTATAATGCAATGGTGTCTAGGAATTCTTCAGTGTAACGAGCTAAGTAGTAATTAGGAGGGAACTGAGGGAGGGATTTTACAGAGATCTAGCTTAGGCATTATTCCAAATGTTCAGTATGATAATTTGATGGTGGTCCCACCTGCCATCCGTATAAGATGGCTCTTGAATTAACTTTCGTTCAGATGTGGTACAGTAACGAAGGAGTGAAAGCAGTAGGTGCCTGTTGCCCACCCGCATCTAGTACCGAGCCTTGTCTCTGGTTCACCCTTGGAAGATTGAGAAAGTTTTTGTTTTCAGAGTCAGGTGCTGTTGTTTTTGCCTTTCCTCGGTAATGTTAATGTTTTAACTGCATTTGTGCTTTGCCAGCATGCACCTATCCAGTCTGTACTGTTTAAGCTGTAGCCAAAAGCAGCTCTGTCTTGGTTGGTACCAGAAACTGCTACTTCAGAAGCGTCAGCAGACTGGCTTTAGCCTAAGCAACGCTGGTGATCAGATTTTAATGGTTGTAGAACTGAGTTTATGTTTTGGTTCTGACTGCTTGGAGTGGGAGATATCCACTTTTGCACTGGCTAAGGCAGCATGCATTTGAACACCTAATTAATTGCAGATAGTTTGTCTGGGAAGGGAAGGGTGACATTCGAGCTCATTATTGCACAAATTAGAAAAAAAATCGGCAGTGGGAGTCTTAGACAGGAATGTGCCATCAAGCTGGTTATGACAGACTGTGGGCAGTGATTCCTGTTGCCGTATTTTGAGACTTTATAAGTGGAGTCTCAGCAGCAGGGAGATGAAAAGAAGACCAAGTACCTGTTTAGTCAATAAAAGGACCTTAGAGTTAGTGTATAGAATAATAATGTAAAAAATAAGTTGGTAGAATGTGAAAGTTAATTGATATTTTTAATTATAGCTGTATAAAATTCAGTGTCAAAGAAAGAGGAGAGACAGAGAGACACCGTGTTTTAGTACCCTAATAACTTCTAACTGTGGTCTAAGATCATAATGTATGTGAGAGCGGTCCAGTAATTATAAGGTAATAAGTGGAGTGGTGGTGTAAGTGCTCTAAATTAAAAGGAATTCGCAGAGCTGCTGTAAGTCAGTGCCGACCCGCTTTCTTTCAAATGTTGACTTGAGAAAAGTGCTTAGCCCAGAGTGCAAGTAGAGAGACAAGAGAGAGCTATCTATTAATTATAGCGCTCATTAACAGTGACGGCTACAAGGCAGCAGATGCAGAAGAAAAGGCACACGCTACTGCAGGCTGGCAAGGGGATTTCCCCCCCTCCAGTTCTTGAGGAAAGGACAACACAAGCAGGTGGTCCAATGTAATAAGATATTTTCACGACTTTAACCTTCCCATTTCCTTGGTTTATTTGCTGACACCAGATTGCTTGCTCCTTCCACCTCCACAAATAAGTACTGATTTTAAGTTTGGAGGGTAACATTTCTGCACATCAATCCGACTGTTTTCCAAATTCACGTCATTTGTTTTCAATAGAATTTTAGAGTAAAAATCACAACAATTGAGAGGCCCTAAATAAGATCCATGGACACTGATTTTAGGGTAAATCTCATCCTAAGCAGATATTTTAATGAAGGGTCAGGCTTTGATCTCAGTTACCCTCATTGGAAAAGAAGCCAACTCTGTGGATTTACGTCTGTTTTCCAGTGGTGAATTTGGTTCTAGATCTTGAAGTAGAAATTGATTTTTTTTTTTAATTTAGTTTTTTAACACAAAAAGGTTAAAAAATGAAGACAAGATCTCAAAAATTACTTTAGAAAGTTGAGTCAAGTCAGTCAAATTGTCTGGACTCGTGTTTGCTTTGGGAACATGAATCTGTTGCTCCAGGTGGGTGGCCTTATGTGATAGTTGCTTTTCTGCTGAAAATGTTTCTAGAGAAATGCTCATAACTGTCATCTGTACTTTGACAGCTTCTGAGAGTACTGTCAAGACAATGCTGGGTAGGGCATTTGCTACTGTGGTCTCTTAATCACAGCTGTAGAAAATGAAGATAGTATCTGATTCAGAGCTTTCTAGTTATTATTTTTGTCCCTTGTTCTCCCTAAAATATGTTTAAAAATAATAAAAAACTTGGCGATGGAATAGACAATATTTTTTTCCCTCTAGAAAGCACTAATTTGTCAGATCAAACGTATGTGGTTTTATTCCAGATGCTTAATTCTGAAAACGTGAGAACTGAGAAGTAAGACAGAATCTCACCTTGAAAGACAAAGCTTCTATCTAAAATTTCCTCTTATATATATATATATATATTTTAATCCAAGAACGGAACACATAAAATGTCAGATCTATAGAGCTGCAGATATATGGGATAGTGGCATAGTTATTACTGGTTAGTCTGAGGATAATGGCTAGAAAGTAATTGCAGCCAGAGCTGATGAATCATTTCACTTAGATTTTGTGAAAATGGAGTCCAGCCTTAATTATTTGTTAGAGTTCTCAGTTGATGTGCTACTCTGTTACTAAATAGCTGTATCTATAATAAAGCAACATTAATAAAGAAAAAAAAAAGACTGTGGGAGACATGCTCTTCAATTCTCGGATTAGATCAATAGGTGATGGATATGTGTTTTGGTCAAGTGTCTTGACAAATATTAATTACTGAGCAGAACATTTATGTGATCAAACTTGGAAATATTTGTTCCTGATAATGATGGAATTTACAGAAAGAAAGTACTAATGGAAAAAGGAAGACATTTAATAGCCAGGTCTCCTAATAGGATTTTTTAAGTTTTTGACTCGCTAGGTGACAAGTTCAGAATTTAGAATTGATGTGAAGTTGACACGTAGCCTAGAGGTCAGGTGGAGGGGACAACAGAGGGATTTGGTCTCTTTAAAGTTTTTGTTTACCGCCTGTCTGGAGCTTTGACAAAGCTCTGTCATGCCCTTATGCTGATTACCTTCATGTAGAACAAGAGATATTGACTAATGAATGAATGATGTGCAGTCCCTAAACCTTCCAGAGCAGCCTTAAAGAGCACTGTCTCTAATACACAGATTCTTCTTTCTCTCTCTCCCCACTACAGGCTTCTCTGCAGAATGTCAAGCAAAGATCGACACATTGATTCTAGCTGTTCGTCGTACATCAAGACGGAACCGTCGAGCCCTGCCTCTCTGACGGACAGCATCAACCACCACAGCCCCGGTGGCTCCTCAGACGCCAGCGGGAGCTACAGTTCCACCATGAATGGACATCAGAACGGGCTGGACTCACCTCCCCTCTACCCTTCGGCCACAGGGCTTGGGGGCAACGGGCCGGTCAGGAAACGGTATGATGACTGCTCCAGTACCATTGCTGAAGATTCACAGACCAAGTGTGAATATATGCTGAACTCGATGCCCAAAAGACTGTGTTTGGTGTGTGGTGACATTGCATCAGGGTACCACTATGGAGTGGCTTCCTGCGAGGCCTGCAAAGCTTTTTTCAAGAGGACAATTCAAGGTTGGTTATTCTCTAAACTACTTTTCTTTCTTTTGCTCAAAGTGAACTAGTACAATCCTTGACTAAATGCTGTTAGAACTTCAGACTGACTGTACCTTTTCATTCTTCTTAGTGTTTGGTCCTACAGATGTTACTCATGAAAAAGCTCCTTTGGGCTTCTTTGGGAGTTCTCTCTGTCATGTTAAGCCCACTGCCATGTTTATTTTGATTACGAAAAATAGAAAAAAACTGAAGACATCCAGTGCACATTCAGATTTGTTTTCTGTATGAGTTTCTCATGGATTCCCAGAAATGATTGTTGCAAAGAAAACTGATTATTTTCTGAAGGATGTAATGGATTCCTATTGAACACATCTTGTGACTGGCACACAAGGGATCATGCTTGGCTTTTGCTCCTAGTTACACCACTACTGTACTTAAATTGTTACAGAAATCCAGTTTATTTTTGTTAAGGCACCAATGCATTTAAAATTGGAACAAAATGCAATGGTGTAGAGCTTTGTACATATCAGTGTATTCATATATGACATACAGCGGCCTTAAACAGGTTCGACAAATATCTGTAAGATCACATCCTAAGGAGAGTAAGTTGGCAGCTTTTGGTCTCTGCCCAGTACCTTGTACTAATCTGCTCTTGATACCTGTTACAAATACGCCACGTATTTTGACATGAATTAGTATGAATGTGATAATTTGCATGGCCACTTGTTCTAGCTTCAGAACCAATGGAGACAAAATAACCTACTTTGATTTAGGTATTGTCCTTTCAGGTAAAATTGAAGGTGCTTTATTTAAAGAACATGAGGCCAAGCTCGGGCTGTACAGGAATATAGTGTCACATTAAATTAAATTCAAACTTCAGAGACTAAAGTTAGGTTGCTAAGTCCAAATTTAAGCTCCTCAATAAAACCTGCTTGGTTTTCATAGATGTTGACGACCTGGAATTCTCAGAAAGACAATGCAATCTGGTGGTATACTTTTCTTTCTAAAAATGAGTTATGATAAGGACCATAAAGTTAGTTTCAGTTTGTAATTTTACATAACTCAAAATTTGAAACATTTGGTCAAGATTTCTTAAATATAGTGCTTCCATATTTAATGTAAAATTAATAAGGAAAAATAATGAATGTTAAGTTAATTTACCCATTGCTGATGCAATGGCCATTTTATTCTCCTCTCATCCATTTTGCTGCTGAGGGATTTGGGCCTTCTACCAGCATGAAGTACCTATTTTGTGACGGCCATAGAACCACTAGAAAGAAACCTTAGACTTCAGTTGTTCTAATGGAGCTGAATGTTACAATGTTTGCAACTCATAAACAAACATACCTGTGAAGATTCCAAGTGGCCTGAATTCATATGTGAAATGAGTTCATATAAAGAAGCAGTATGCTCATTTCAAGTTTGTTTTGGAGAAAGTTAAAAAAGAGGTAGGTGATCTCACTTGACTTTTAAGAACATATTCAGAAAAGCTCAAAAAATGTTTCCACTGAAGCAATTTGTATTTGTAAACTTCAAGCACCAACTTCAACTAGCAACTCTGTATAAATGGTATTTAATTGCTATATAGTAGCTGTCCTACAGAACTGAATTGATGCATGATTATTTTCGTTGTGTTTTGGGCATGAAATATGCCACGGAAACTTTAACTTACTGAAATGTTGACATCTGGCAGTAATAGGCAGTCTGCAATTTTACACCGCACCACAGACGGCAAGTTTCTGGGCATGGAAGCACAAGATAGGGACGTCATTCTCCAGATTAGCAACCTGGACTTGGCCACGCAGCTCAAGTTAGAACTGGCAGCTGTGCAAAAAGTCTCTGTACAGTTAGAGCACTAGCTGCATCAGCAGGTGACAGTGCTGTGAAGACAAAAAAAATACGCAGTAAGGCAAAACCAAGCATCGAATGGAAAAACAATGATGAAGAAACTAAGAATAGGAAGTATGTGGCCATCGTAATGTCATGGCAGCATCTTCAGTAATGGAGCAGACTAAACTGACACAACTACTAAGAGTTTTCAGATAGCATCCAAAATAATGGAAGCTACTTACTTTGGTGAATCAAATCATTGTGGTAAGTGACAAGAAGTATATAAGAAAAAGGTAGTCTTCATGGATTGAATGAGCAAATTGTACCTTTAAGCTTGCATGAAGAATAATTCCCCCGAGGTTTTTTTTTCTCTAAATGACAGAATTTAGTCCCAGTGTTCCCAGAGGTTGTTCTTCCCTGCACCCTTTCACATCCTGGTTCATATCACATTCTTTCTCTGCATGTTTTTAAAATAAGTTGATTACTGCATAATTGCAAATAAGAAAACAGGAAAATGGAAAAAAACCAAGAAATTTGTACAGAATAGTAAACCAGACTACCTGAAGGGTCAAATATTGTAACTACGCATATGTAAGGATAACATGTCTTGGCTCAAAGAATTGCATATTTTAAGTGCTACTAGTTTAATTGTGATGAGTACTTAATTATGGATTCAGTGTAAAGTACTATTTAACTTCCCAAACCTTTCTTGTTTATCGTTCATGAGTTACTAAATTAGCCTAGATTTTCAGAACTGAAGTGTTGCTCCTGATGAAGTCATGGGCAAAACTGCCCTGACTTCAGTGAGAGCAAGGCTAAGCTGATAAAGTTAGGTTATGAAGCACATCTTGTGTTCAAGTCGGGCCTGATGTCCTTTCCACTAAGTCAATGGGAGTCTTTCCATTCTTTCCATTTCAAAGGAGTCTTTTGAAATCCCAGTAGGTGAAAGCCACAGACAGCTGTTCAGAGAGCCAGC
The DNA here is from genome assembly GCF_965231255.1 of Vanellus vanellus. Classification (NCBI taxonomy): domain Eukaryota; kingdom Metazoa; phylum Chordata; class Aves; order Charadriiformes; family Charadriidae; genus Vanellus; species Vanellus vanellus. Next base: position 24,677,811 of record NC_138907.1, read on the forward strand.
AAAGTATCTGTACACCACCAGCGTCTTGCATAAGGCAGAAGTGAAGTGCATCACAGGATACCTAGTAGCCCCTTACACAAGGTGAATTTTACTCTAAAGTATATACCTGTTTTTAAGGGTAATGGAGATTATCATTTCCTTTCAGATGACAGCAATTTAGTCTAAATGTCCGTTCCTGGCTGACGGATTTCTCCTCCTCTTCTTCCTGCCTCTTGCAATCCCTGCTAATTTTCTTAAAAGTAAAGAAAATAAATGAAGCCTGTCTTGAATTATAAGAAAGAGTGATTTTGCCTTTGAATATATAATTTTAACATAGCACAGAAATATATTTGGGGCTGTGGTAAAGAATGGTAGATTGTGATAAAAATCAAAAATAGTAGAAAATATTAGAAACAAGAAATTACCTGGCTAAAAACACCAAAACAGAACCCACCAAAACCCCAACTCAATATATAAAATTGGTGTCATCTTAGGTCATAGTAGAATCTAATGACGTTCTGCCCCCTTTTGTGACATACAAGGGATGGAAGAACTGGATGTTCTCTCTGCTCAGCCTGGTACTCAGTCAGCTGCAGCTCTCAGTTTGCTTCTGGGATAATTTACATGATGGCTGATTGCAAATGTCTCACAGAAGCAGACACACAGCCAAATCTCCCCAAAATTGGCTTAACATCAGGGATAGCAGAAAATAGCAACATCTAAAAATAGTTCCAGGTCCATTGATTTTTAGGGTCTCTCCAATTTTTGCTGTACACTGTATTATCTTGAAAACTCTAAGCTTTCATTAAAAGGAAGAGAGAAAAAAAAGAATTTTCAGTTGTTAAGCTGGGTGCAAAGTCTTGTGTTCAGCCCAGAGGTCTTGTACTTACTAGATATTTTGAATATTTAGTGTAAATACATTTCTCATAATTTTTGTTTGCTCAGTTGTCATAAAGACTAGTAAGTACACATTTTGCATTAATAATATGTAATTACTCAGTGCCTGTAACTTAAGCATTTCTGCAAGTGGATTGAAATGGCATTCTTGCTTTCACTAGAAAGATGATAGGACTTACAGATTCAAAGACAGTTCACTTTTTTGTTTTATTTTAAGCCTTCATCTCTATAAAAGAATGGCCTGCATCTAGACAACTTTCTTCCTCCTCCTTCCAAATCTTCAGGACTGTTGTCTTTGGGATCTTTAAACTAGCGTGAAAAGGCAGTGTGAAAAGCCTAGGTATTGATATGTTGCCTTCCTGGTAAGGATTGTTGCAAAAGTGTCAGAGCTTACTTATTATTTCCTTGGGCAGTGTTTGAATTTTCCACACAAAAGCTAAAATATTTGGCATTCAGTAGTCCTTGTAGTTCTTGGGCTTTGTTTTTTTTTGTTTCTATGCTTATTTTTTAATGAAAAACTGTTGGATGAACAGTATTGAGATAGCAATCTTCTGTTTATACGCAGGATGAGTAAAGCAATAGGTAGCCTGCAATCATACCCCTCACTGTCTCGTTTAACAGCTTTATCCCTGAAAGTTGATGCCTGTCCATGTGTCCTGACACAAGCAAGAAATATTCCATCCTGGCAATACTGTTGTCATTTTGGTCATTATGTGAGCTAGACCAAGTCTGCCATCTCATTTTATGCTATTCACTTAAGAGCCTTCAATTCTGGAGTTCTGCAGTAATGTAGTTCCTATGGTCTTCAAAGCCTGCCCAAACTAGAAGCTAGATTAAACTGCTTTGTACTTTATTCACCTTTTTGATTACTTAAAGTTGTTTTTAATCCCTTTAGTGTTTAGGTTTTTTAACCCTCTTTAGAGTGTTTACCCGTTACTAAGCCAATTTGATCTGTAAATGTACAAACACTTTACAGTAAATATATTTATTTTTTTTTAATCAGGAAGTTTTAATCGGAAAAGTTAGAACTAGCTATGTAAATTCAGAAAAGGTGACATTTAAAATGGGCAACATAAAGTTTGATTCGAAGTTGCACATGACCAAAGTGGCTTCCAAGGGTTAATTTGCATCTCTCAAAGCTGACTGCACATCATTTTTGTGGAGGAAATGAAAGAAAATTAGGTAAGATTTTATGGCTTTTCAGCATCTTTACTGGTATCTAAGATTATAGTTTTTTTTAATAGAAAGATAGGGTGGAGGCTTGCATCTTGGTGCAATAGTCTGTGGACCTTGTCTCTGGTGCAAAGATGGCAGCCCTCCAGTGAACCTAACACTAAATGTCACCTGAGTCCATCATTACCTGATTAAATCATTCACCTTCTTATATAAGTGAAAGTCTGTGCATCAGCATTTCTTTCAAAGAATATTTTAAGCGAGCAATGATAGATATCTTCCCTTTTCCCCTTATTTCTCTGTGCCTATGGGCCAACCAAACTACTGAGCAAGTATTTTTAATTCCTTCCAACATGTCTTTTAATCCTTTCATAATGTCATTGTGTAACTATGGCAGCCAAACAAGATGAGACAATAAAATATAAACACACTGAAATCTGAGAACCAGAGAGAAGTTTAAAAGTATACAGATGGTTCTATCCTTTTTACTATCTCTGCTTTCCTTACAGCCTTGTAATTTATATACGGCATTTAGATTATTAGGGAACAAGAATGAGCATCCTGGTTTGTGTGTGGCTGTTTCAAATACATCAGAAATACTCAGAAAGAGATATGGTTTACAAATAGTACTCCTGGTACAGTGGTATGTATCAATGCCATTATAATTCAGTGTGGCTCTCTATTTGAAAGCTTCCAGCCCACTTACGAAACTCTGTCTAGTTTGAAACTGGAGACATGTGAAGTCTCAGTTAGCTAGTGATGTATTTTAATGTTTCTATAACTTTTTTAATGACTTTTTTTCTATTACTGGGGAAGTCATTTGGTTTGCAGCTTTACAGGCTGAGATGTTCGGTGTGTTCGTAAACAGTGACAATTTTCCATGCTACCTTGGTAGGATGTAGCAAAATAGACCTAGATAAAATACAACTAGGGACAAAATGTAGATGGTTCAGTCTTTCTGACTTGGACAACTCTTCAGTGACTCCCAGGCAGCAGGGGATCAGTTCTATTTGTGTCTTCAAACTGTTGATTCTCTCTTAAGATGACCTAAATGCCCTTCATTTCTGTTGAAGATAAAGAAGTTGACTCCAGTTGCAATCACAGGTTGTTGGAACCTTACAGGTGTCATTCCACACCCCCTAATATCAGCCTCGTATTGAAAATTATTGGTGGTTTTAGGTAGATGGCTTTCCAGCATCATAAAACTTAGAGGCTGATGCAAAAATGTCATGCAGTCAGACCAACCAGCATCGCCTTTACATTTTCCTTTTAAATCTCCATTCATGTTGCTTTCTAGCAAAAAATAAATAATATAATTTAGAAGTTATAAGTGTATTATAGTTCAGTAACATAATACACTGGCTTCTTTTAAGCAACTGAACACAGTGGTTTCATTTAAAATATACTTTTAAGCTGGCTCTGTCCCTCTGTCAAATACCATCTTACACTGTAGAGTTTTTTAAAAACTAGCTGCTTCTCTTGAGTTTCTTATTGTAACAGGAAAGGCAGCACAACCAACAGAGATGTAAGCATAATCCCTCATACATGGCCCTATAATTTAAAAAAAATATTTGAGATGTTTAGGAACCAAATTTTCAAATGTTCTGTAACTCTGTGTATACAGTATTGTTTCTGAAGTCATCTGGGTGAAAAATGGTGAATACAGTCAACTTTAGGCTTAATCATCTCCAGATGACATGTAGCAGAATTCATAGATCTATATAATTCATAGAGCTATCTACAGTATCAGGTGAATCGATCTAAGGATTTGTCAGCCAAAACTGGATTCAGTTAGGTTCGGCTGCCTCCTCATTCCAAGCTGACCCCATTTCTGAAACCTTATCGATAAGAGTGCTTTTACTGTGAAAATATTTACTCATACTTAAATTCAGTTGAGTTCTGACTGCAAAGTAGGGAACAGAGTCTGCAAGAACTGAAACTTTAACCTGAGAGAAAATATTTTTGCTTTCCTCAGTTCAGCTTTGCTAAGACCTATAAACATCAAAAACAGTCCATCTGGGACATTTTCTCTATCCTGCTTTTCCTAAGTTAGCCTGTTACTCTCTATTTCCAACTGCACCTACTTCTCCTCAGTTTCTCAGGAACTATTATTTTCTGTTCTGGTTGGATTACATATCAAGGTGTGACCTTGTAATTCACTCTCTGTGTTGGATTAGATTCCCCTGTCTCTCTTTCTAGGATTTGTCTTTTATTAATTACCAGAAGACCTATGGCTGTAATCCTGGTTACCTTTCATTTTGCAGAGTTTTCATGCATGCTAGTGCACAGACAAGCAGGTCTTTGGGTCTGCCACCAAGGAAAACAGAGCATGAAGGTGGTACCTAGGGTAAATCTTACTGCAGAAAGACTTAAATCCAGTGATTCTATTAAGAATAATGAGAAAACTTGCTTTTTAAATAACAAGTTTTTGAAAAAAGGTATTAGGTTACAGAAGCTCAAAGAGAAAGTTTGGGAGAAAAATGGGGCATTATTGGATAGAAATAAAGAGATACTGAAATACAGTTTCATGAGCTGATTAGGGCATAAAATAATTACATTGAAGGAATATTTCAGCATTCCTTCTGCTTTTTTAAGTGGCTCATGGCTACTCTTTCCAAACACATATTCACCCTGTATCTCAGTCTTCCTCACGTCTTTTACTTGTCAAGATTTTCTGAGCATATTCCAATAGCTCATAACAATCCTTTTACATTTTTAGTGTTATAATATCAAATACTGTAGTATGAAAAGGGAAATAAAGCTTCTGATAAGAATTGCTGTCTTCAGCTTCTAGTCTCGTCAGTATTTCTGGGAGACCCCTGTTTCAGTCTGTCCCACAGACTAGAGCCAGTTTCTAGAGCCAGCTTCGCACTCTTGATACCTGTGAGGTTCTAAAATTGTAACTGTTGATGACAATAACTTCATTTGGGATAAGATGCCAAGGCATAAGGCTCAGTGCTTTCAGTGGCCTCTTCTTTGTCATGGTTCTCACTCCTCCTCTTCTGTTACCTTGTTACCTTCCATGCAAGAAATGGCCAAAATGGTCTTGGCTAAGTCCAGTCGTTTGTCTGGCTTGTAAAGTCATTGAGTAAGTCCCTGTGCCATTAAAATTGTACTATGTCTCCACAGCTCATTCAGGTAACCTCCAAACCTCATCTGTGAGATGAAAAAAATGGTATCTTGGCGCACTTATCCTCAAGCTGTGTGTAAAGATCTGACTCTGAAGCATGTAAAACCAGAGCCAGTTACGCAGAGTTCACCTGCTATCACAAGATCAAATGGCATCATATTTTTAGTGAGTCAGTTGATCTTGGTAGGCACAGTGTGTTAGAAGTATTTTCTCATCGTATGGCTGAGATAATACAATTTAAAAAATTGGTAGAAAAAAGGACCTGTTTTTAAATAACATTCCTCAGTGCATGAGGAGAGAAAAGGTACTCAGGCTGGCATAAATCCCATAGTATTATTATAGCACAGGGCAATGTGTTTGGGGAGTGAAGATTTGACATATATTTTTATTTTCAAACGTCATACTAATTTACATTACTCAGCCCTTTAACTGCCAAACTGTAAAAGTCCATTACGCTACTGAAAGGAATATACAAATTATCCCCTGGCGCTTCAGGCAGGAGTTTTACATATACGCTGTTATTGTATCAGCCAGCTAGCTGCACGATTCTATTAAGGAGTAAGTGAGAAAATTGTATTGCCTGCAAACTAATTGTACAGAAGACTCTGAAATAAGTAATCAGAGCCCAGTTCTTTCTGAAAACCAGCCAGGAGATATTATAAATTGCTCGATCGTTCTTGTCAGTCCAGTTTAAAGACTCGGAGCTGCCATGTTGATTTTGTTCACTGTATAACACAGCCACCTCTCCAACTGCTGACAGGACTGGGCAAACTCAACTTTTACTAGCTGCTCAGTTGCAGCCTCTAGCATCATGCAGTAGACAAGTAAATGGTCGAACTTCATTCTGAATCTTCTCTGTTGAAATAAGATGCAGGTCTGAACATCTTGAATGGATGTAGTGTACCTATATGATTGTGCAGATTCCCAAACACTTCTTAAAATTGTTTCTGTTTCTTTATTTTTAGTGTATAGAAGTAAATAAGAAATTATGAGAGCTCTAATGACCTGCAATGTGCAGTAAATTTAGTTTTTTACCCAAATGTATCCACTGATACTTTGAGTGCTAGGTGAAATGCATTTTGAGTGTGATATATATCCAGGTGTATGTCCATTGCAAAATTCTATGAGCTTTTATTTTTTTTTTTTTTTTAGGAAAGCTCACTGACAGAAATTATATCTACCCATGGGGATATTTGATAAAATACTGCATTCATATGTGAAATGGTGACAAAATGTTAGTTTCCTTGTACTCTTACTGTCATCTAGCCATATTCTAAAATGCTGAAACTCTTAAGGGGAACCAGCTACAGCCATAGGCAAGATGTGGATCTTTGTTGAAGCAATAAATCCAGTTACTGTAACTCTACTGAGTTCATTGGAGGAACTCTTTCCAACATCTTCCAGGTTTATTTTCTAACATCAAAACTAAGATTGAACATCTGCTGTAAAATATAATTCATTAAAGTAAAGCTACCTAAATTGATAGGACAAGATTCCCCCTCTAAGCTAAAGTACTGGAATCTAAGTGACTAGAATAATACCTCATTTTAGAGTTTTTAAGGTGACAAGAATTTGAAGGAAAAATAAGTTGCATTGGCTGTGCATAATGCACTGCATGCTACAGACCCTTGCTGTGTTTCACAGGATTTTGCGCAAGACTGAAATGTCAGGATATGGATTAGAAGTGTCTACTTAGGGAAATAAGCAATCTTGCTTGTGTTTTTCTGGGTTTTGAGTATTACTTTTTGCTGTCGAGACCTGTACCTTTGTCATCTGTGCCTTTGCACAAGGTCTCTGGCTGTAGTGGGAGTGCTTAACTTGCCTTGGAGCTTTGCTGCTTGAAGTTCTGTGTTGTAATCTCAAACTTGTTTTTGATCGAGATCACGATCATTTTTGATCTTGTGCAAAGCATTTCCAATTCCCTGTTTCTTTTTTTTTTTAAATGGGGATGATAATACAATTATTACTATAATATGATGAAATTAATTAGATACAATTTGTGAATGTCTTTGAAGGTCTCCCTGTGTAGTGGTTGTGCATCACTACAAATGCCTCATTAGAGTGCGAAAGGTTAATATGAATATTTTTTTAAGCTTGCCTTTAACATCCTTTCCTACGTATCCTTCCAGAAGTGGTATTTCCTAACTTAACTAATGCGTATCACAAAGAAGTTTTGCAGGAACTGTTGTGTCGAATTTCCTACCCACCACATCCTTCAGTTTCTTAAGCAGCTTTCATCTCAGGAGCTAGGCAAGGGGAAGAGGACTAAACTGAAGTTTGAGTTTCGTCAACAAGAACCATTAGCATTTAGACATACCAAGATCTGTTTTACTCGCCACAGCCACGCAGCAATGTTCAGGAGGAATAAAGCCCGCAAAGGGCTGAAAAGGTTGTGCAAAGTATGCTGGGTGTATTGGCAGAATATACATTGCACCACGCAGAGCTCCTTTATCATAAATACTTAACCAAATTTCAATAGATGTAAGTGGTTTAAGTATTACTTCCTGTTGAATTAGTAGTTGCTGAGCATTTGAGTCTTTGTGCAATCCTGCAATCCACTAATGTGATATTTAATGAGGAGACATCAGTCTGGAGAAAGGTAGTCAATATAAATCAGTGTTTACAAAGTGTGATTAACTCTGAAATATTTCATCAATGCTGTGGTCCCAGGCAGACTCTATGCTAATTATTAGAACCTGCGCGTGTTTCAGGGGACTTTGACGGACCCTGAGTGCAGCAAACATGGAGCAGCAAAATTGCAATTATGCTCGGACTGTCTCTGATGACAATTTATGCATTTAGTGCGATGACCTCTTGCTTCCCAAGAGGGCAATAAACAGAATGCATTTTCATTAAGATACTAATGCACTTAATCACAGGGGGAAAGGGTTAGAAAGTAAAGAAATACCTTTAAAGCAAGATGTGACAGGCTGATGGGGAAGATACTTTATTTAAAAGTCAGTTTCCTCGTGAAACTTCTGACTGCTGCAAAGTCTGTCATACTGAATGTAGTCATGGGTAATAGGATGCATGGCTGGGCAGATGAATAAGCTGAGCTAAGCTGTTTTATGAAAAGTGCAGTGGTACTAGGGCAAAAGAGAAGAGACGTTTTTCCATTCGGACTTGGATACCTAAAGATGTAATTTTAAAAAATGTAAAGAAAACTATTCATATGTATTTTACCCATTAATTTTTAGGGTTTTTTCTTCTTATTTTTGAGGATCAATAATAACTACTAAATGGTAACAAAAAAAAATGGAGACACTGCGTTGCCCAGGAGGGCTCACATTTAAGGATCTAGCTTGTAGGCCTCAAGGAGAGTTGGGAGAGGCAGAAGCAAGCATCTCCCGCGTTTTCTGTTGTTCTGACAGCTTGGTAGGAGTGATCCTGTTTCTGAGGCCTGTCAGTACAAAAACTCTGTCTATAGAGAGAAGGGAAGATGTCCTGGCTGAGAGATCTGATCTAGCAGCTGTTGAACGTGCTAGGTGTGGTGGTAGCAGTGCTGGTGAGCCCTGCCTGATACACTGTGCCTGCTGTTGTGGAAGGAGAGGGGTGAACCTCTGTAGTACCTGTTACAGTTGATTGTGCAATAAAGCACAACAGCCTCCTTTTCGTATTCTAGACAAAGAAAGACTGATGAAATTGGTGGAAAAAAAGGAAACGAAGAATGCTCAGGCTAGGAGCCTAAGCATATGGGTCAGTACAGACAATAAATGACAAAATTTCCTTCTGCCAGCAGGAATAACCTATGTGAAGGATTTTGGTAGGGACTATGTATGGAGGCAGACACAGACTCACATTACTTGTGTGTTTGTTTGTTTTTTTTTTTTTTAATATAGCTGTCTAGATAAAAAAAGAAAAAGTCAAAAATCCCATCCTTTAACTTGGCTTTTCATTTTTACTTGAAAGGTGTTTCCTTTCTATAGCACTGTTTACTCTTCATATATTCCAAAATTAAACATAACAGCAATTGTATGAATATTTTGTATATCCATTGTGTTGGTTAAGCAGTGATTCTGAATACCTCTCTCTTCCTGTACTTTCTATTACAGGTAATATAGAATACAGCTGCCCAGCAACAAATGAATGTGAAATCACAAAGCGCAGACGCAAGTCCTGCCAAGCCTGCCGCTTCATGAAGTGTCTAAAAGTTGGCATGCTGAAAGAAGGTAAGACTGATCAAGTCAGTATGTATCTCTCTTGAAATGCATGCAACAATTGTAGGGCAATCAGGAAAGAAGAGAGATCGGTGAGTGTTCTGATCTGTTATTGTAAAGGCATTTTCCATGTATACTTGCTCTTCTGGATAGTCCATTTCTAAGCTGAATCACATCTGTATCTACACAGAGTTCATCTTCCTTGGAATATTTCTAACTATGTGTAGTACAGCAAAATTGTACCGTGGCATTCAGTCTCCTTCAGTAAGTAACTAATAGAATAACCATCAGAATATATCCTCTCATTTTCCTTAATGCTTTAACATTATGAATTCTTAAAGATTTCTTTCCTCCATTCCTTATCTGCTGCTAGTCTGTCCAAGTTTTAGCAGAAACACACTGTGCCTTCTTTTCCCTATTTTCACTTGGTCTTCATTTCATCAGGACAAATGAAAGGGTTAGTTCTCAATTAAACAAGTATAAATATTGAGTATGTCTACTGAAGCTACTGTAAATACGCTATAGCAAATAATGGCATCAGAAGAGGAGAATCCATCCCTTTCTTTTTTCTTAAAGTGTTTGAGAACCCCTGCCCGTCACTGTAAGTATATGTTGAGTGCTTTAATTCATCAGTTACATTTTTAAGATCTTGAATAACAGGTAAATATAAGAAAATGTTTCTGAGAAACAGTACTATCTCACCTGGAACCTGATTCGTCAATGTTACAGAAAGATGCAGTTCCTTAAATCTTAGTCCCCTGCTATGTGCTTCTATTGCTGTTAGTGTATACGCAAAAATATTCTTTTATGTGCATGTATTGTATACATTATTATTGTAGTGCACTATTACCACCAAGAAGGAATAACAGATGTCATGGACTTCTGAGCCGGATAACCTTTTAAAATAAAATCAATGTAATGTTTTCTAAATATTGTCTCCAGTGGAGAGTACTTTGTGTTAAGCCACCACTTTAAAATAGTCCCATGCAATTTTGCTTTGTCGGTGCTTAAAAAGTCAGCTTTAATAGCTGGCTGATTTTTGCAAATCATTTGATGGTAATTTTAAAACAGGTTTAAGTATACAGCTACCAGGGTAAAATCCAAGAGCAACATAGACCAGTGGAGAGATGATGGGCAAATTAGGCCTATCACGCACCTACAGACATATTCTTATTGGATTATACTTACTAAGAATAAACCTTGTTCTGTGCAACTGCTTTGGCAGATGCTATGATCCTGTGAGCCAAATCCTGCTGTCCTTAGTCTTACTTGAGCAAAACTCCTGTCAGATTCAATGGGGATTTTGCCTCAGTAAGAACGGCAGGATTTGACCCTCTCTTCCAGTGGTGATGGGAGGGTTTTTTACTTGCCAAAATCCTCATATAACTGACCGCTAGGAGCAGTTACTTAAAGGTTAAATTGTGATGCTTAGATAAATTATAGAAAGAAGGGAATGTCTGAGTATGGCACCTTTTGAAAGAGACTGTGCTTCTTAACATCTTTTTTTAATAAACTAAGACCCCGTATCACTAGTAACCTAATATACAGATATATTGAGCAACTTGTTTGGAGATGAAACAGTGCTACCAAGAGTACATACATGTGAATTGGTTTAGACCTTTTCTTTTAAATTTTGGGGGCACCATTGCACTACCATTAACAAAGATATTTAAAAAAATCTACTCTGTGTGCAGCTTCTGGGACTGCATGAGGAAATTAAGTGACTCTCTGTCGTGGTTTAGGCCCCTCAAACCGGGACACTCTCCTACAAATGAGCAATTATCTCAGTTACCAAAATTGTGCGCAGGTTTACTATGTTTCTTCACATGATTTTGGTAACTGAGATAATTTAGTTAGACAATTCAGGTGCACATTGTGAATCAGACTTTTTGCATGAATGATCATTGTCTGTGGATACAAATCAGTCCCACAAGTTTTCTTAATCAGAAGTTCATAAATCGTCTACCCTAAAAGTACATACCTTTTTCTGAAAGTTCTACAATGACAAAATATCTAATTCCTTTGAAAAGAAGGTTCCTTCATTAGCCCCACTCCTGGGCGCATCATAGTTCTTCCACTCTTATTGTGTGAGTCTTCCTGTCAAAACACAGTAAGATTTCTACTTATTTTTAGTCACTGAGTCTTTTCCTCTAGGGCAGAGTTAGCTTATCATCTTTTCAGGTATTGCTTACCTACCACCTAATAGGACAACCTAAAAGAACCTACAAGGGTGTTTTATTTTCTTTCCTGCTTTTACTTTTTGAAACCATACTCATTCATTGTACAATTTTAGGACTGTACTTGGAATAGAGATATTTTTTCTTTTGTTCTTGTTGGAGGTCATTTTGGAGACAGGTGTTGTTGGTTTTACCTATGGGAATGTATGGAGATGAGTTTTTGGCTTTGGATTTGACCACATCCTGTATGCACAGAATGAAGAAAGATGATATACTTACTTCTTTCATATGTAAAGTGGTGTAAGGTTATTGATTAGCATGGACTTACACTGAGCTGAAATAATTCCAATTGTATCTTAAATGTTTCTTTATGTACAGACAAGGATTTCGGTCCCATGCAGCATGTCAGAGATCATGCTGCAGTAAATCTATTCAAATGTAAACCTCTTCAATTCAATTACCAGTTTATAATAAAATTTGCTGCTGCAGCCTCCACGTTTGTCACAGCAGTCTCTACATGCTGATGGCACAGCATGCCTGGAAATTGACAGCCTAAATCTATTTAAAAAAAAAATTTAGCTGCAGACCTGAAATAAAATCAAGTTTAAGCAGCTTTGAAAGGAGCATCGTATTCTTTACAAGAACTTCTGCACATCTGCCAGTGTGCATCTTCTCCAGAAATCTTACACTGTTAGTAGGGAGTTTCCTTCTAGAAATTTTCCTTAACAATCAGTTTTTAAATGTAATCCTAAGTCAAACAATTACCAGACATTGCTTGTCCCTTCACATTTGGAAGGACTTTTTATTACATTGGCTTTCGTGAATTGTCATACAAAATTCATGATAGAAATCACAGTGCCTGGAAAAAGATCCTGAATTTTATTTTAGCTTTTACGGCAAGGTCTGAAAACCACTTACAGCAAATATATAGCCTGGCTTCTTTCATGACAGCTGCATGTTACATTGTTTACTGTGGGAAGATAATGATGCTTTTCATCCAGCATCCAGTGTTTCTGTGGGAGACTTAGCATTAGAAATTTGGGTCTGTGTCTTGTGGTCAAACCCGTGGAGGGAATTGGATCTCTAGTCACATGTAATACAGGGTGGAGTGGGGAATTTCTGCATGTATTCTCAAGGATGTTGACGGGGCCTAGCCAGCAACACCTGCATCAAGATTCGTAACAATTTTATGGACCAGAAGCTAGAGAAAGAAGGGTAAAGCTGGTCTGAGCTGGCATGGGATTGAAGTCCTGCCTCCTGTCTGCACCTCCTTTTGAGTAGCTCAAGAAAGTTACTACAGACTGATCCAGAGGAACACTTTATTTTGGTTTAGCCCATGGATTGTTATTTGAAAATGTAAGTCTAAGTGTATGGAGGTTTTCTGAGGACGTGTTATGCTTCGTATGGAAGCATTCAGCAGATGCTGATCAGCTTTTAAGCACATGACAAATATGAGAATGTGATATCTTCATTTACTTTCTTAGGTAATGGTTATTAGCAGCACCGCAGAACACACGTTCGTTACTCAGGAAAAAATCTACATTTTTCTATTTTTAATTCTATGTGTTAGTGTTATGAAAAATCAGATTTTGAAGGATCACTGTATTTCTTCTGAAATACAGTTTCTGTGACTGTGCTTATGTTTTGATGGATTATCTCAGATTCACAGTAACACATGAAACAACGTGAAGATCCTTGTGTAGTCTAGGGAGAAACTTTTCAAAACTGTCACTAGCGATTTCTTGAAATAGTACTGCAATTGCTAAAAGGGGATGGCAAACGACAATCTGACCTTTCTAAAAATGAAGACTTTAAGACATTCTCTAGTTTTCAGTTCTATTGGTTTATAATCAGTCCTTTAAGTTTATCCTTTCAAACGCTTTTGAAGCTGGTGGTTAGTTTGCTTGACATGGTAGAAATAAATGTATGTTCATGTGCAAGACTGGGTGTTTTAGCTATTTTCCTTTTTGTACAGCTAGTTGGAGTGAGGAAAAAGGGGCTGATTTTTTTCTAAGAAGGAAATTTGGATGTAAAACTGCATAAGTTGATACGGGAAATCATGGGTAGATATCTGACTTTTTTTTCCTATTGCTAGTTGGTCTGGTTGAATTCTACATTTAGTCTTCCATTAGTACTGTATGCCTTTTAATACTATCTGTGGGACTACTTGCTAGCATGTGTCTGTGATAGAAGATAAAATCTCAAGTTTATTATACCACAGATCTTGCTCAGAATAGCTGCCCACAGGAAATAATTCAACTGGAGTAATTATTCCAAAATAAAATGACTTTTTGTTTCAAATGAGTGTTCGTGTAACTAATTTTTCAAGAGGTTAGTCCTTATGTTTCAGTTTTTTCTGTGGAGGCAAAGCCAAAGCCTGAGTTTTATCTGTCCCTGTATTGTAGCAAGGTTAAAAGTTACAGTTCAGAGGGGAACCTGTTGAGTGGCACTAACGCAGCTTTTAGACCATCTGAAATACTGTATATCCTGTCTTAGCTCTTATAGTTCTGAGCAATGCTAGTTCATACTTCTTACAGGACTGTTGACACCAAAACATCTCCCATACATCCCTCTTCTCTGATACCTGTTTTTTTTCAGAATTTTAATGGGTTGTTCACAGTGGCTGATATGCATTTCTTGTTGTTTTGAAAAGTGTAGTTCGTAAGGAAACAAATTTAAGTTTATTTGAAAAGTAAATTATACCACAATGAAATGGCAGAAAATTTGGGTTGCTTTACATAAGTATGTTTGTATTTCCTTACGAATGGATGGCCTTTACAAATTATCGTGCCACTTTGTACCCAGTTAGAATAGACAGAGTAACAAAACTCCAGCTTAATTAGTCCAGCTATTAAAAATGGGAGGCCAGATCCTCACCTACTATTAATGTAAGCTGGTGGAGCTACGTTAGATTGCTGTTCATTTGGCAGGTTTAGCAATCTATGCTACAGAGAAATCAGCAATATACCTTTTTGTGTCTGTGAATCCTTACTGTTGCTAGTATGTTAGCAGTCATTCAGGATCTAAAAAATCATGGAATCATAGAATGGTTTAGGTTGGAAGGGACCTTGAAGATCATGAACCCCCCTGCCATAGGCAGGCACACCTCCCACTAGACCAGGTTGCTCAAAGCCCCATCCAGCCTTGCCTTGAACTCCTCCAGGGACAGGGCCTCAATAAAAAAAAAAAAAAAAAAAAAAAACAAAACCAAAACAAACAAACAAACAAAAAACCCAAAACAAACAAACAAACAAAAAACCCAAAACAAACAAACAAACAAAAAACCCAAAACAAACAAACAAACAAACAAAAACCCCAAAAAACTCTCCAAGCTCATCATCTAGCAGTGCTGACTTCAGCGTAACCCTCCCCATCATAGTAGTGCAGTTAGTGTATTGTGGTTACACTCCTCACTGAGTAGCCCTTAACACTTCTCATTCATTAGCTTGCTGGGTTTTTTTTTTTAAAAGGTTTCATACAGTCCATCAGAGTGACTTCAGCATCCCTGGGGCAGTGTTAAGGCAGTATGCAGAATCTGCCTTGTGTGTAAAGAAATTCTGTTTTTTCCTTCCTTTTTCCAAGTTTTTTTCCGTAAGCACTGATCTGAATAAAAGCAGTTACTGACAGTTTTTAAAATGCTTGAGCATTTTACATGGTCACAGTACTGTAATGAACCAGAAGATTATTACACATTAGTTAAACTTTTTCTTAACATGCTAAAATTGGGGTTCTCTAAAGTATTTTTGCTTCATGCTTTGAGAGATTTCATTAATTCAAATATAAAAATACATTTTTTTTATAAAGAGGTGTGTGTATTTTAAAGCATAAATTACTGAGTTTATTATGCAAAGATTACCATATGAACATCTTTGGCTTGTGTTAAGCAGCAGATCGGATTAAATTATCATATTGATCCTTTCTGGTTTTGACAGTCTATGAAAATGAATCCGATACAGCAAGGAGAATAGGCAGCTTGAGTTTACTCTTACGTAAAGAGATGCATGATATGCACAGGAGCAGATTAATGGATTCTCTCTCAAAATAATAAATAAAACTAAGCAATCCTCTTTACAACTAAAAATGTGTTATCACCTATGTTTTGAGGCTAGCGAAAAAGCCTGCTTAATAGGATTCTTCCTAACAACATATCCTTTGAAAAGACCTGTGCATAAGACATTGCCAAGGTAAATTTCTCTCACAAGTCTAATACCATTAGTCTGCCAAGAAGAAAGCAGAAATTATTGTGGAGGAAGTTTTAGTTTCTGCTGCCTTCAGAAATTAGAACAAAGGGAAGGAGAAAGCATTAATGATATTCAAAGAAAATATTTCTGTACAGGATGACAGCTAATAGAACGGCGTTGACCTCAGTGCTATTTCTTATGCTCTTTATTGTAATATTACACTTAAGGAGATCCTTCATTAATGCAGGATATTAAACAAAGCTCCTGTGTTATAACATCAAGAGATAACGCAGTGCGTCTTCTGTTAAAGTCTCTCTGAATATCAACTCTTTTCTATGTTCTATGTTTCAACGTATTATGAGGGAGTTTGGTTTCTAGTGCAGGTGTTATTTGGAAGTGTCTCTTTTCTTCTTCTTCCCCTCCTTTCCCCCCTCTTTTCCCCTTCCATCCCTTCCCCCTTTTCTTCATGCTTTCTCCCCTTTTCGTCCCACCTTCAATTTTTCAATTTCTCCCTTCCCCTCCCTTTTCTTCCCCCCTTTCCCCCCCTTTTCTTTCCCCTTCCCCCTTGCTCCTTTTTTTTTCTTTCGTTCAACCTGTGCTTGGTTTAATATATACTGGGACCTGTTAAATCTCCTTGAAAACAATAGAAACTAATCTCTAAGTGTTGTTGGTGTTCATAAGTTGGCATCTCTCCTCCTAGCCAAAATGTGGCCTGATAGCCCAGTTCACACATTAGAACTGACAGCCCAATTTGTCTGCCCTAAAACATGGCTCATGACTATCCACTCTCTGTAACTGATGAGGAAGGACAAACTATTCAACTGCAGGTTTGTGTGCTCAAGCAACTAGCATTTCTATTCATACATTAAAAAATACTCAGAAAAAGCAAATATTGGAGATGTGGATGTTCTTTCTGTGTTCAGAAATCACGCTAAAGTACCTACAGCTAAGACCAGCTGTTGGCCTCCTGAGAAGTTCTCACAGTACTTGTATTGCAGTGTTGTGCCAGTCTGGTTTATGTTCTTCCTCTGAGGATTTTTGGTCCCCATAATCTCATTGGGAATGAAACAGAGAAGTCCCAGCAATTCACTGGACTCCGTCCTTAAATAAAATTTCTCTCTTTCTAGATAGCATTTTGTTTTGCAGTTGTCCCTTTACACAAATATTCCACTTTCATAAAGGATGTGGTATGAAGTGAATGTAGAGAAGGCAGTATCATTTATATGTCTATGTTTGAGAACTATTTACATTTCTTGGCTTTTCACAGATTTAAGAATGTACTTTTTTACATGTTAGCATCTGCAAATCTGGGTCCAAAGCTGTTTGCTGGCCCACTCATCTGCAGCTTCCTTGGGATTAGATGTTAGGCAAAGTAGTTACTTTGTAGTTTTGTTATTAAAAATAGCGAGTTTGAAAGATTTTGAATGGGATTAAAATCTACACTATTTTTCTTAATGCACGTACCTTACCTATTACTTCCTCAGATTTAGAAGGAGTGGGTTCTGCAGATTCACGTTAAATTGGAATACCATTAAAAATTAATCACTTTGTGATGAGAAAATGTTAGTACAATCTAAGGTTGTTAACTGAACATCCTCATTTGTCATATTTCTTCTTTTGATCCTAAAACAAGGAAGCAGTATTTTTCTAATTTTCTAGAAATTATTATTCCATTTTTTACAAAAAGATATTCAGTACGTTGAGCCTCTGTGAACATTTGCTTATGCACTGAAAGTACAGTGACAGCAATATAAGTGATAAGGGAAGGTAGAGACAAGTCTGAAGGATGTAGGACTGTGTAAGATATGGCATCTTTTCCCATGAGCTCCCAGACAAATAGCTGCCTTACATTCTTGGTCTCTGCCACCCATAAACACATACATCAATATGGCACTGCTATTTATTGCAGAGTGCTCGTATTCATATACATGGGTCCTGCCCTATATTAAATAGGGGTCATTTTGCAAAAAGTGCTATTAATGTTACTTGTATTCTTCACTTTTCACTGTTTCTGCAGTGCAGATATTTGCACATTCCCTGCTTGAGGCGAGTACATTTAGCACCTCAGGTAGAAGGTGCATTTAGCAGTAATGCATATGTACATATCTCTAAGATGCCACTTTGGAGCCAACTCCTTTTTGTAGTTTGCTTAGCCCTTACTTGGGCAGCACTCGCTCTCCTCAATAAGACTTTCACTGTATACAATCTTAGTAGAAACAACAGGATGTATGGTAGGATTATTTGGGGTGAAGTGCTGAAATGATGTAGGTGCTGCTTAATAGAAACCATGCAGCAGATGTGCAGGCAGACTTTTGCTGCTTGGGGTGATTGGCACCAGAAAGCTTGGAGGTTGAGGCCTCTTCACTCAGTCAAAACAATGAACGTGTTGAGAAGCACTAAGATTACTCTCTACTGTTGTTACCTCTGACCTCCTCTGGTGCTATCCCTCAAATGTTTCACACTTCTAATCTCTGCTGTCCTCCAAAAAAAAAAAGTTTGAATCAACATGATTTATTGGGATGTTAATGTAACTAAGTCACAGTCTTCTCTCTGGTCAATTGTTGTCTGTTTTTAAGCTTGAGGTGTTTTTACCAGTGGTGAGCTGTTGTCACTTCTACTCGCTGAGGCACTATGTGAGGCTGGAACATTTGCAGTTTGTAATGTGGCTTTTGTGGTTGAAACTCAACAGCCTGAAATCTGAAACAAATGTCATCTTCAGCAGTGAATTGTCATTATGTCAAATTTTGCCATGCTTACTAGCTATTCTGGTAATAGATCTCATCTGACTAGCCGTATCTTTTTTCTTTTTTTTTCTTCTTTTTCTTTCTTTTTTTTTCTCTTTGAGTATTTATATGACAAAAAAGGGAAGCTATTGTTGGAATCTGTTTCCCTTATAATAGTGACTTAATGTAGCTATTAATCTTTATAAATAAAAAACATAGCTTTATTTTAAGCCTCAATAGTCTTGTATTAGATTAATGATTCTGGAGAAAGTCAAACACAAGCTATGTTAAATATGTTCACTTACTGAATAATATCAATATTTTCCTGTTTGCTCTTTATTGTTCCAACAAGGTTAACATGTTTATCTGTTTTTCTCTTCTTAAGCATCTGGTTTTCGTTCTCGGGATCATCAGGTATAAGATCAGATGTCAATTTGATTTAGAGTTTTAGTGCAGCAGATCCAAAATCAACACTCTGTATGCATGTGATCTTACTGCAGTCCACGTTAAAACGGTTAATTATTAAAATAGTTAATTTAGAAAAAATAAAATACTTTCTAAAAGAAAGTCTGCATGATACTGTTCTATAATCAGCTTAACTCCACCCTGTGCCCTCAGTGGCAGAATTGTTGGTGTGCTGCAAATTTTTTTGCAGCAAAACAGCTTGACTAACAAGAGAGAATGTTGGTAACTTGCTGCATGCTGAGCACATGCAGACCCTAGGAAACAACAAATAATACAAGAGCATCATCCTCATCTTTTGTCTCCTTTTCTTTCCTTTTTCTAGCCAAGAGGTAGTCCATATAGCAGTGCTCTTCTTGTCATTTTTAGTCAGCCATATCAAAATTATTTATTGCATCACCATTGCCCTTTATCTCTTTCTAATGTTCCTTTTCAGACCTGGGGGTGTCTGACTAAAGAAGGGCTTTCCAGATGGGCCATGTCTTTCGTTCTGGTCTGAATCAATCGGCAGATCGGTCTTATATCATTTGTTAAACAGCTGTACAGCCACATATTGCTTTTTATGACAACCTGCCAGATTGGGTTTACAATGGTGTCCAGTGTCTACATTTCCTAAGTTGTATCTCATTTTCATATTTTCTGTAATTCAATGAAAGCTTAAGAAATGGGCACCTTAGATTTCATTGTGTGGCTAATCCCCAGGGTTATCCCCTGAAACACAAGAAGAGGAACATATT
The DNA here is from genome assembly GCF_965231255.1 of Vanellus vanellus. Classification (NCBI taxonomy): domain Eukaryota; kingdom Metazoa; phylum Chordata; class Aves; order Charadriiformes; family Charadriidae; genus Vanellus; species Vanellus vanellus. The sequence goes on from NC_138907.1 coordinate 24,697,427, forward strand.
TGTCCTAAGTCACCAGAACTACTGTGTTTCTGGATGACTTAAGAGATGGTATAAATACACTTTGGATCCAGATTGAGGATACCTGCCCATGATTATTGAATGTGAGGAGAGGTCTTACTCTGAACTGATGAGTTCACAAGCCACTTGCTGGTTTCCTTGTCAAATTTTTCGTGAAAGCTCTTAAGCTTCCAATTTCAAGATAGATGAGACTGCTAAATATTGAAATAGGTAAATGAATGTTTACCTCAAAAAGTAGAAAGCTGCTTTAAAATACCAGTTTAAATCTATTGCTTTTGTGAGTTCTCACTCAAAAATGTACTAGAAAAGTTTCTGCTAATATATACCTCAGATGAAAGATCAGGCTGAGAAGAGAAGCTCTTATTATAGTGATCTTTAATTATAAAGGGACTGAATGGGCTTTTCAACAGCCCTCGAGAGTATCCCAAAGTACAAATATCTGACTGTATTCCAGACAAAAAGAGAAGTTCGGACACCTTTGAGGCTGGTGTGTAAAGGTGTAGTCTTTGCTGATGCTTTTTGTGTGACAGAGCATGCCACACGCCCCATTGCTTGGTCTTGTGTGAGATGCAAAAGAACGCAGTAATCAGAGAACAAAGCCACAGACTAGCTAAGATGGCATAAGATTCTTCTTTCTTCTTTTTTTATCTTCTCTCATTTTCATGATTTTCTATTCTTTTTCCTCTTCATATCACAATCATATCAGAAGAATGCTGATGAGAAAATAGTTGCTGCAAGCACATAACCTCCAGGCAGTCTTTTTCTGGCCAGGTGGAAGAGAGAATCATTAATTTCTTGAGGTTCTCGTTACCTGGCCTGCACTGTTTTGTGAGTACTAGTCAGGCTGAATGACTGTATTTTCTCCTGGGCATCCTGGTATTGCTGGAGATGGCCATACTGGCAAGATACTTCAGCTCATCTCTAATTAAAATACTTCTTATGAAGTATGCTTAAACACGGCTGCTTAATGAAGTTAGAGAAAGCATTTGGATGCAGAGTGTGAAGGCTTCAAACATTGGAGTTCCTCTCTAGGGAGATGCGTGCAATCAGAAAGCATTCTGAATGCTAGCAATCCATCCCATTTTGTTCCCATTTGTTTTCTCTAATTTCCTGCCTTTTTTAATGCTGGTTAGCTGAAATAAGTCCTCTTTCCCTCCTCTCCACATTTCCCTCCCCCTTTATGGAATAGCCCATGACACGTGCCTGTAAAGTGGCTTCTTGGGAATTTGCAAGTCTTTGAATGTGTTATCTGATTAAAGGGATGTATGTGTCTTTAATTCTCATCTGCAGTTCCACCTTTGACCCCATCTGTTAAAGTGGAAAGGAGTTGAGAGTCAGCAAAGTCCCAGATTCAACCCAGATAACCTGCAGTGTGCACATTTGAATGCTTTAACTCCTTGGTTGCCCCTGAAAGCTACATACTTAAATTAAGTGACAGGTTTGATTGGAAAATGTGGTGGGTCTGATATGAGGCAGGTGAATTGTTTATTTTGTTGATATGCTCAAGGAAGGATAATTTAGTTCTTTTGTGTTAAAGAACTAATAAACATATAGTTGCGTGACACAAACAGGTATAATACCTTGTTTGTGTGTGTGATTTTTTTTTTTTTAATAGACAGTTTCTTGCTTACAGAACAGGAGGGAAAGTTCAAACCCCCACATCTATTACACATACTTCCTTTTTGAATAGGAAACTGGATTACATGGATGGAAATGATGTTGCACTTTTAGCTGGGATTTTTAGATACCCCTGAATAACACAGAAGTCATTCTATTGAAAGATTAAAAAAGTGGATGATACGAGTGTCGTTTTCATTATATTTTGCTAATATTATGCATTTTCTGCAGAACAATGTGTTTGTGACATTTCCTGTGCTTTACAGACATGTAAGTGACTAGAATACCCCAATACGTTTGGACCTGTGGATGTTTTCATCCTTCCTCTGATCATTTTCTTCCCAAGGTTTCAAACACACTTAAAACACTGAAAGGCTTTTCAGTATCCCAGATCTATCCCTGTTCTCTGGAAGCTGGAGCCAAATTCTTCCCCCACTTACATCTGTTCAACTCTGGTGGTTTCACTTATGCTGCGCGGCTGTAACAATGCAGAATTTGTCCTAATCTGCCCTTTCTTTTCTGACTGAGAATATGCACGCGCAAAGTGAACATAAACTCAGTAGGTTGAACTGCAAATAGAAAAAATATATAGTTTGTGTGTATGTGCATACACAAATAGAGAGAGAAAAATGGCACACAGATAGGTTTGATAGTATATCTACTGTACATAATATTGTAAATGGTATCTTGCTGTGCTGGAATCTAGGCAATATGAGTTCAGTACTAAAGTGTTCAAGTTGCACCTGAGCTAGCTGGAGCCTGCCAGCCTCTGCAAGCCCACTGAGAGCATCTGTCTCGCCACCACCTTGCTCACGCTGTGTCCTCTGCAGGCTCTCCGATTCTTCCGACTATGAGCATAAATCATCCACCTGTCAGGAGCTCTAGCAGCCTGGATTATGCAATGCCTGCCTTCATTTGGAGATGGTGTGAGCAGAAGATTGCGGCAAATGGTTTGCATTCATTTTAATGCCGTTCCAGCATCTCTTCAGCTTTAATGAGGGTTCAGGGTGGTGACGACTCCCTGAGACAATGAAAGTCCTAGAGACCCAAGCTTGCTTTGTACATTTGTGTGGCCTAGTTTGGATTTTTTTCTTTTTTTCTTTTTTCCTTTCTTTCTTTCTTTCCCTTTTTTTTTCCTCCCAAAGAAATGAATGGCTTGAAAATTGAGGCAGAGAACTGGTACTGCACAAAGCCAGCTGTCCACAGCTCTCTTTTTTGGCCTTGTAATACTTCCCACCAGCTGAGCAATGAAGAATTTAAGAATCAGTCATGTTTAATGTTGATTGTCCATTTGTGCTGTCTAAAGCTGCGTAATGCTTAGTTGCCTTCACTTAAATGTTTAAAAATCCTCCTTTTGCCATTTTTCACTTACAGGTATATTGGATTACACTTATTTATTATCAAGTGTGGAATACCGTGTTGTATATCCCAGATTTAAAATACAACTCCTCTATATAAATGTCTTGTCTTACTAACAAAAAAAAATAATTGTCAGTAAAATTGTCTTGTTTCAGCTTGTTAGACCTGAATTAATCAAATTCCTTATTCACTCATAGTTCTAATCATGAATTGTAGGCAGAATACATATGGGTATTATATTTGTTCCTATGTGTAAAGAGAAGAAAAAAATGGAGGTTGTAAGACACCAGCAGTGCAGGTCCTTTCAAAGGCAAATGTTGAAGGTGATGAAGGTAAATTGCACCTTCACACCTGTAGTATCTGTGTGTCTCTGACCCCAGACAAATTCCACCAGATTCTTGCAGGTTCAGCCTTTATATAGTAACTTTATATGACTATAAACCTCATGTTCTTACTTGCCTGAAAAACACTAGGTAGTACTAACAGTAAAATACTTCATTTTAAGTAGTTAAAGTTAGTAGTTAGCAGAGGAAATCCACGTTTGGTATCTTAACACTACAGGTTTGCTTTTTTTCACAAATATGTAAAGAAGCAAACTTGTTTAATTACTTTGAAAAATATTGTGCTTGTGCAACGTGATTTTTCTGTAGAGAATGTGACGTAAGCTTGTCAACAATTTTTTCAGAGAATATTTATTTTAAGTTTTAGAGCAGTCCTGTGATGGAGGTGGTAATATCCCTATTTTACAGTATTTAACCTAAGACAAAGAGAACAAGAGTTGCTTAGTTAAAATCATATGTGGTGTTAGAGGCATAGCTAGAAGTGCAACTTCTGCTCCGAGGTTAATGTGTCATTCAGCCTGGGACTTCAAAGTCCAGCCGTTGCCACCCCTTTCTCGCCCTGTGATTGAAAGAGAGAAAGCTTTATTGCTTGTTGGTTTGGAGTTTTGTCTTTCTTTTTATAACGCTTCCCTTTATATGTGGATTCCTCGTTCAGCTACTGATGAAAAGAATTGTAAAAGGTGAAGTCAAATTAAGGCCAGCTTTTGTCAACAGGGAAAATAAAGGACTCGGTTTCAACGAGCACCTGTATATTTCCTCTTGCTATTAATGGAAGATGCTTACACCCATGCAAAGGACTCTGCGTTGCCAAAATATTTTAAATTTTCCTCTGGGTGAAAATTTCCCTAGCTGACAAGTAGCACTGGTGGCAGCTGAATGTGGAGTATGTAGTGCTGCAGTCTGTACGACAGTCTTGAATCAGACCAGTACTTGAGAGCTCTGCCTGTGTCTGTGTTCTACCCCCTCATTGGTCTGAGAGCCAGAGCATTTCATGCAACCTGGTCATACTTAACTAGGACCACACAGAGCAAGGGAGATTGTTTTAATAGGCTGTTTGGGAAAGAGTGAAGACCCTAACGAATGAAGTGTGTAGACTTTGAGATCTTTACTGTGAGCCTTATTTGCTTCTGGTAACAAGCTAACCTCCCATGCCATTCCCTCCCCCCCTCCAGTTTTAATTTGACGGAAAGCCAGCAGTACTGCAGTTTTATGCAAAGCCTCCAGTGAACTCAAAAAAGATTATTATTTCTCACTTTGTCTTTACAGATAACTTTAAAATTTTATGCATCAGAAAGCAGGATTATCTGAAGACACAAATGCAACACAACACTGACAAAATCAGATGAAAAATCTCACTCTTTTAGCTATGAAGAAATTAGATTTATCATCAGAAAAGCATTCTCTTTTCATTTTCTGAAAGGTGCTTTTTGACAGACCCTTTGCAGTGGACGTCATGCTCACAAAACATGCTGTCACAGGGCTATTTGAATATGGTGACAGGCTCATTATCATGTTGAAGACAACTGACAACACTGCAGACTAGAAATGGACAGGCTTGCCAATCAGCTGTTGAAAGGATTGCAGTTGAAATAGAGGTTTTTTTTGTTCTGAGAACAGTAGTACAAATTGACTACATTAATTCTTTTTATTATAGTTGCATACACTGTAGTTAAGGGTCCGTCACTGTTTCCATTATAAATCCCTGTTTTCAAGGGTTTATTAGTAGACCATAAAAAATGGTTCCTGTTGAAATTTTGCATTAAAAATATATATTACCCTAACAGAATAAAATTTCTGTGGGAACTGTGTGGAGGAGGCAGGGCAGAGAAGAGGGATTGACTGATTTTTAGCTGAAAATTGCATAAAGCTGAATGCATTATTATTTTTATAGCACCTTAGATGTCCAAGAGTTTTATAGACAGGTTTGTGCCTCAGGAGTTTACAATTTCAGGATGCAGTACTACCAACACTTATTATGGGATGGGATTTTCCTGGTAGTTTCATTGGAATTAGTTAAGCACCAAACGTTATCCACAGTAGTAGATATTTGCAGATTCAGGTTGAGTAGTCAATCAATCTTGAACAGTTTTTTTTCTTTTCTTGTAACTTAAAAATGGCAAGATTTTTTTGTTTGTTTGTTTTAATATTAATCTGGAATGTTAATGATAACCTCAGATTAAGGGAATTTTGCATGTATAAGCAGGCAAGTTTGCATATATAATAATTATCCAATTTGAAATTGTGCTAGATTCCCCCAAGATACTCTAGTTACGTGGAATTTATCTGCTTTAATCCAAGTGGCAGTCCTGGGAAATCCTACTCATCTTCTAATTGTGGAATTTCCTGATGTACCCAGGTGCTGGAGTTTCTACAGTGCCCTTAAAATTTGTGTAGCCATCTAGAGTGGCATACTTCTGTGCAAACACAGAAATGTCTGTGTTTTGACAGGGTTGAACAGCTTGCTAGTTGTTTTCTGTTTAACTCTAGAACCAAAGATGTTCCTCTGAGTGCCCTGAGAGCTCAAGGTGGCAGGCGTTCTCAGAGCACACCTTCACGCCTCAACAGTCTGATACAAAAGACAGTGTCCACGGTTGCTTTCTTCTGTAACATACTGGTGATCCCACTACTATGCCTCAGCAGCTTAAGGCAGGCCAGGAGGATGTCTGAACGGAGAGATGTGGTTTCTGCGTCCAGGATGATTTCTCTGTTTTGTACAACAGTCTTGCCATAACAGTTAGAGAGAGATTTTTCCCAGACCTTTTCGTTCCTCCAGACAGAGGAGGGTGTTAAATCTGTGTAAGTGCTCTAAACCTGAAGGAACTGATGTTAGTATATTTTCTAAGAGAAGAAATCCAAGTTTGCTGGACAAAAGGCATGGTGAAATACCTTCCTGCGGGAATAGGAATAGGAGGCTCCGAATCCTAAGTGGAGCAAGGCATTTGCAGGAAGCCTGGACCGATAGGTCTGAAAGTTCCATATAAATTGACCGTATAACCTAGATGTAGGTGGCAGCAATGTGTGTACGTTGGCTCATTTATATTCTGCCCTGAGATGCCTAACTTCCCCCATACTCTGTACAGGGACCCTGGATATCTGTTCAGGTTCCAGCTCCATTTGGTGGGTCAGATGGAAGAAGTTAGGCGTTGTGGTAGGTAGGATGTATAAATCCTTATATTGGGTTTGGTTGTTAGGTATAAAGTGAGATGTTGAAATAGAAAAAGACCGTATGTAGACCCCTCAGGTATTAAATACATTTATCACACAGTCAGAATCTTTAATATATTCACTAAATATTTGGTGTGAGGCTGATCTAGAAAGAAGACACAACTTTGCCTAGCGTGTTTTGCTGAGAGCTTTGCAAGGAAAAATAATTTTACTTGTAGTTCTGTGACTTCAAACATTTGCAGGCTTAATTGATGCTCATTTGATTACTTGATTTCAAAGCACAATCAGTTACCTTAATGCATATCACTGTTCTCACAACTACGGTGATTGCAAAATTGTGAATATAAAAATGGAAGTCACTTCTGAAAATTAAGCCTGCAGTTCTGTTTGCAAAGTCAGAACTGTGACTGTCATGAATTACAGCACTACAGAGCAGAGGGCTATATTGTCATATTGCCAGCACTATTATAATATATCAGGTCAACTGTATGCATACTTAAAATCTTTAAAACATTTACTGCTTCTCTGATGAAGTCAGTCATCTGTTTCTAGGAGGAAACTTACTGAAGATACATCAATTAACACAGTATGTTGAACCTAAAAAGTAGTGTTCAGTTGCAAATTATTGAGAATTTCATGTCTTTTCATGAAATCATGGCTCCATTGAAGTCAGCGGAAAAGCTGCTGTTCATATAGGGGCAGCCAGTTTTTCACGGAGAGAGTAATTCCAGTGGTTAAATCAGAGGATTGAAATCAAGACCAATTTCTATTCCAGAACAAGTCACTTCTACTTTGTGTGCCTCCAGCAAAAATATAATAGATAAAATAATATGGAGCTATCTCACTGGCATGTTGTGAGGCTTATTGAATTAATATTTATGGAACACTTCAAGATTCTTTGATAGAAAGTGCTATATGGCTGCGTACTATTACAATAAAATCCTGAAAAGCAAATCAATCTGGAGTTAGTCTTATCTCACCCAGTTATAACTAGCTACTGGAGCTGCCTATCATGTTACAGGAAAAAAATCAAAAATAGAAACAAATTATAAGTATTTTAAAATCCCACAATTATTTCGAAAACTCTGGGCTTAATATTTCAATGAGCTTTTAGTTTTTATGATGATAGGCCCTTTTTTTAATACTTTCCCAGCTAGATTAATAGTTGAAACCAAGCATAACATAATAACTTTATGTGGTTTGGGAGAGTAAATTAATATTTTCTTCTTATGCTGTAAATTGCTTCACAGAACACGCATCCTCCACCTAGCCTACTAGACAAGTAAATAGCAGTGTCTTTGAATCATTGGTTCCGATGCTTCCTTGTACGAACAAGTATTATTGATTCATTGATGTGGGGGGTTTTGTTGGCTAAGTATTTTTATATTTGCTTTTGAAAAGTGAACAAATATTCTTACCATTGCAAGCTGCATTGATTTGAAATGAGCTACACATGAGGGTGGCCTAGTTACCCAATTTTTCCTTTTAACAATCAAACCCTCATTATCTTAAACATCTCTCTGAAAAGTTAGCAGAAGTCCTAAAAAGCAGTCTTTAAAGAGAGTATTTTAAACAACGCTGCACAGAAAAAAACACACCCGAAATTGTATATGAAGTGAAGAGATATTGGTTGAATCAAGTTATTCATATGGTGCAAACAAAGCAGCTTATCAAGCGTGTAACTTAATTTTGCCTATCACTAAGCGCAGGAAGAAAACTCTGAAATCTAGGCTATGAAGCCTGGAGGATATCAATGTTTTAGCAAAACAGCGCAGGCATGGAATATTCTTTTTCCCCAGGACTGACCTAGTAAATTGTGCAAGCACCAGGAGAAATTTTGCCACCTGTCCCTTATAATCAAGGCCTGTCCCTTACTTAGTCTCATTTCAGTGATATAATTAAATGACACCATTTTCCCATTTATGTTGCATGAACACGCTGCCAGAATCCTATAGTTTTACCCAGGTACCCAGGAATGTGACTTAATTTCTTTCATCGAAAGCCAAAAAAATAATCATTTGAACATGGTCCCTTGCCCTAATAGCTAACCCAGCATGGGATATTAGAATACTATTGTTGCAGCATTCATTGCAAAAATCAATAATCCACTAGATGGAGCAGAATAGAAGTGTAAAAACTGAGTTAAGTCTGGTATTTTAAGATACAGAATTGAGTATCAAAGTGGTAGGACTAAGACAAAACAGAAGAAAAATGCAATGGTAGTATTTTTGCAGTGCATAGTTCTAGCAAATCAACTAGCTTTACGGTCATTCATGGATTAATGTTACAGTCCTCCTTTGGTGGTGGTCTCTGTTTTTCTGTAGGTGATAAAATGAGGCTTAATCTTTGCTCTAGAAAAGATGATGAGAAAATTTTGGGGAACAAAGATCTTTCTTGGAAAGAGAATTAATTTTTTTCCTTTCCCAAAGCAAAGGCGCTTTTTTTTTTTTTTTTGTGGAGAAACAAGATGAAATAATAAGACAATCAGAGAAAGGGTTCGTAAGTTTGGGAATCGTAGATGAAAGAAGGGAAAAGAAGTTCTTCAAACATCCTGGAGTTCATGTCATTTGTTTTGAATCTCTTGAACCTTTAAAATAGGACTTGAAAGCCCATTAGATACCGGAAACTAGTAAGGTGAGCTTTTCTATCTATGCTATCACTTCCAGTTTGGTTATCAATATGAGTCTTTTTATAAAAGACAAAGATGTTTCTAGAATAATGGGAAATTCATCATTGCATGCAGATAATGCTCTATAATAATATGTAAAAATTCAGTCTTTTTTTTTATGGTATGATACTGGTGAATATTGCAAAACGTTTGGGTTTTTTAAAGTTTCTGCAACATTCTGAAGTCAAGATCCCTACAGAGAACAAAGTGTTAGTCTTACTATAACTTGCTATATTTTTTAATTAGTGACATTCTTTTATTCCTCTCTATCCAACTATAGCAAAGTCAAATTGCAAATTTTACTGAAACCTTCAGGTTGCATGCTGAAGAGATGCAAACTCCAGTTCTAGACTTTGTGTCTTTGTTTGGAAGGAAGAGGGAGTAGTAAAGTGAGAAGAGGGATGAGTCTAATTGATTGTCTTCTGAGTAAACAAGTCTACAAGGATAAAGTCTCTAAAGTTGAAAAGTCTATATATATATATATGAAAATATATATAGAGAAAATATATATAGATGAAAAAATATATATGTGAAAAGTCCATGCACTGCCACGGGTATTTGCGTACAATTCAGTTATTTGGTCAGCTGAGAGTCCCTTAAGTTTTAAGCTGTTTGAAACTGCTCTTGCCAGCAGCAAACATCTGTGTGTAGTGGTTATTTTCCAGAAGTTGTTACTCATTGTTTTGTGGGTATGCTGAATTATCATGAACATGGAGATTTTGGGTGTAAAAATCACAACCTTTTTCATATAAATACTCCTTACATTAATATCCCCTTAAAAGATGCAAGGGTGACGTGATGTTGATGGCAATCACATCAGCAAGTAGATTGATGAAGATGACAGAAAAGGCTCCAGTAGCACAATGCAGCCAGTTTCTACTGCCAATGTACCTTTAGCATGACCTAAAGCCTGCTTATTCGGTCCTAAGTCTCCTATGAAAAAGGGTGGCCAATTATGCCAATGTGAAGTGGTTATCTGATGGAAACACGTACGGGAAAGAATGCTCTTAGTGCTAGAGTTGTATATTTTGCAAACAGAAGGAAAGATATAGTCAGTATTTCATGGAAACAGCTATCAAATTTGGTTTGCCGACATCTGTAAATGTGCTTCTTTGTTTAAGCAAGGCTTTGAACCCAGGTCTCCAGAGATGAAAGCCTCAGGCATTAACCAATTGCAGTGTCTCACCCTCAGCTTTGTGTATAATAAAATGCTTGAGATAGATGCAGCTTAACTTTATTTGCTTAATATTGATTGCTTTACCTTCTTTGAACAAAGAATTCTAGGAACTTTGATAAATTAATTTAAAAGTTGTCCAGTTCCATAGTATCTTCTGCATATTTCTGTGTATCTGAAGCTGTGTTCTTCAAATTACAACAGATAGGCTTCCCACAGAATAAATGTGGAAATGGTATTTTCTTTTTTTTTTTTTTTTTTCTAAATGGGAATTTATAGCAATTAAACAGTTCCCATTCTCAGCTCTAGCCACCCCCACAATGATTTGGTGTATTATGGCAGTGCAAACGGAAGGGTTTCTTTCTCTGGAAGGTATTCTTATATGAAATTCTAGATTTGATGATGTAAAGTATTCCTGTTACTTCCCATCTTAAACTACTGCACAACATCATTGTGAGCTGTCTGCTGGATTTCTCCTCATGCTTATTCATTTTTCAAGATATGATTGATTTGTGAAATACTTCGGGATTTGCTGTTGCTACAAAAATAGCAGGTGTTAAAATTTGTAGTCGTGCACGCACTTTGGGAAAAGAATAGCCTGAACTTCTTGCATTACAAGATGTCTTTTCTCTCTCCTCTTCTCTTCTCTCCTCCTTCTTCTCGCTTCTCTCTTACCGCACAAATATTAGTTTTGTCCATCAACAGATGATTTTTTCATTATTTCTGCCAAGTGTTCACATACACATTTAATTTAAATCAGTACAATAAGTATAGAATGAAAATTAATTTTCTCTGAAATGTTAATTTTAGTCAGAATGGCTGATAGTCATAAATTTTTCTTAAAACTGTAACACTGTTCTACTTCAGTTTGAAAAGATGCATCATCATGAGACCATGGATTACAGTCCACAAAGGTCTTTGTGTAGTACAGTCTCAAGTTGGTACTTCTCTCTTTCTTGTTCCCTATGTTGACCCGACACCAAGAACCTTCAGAGGTCATGTTCGGACAGGGTCTCCAAATGAGCCAGAAGGGGTGCAGGAGAGTTGTCCAAGTGCTTTTTTAAAAAAGTGTAATCTTGGTGCACGCTGGTTGTGACTTAGTTTATAAGTAATCTATTCAACTAGCCTTTAACTTTATTCTTTATGTGACAAAAATTAGTATGTGAGGCTGAACTCTTTTCTTTATAAATATTTCTCTTTGCCTTCTCTCTTTTCCCAAGGACGTCTGTGCTAGGACACTGTTCAGAACCCATGAATGCCCATGGACTGGTCTCATGTTACTGAAATACAGAAGGTGTCCATGCTCAGCATGTCTGAAGGAAAGTAATTTCAATCTCAGTTTTATCCTTTCTCTTCTCTGTTCGACAGTTTCGAAGCAGGCGGAGGGCTAAGATCCATGAATGGAAAGTTCTGCTGGGTGTCACGAGGGATGGGTTGAAGATAACTGCAAAGATCATTGGCTGTAGCAGGCTTGGGTCCTAAGTAAACCACTGGTTTTGTGAAGGGGGTAGAGTGTGGAAAGGGCATGAAGTCCTCTCATCTCTCTTTTTTCCTTTGTGTTGGGCAGGGAAGGAAAGATTTTGTCTGTATTGAGGGAAGATTAGAGAAATGAGATAATTCTTTGTCTAAAGAACAACAGTGTTAGTCACTTTTATGTTATTAGTTTGAAGTGTTTATTGCTGAACTGTGGAGTTTTACCCATTGTCTGCTGTGTGATAAAGTAGGTTGCAGATGGCTTTGTCACACCCAGGCTTGGGAAAGAGCAAATGAATTTCAGTAAAATTAATTTGTGTCTTGTCCTCAGTTTGCAGAACGAAGTTGTGAATTCAGTCACAACTGATGATATAGAGCGGATTCAGCTCTTTGCAAGCGTACACGTTTCCTACAGTATGTAAAGGAAGACATGGAAGCTTAAGCTCATAATTCTACAATACTGGGAAGTATGTTTTAAGCTAGTGGCAAGGTATACATTGGAGTACAGAAAAGGCTCAGTCTGGCATCCTTTGTTTACAAGTGCTCACGAATAACTGTTGTTGAAGTTAGCAAGATATGAAGGTGAAGGGGGCTCATTGTCCTTTTTGCACAGAGCATCAAGAATGAACAAAGCAGTGACAGCAAAAAAAAAAAAAAAAGCTATATGTTGAAGCAATTTTACTTTGTAGGAATACAGGCTGTGAACTTGTTTAGGATGTTTTCCTACAATTAATTAGAGAAATATTTCTTAAGCATTTTTATTCAATTCTCAGGAGAGGTTTATTTTTTTTTAAGTAGTTAAAACTTTTGTGAAAGAACAGTTTTAACCAGTAGTTTAAAAAAAAACAGCAAAACCAAATAGCAATAATGTTAAAAAGAAGAAAATAAAAAACTTGAAAAGGTGATGAGACTGAATGTTCTGATGGGATTGTCCTAAGAAAATGCAAACTGCCTAATTTGGAAAGATGTTCTGTAAAAGTATGCCATCACACATTGAATTCTGTAATACTGTTTTGTGGGTTTATGTGTGTGGTTGCACGTGGTTTATTAGCTCTGCAGTGCTTGAAAGTCTTGCTCAGGATTATCTTGTTAGAAGAGAGAATTAGTTTTAAATTGCAAAACTAATAGACCCTGTAGAAGAAGTAGGTCTTAAATAAAAGCCAGCTTGCTGTCGAAGGAAAATTCTGTGGTAAAAGAGAAGTGTTCAAAAGAAACATTTCCAGGTAAATATTTATTTGCATATTAATAGTTATGTGCAAGCAATGAAAGAGGAATTAAAAATCAAATATACGTGGCAAAGAAGCTACCCTGTGCAACATGGTTGAGGGTCCTGTGCTTAGAAGACTATTTTGCAGAAATAAGTCTCCATCAGTGTTCTTAAGATGTTAAATTTTTCATAAGCATGAATACTTCATCTATTCTATTGTCAATGTATACTGATAAACAAAACCCCAAGGCTTGATTCCAGTGATGTTTAATTTTAGTCCCACATTAAATGCAAGCTCAGTTTTACTACCCTACACATATTATATGATGGGTTAAATAGCAAGAGAACAGCAGTAGTCATCTTTTTTTTAATTATTATTCTAATACTCAGACTTGGCCATCAATGTTAACAGCTATTGTCTCTTGTACAATAACTGTATGCTTGAGTTATTTTGTGGTGCAACACAGTATGTACATTAATTTTTGCATCATGTTTTAACAATGTGAATTTTAGTGTTAAAATCATATTAGTAAATTATCAATGCCATTAACCGGCAGTATTGATTTACTATGCAAATTAAGTTATAAATTAGGCCTGATCCGTAATCCATTGAACACTTGCTAAAATTGAGACTTCTATGGCTGGAACTTGTAAATGAGAGAGAAATTTTCTCACATTTTTCTTTTGATTAATTTTAACTGCTGTACAATTTTGTTCAAGTATGAATAGTGGCATTTTCACACAGAGCTTTTTGATATTTTTGGTTTACTTGTTTTTATTGAGTTTAGCATCAGAAAGCATAGGCTACCCCACCAACATGAGAACTAGAAATGAAATAGATATGTCTTTATTCGTTCCACAGCTAGAAGGAACGAGCAGTAAGCTAGCAGTATATTTACCAAAATAAGTGACAAATACAGATGTTTCAGTAGGAATAGAAAATGTTAGTTGCACGACTAATGACAGAAATAGCATTGTTTGCGTTTAAAATACATAACATGTGAACCCTTATGTTCTAATTGGACATTATCTCCTTGAATTCAATTTCCTCCTTTCACTCATCCACATCACTTTTGATAATAAGGCCTCACCTTGCCCGGTAGAAGTTAAGAAACTTTTATCCTCTCCTGAAATATTTCTGCAGTGATGTGCAAGGTACTAATTATGCCACTGGTTGTGACAGGCATTCTTACACTTCACTGTATAGGCATCATTCAGTTGGGACCCCTATGGTTTGCCCAAGCAACGCATTTGTAGGCTGTTGCTAAAAACAATTTAACTCCGAGACCATTGGACTTTTTACAGTCTAATTTTGGCCATATATGAGGGTTACTTAAATACAGAGATAACATTAATCTTTCAGTAGCAGCAAGTGCTGGCTGCGGTTAAGACCAGGAGCTTAGCATTCCTGTATTCAAAATGTTGTTGCTGGACATGAGTAATACAGTATGTGATCATTTCTGAACATTAAATCTAACCTGGATTGGGTTCAGCTCTGCTACATGATACCATGTTGCCTCACATGGCACTGTTCTACCCCTTTGGTCCTTGAAGATAAGGGACAGTAATTAGCAAGTACCTCATTTAATTGGCAGGAGTTCATATAATACCAGTCCGTGCCCTCATGATGCTTGCGTAAATAAGTGTTTCTATTTCTGTAGATAGTAGGCATTTGGATTTTTTTTTAACAATATAACTGCCTGGGTTTAGTGTTACAAATCATGAAACATTTTGTTTATGCATTATAAATAGTGATATCTATTTATAAATCAAAGGCACTGTGTTCTCGCTGTATTCCTAGGAGGTCTTTGGTTGTGTTAGCATTACCCACGCACGTGCTTCCATTTTGTTGCCTGGAAAGCTAAATAGAAATATATGACTCTTAGCTGGCCTCATTAATGAAACAATAGATACGGGTTGGGTACAGAATCTGAAGGAGTCCCTGAAAAACATAATAAGCACTGAGGGGAAAAAACCCAACCCAACAAACTGAATATATTTTAAAGTATTAAAAAAATGTTATTCACGGGAAGCAACACAGAGTTTTATTTAGGGAGGGGAAACCCTGAGGTGGCAGAGGATTCCTAAAGGGTCGCGAACAGTTTATCTCTATCCCACATAGTCATGTGGGGACAATTTATTCTCATCTCGGAGGAACAGGAAATATTTTAAAGTTAATAATGTTTCTGCTACCTTTCTCTCCCCTCCTATCATGCTTACAGTCAAAGGTGAAAGTTTACCCTACATCCCCTGTGACTGGTACAGAATCTACATCAGAAACAGAGAGATGAGGGAAGGAAGAAGAGTGGAATGTGATCAGCTCTGTGGTTTGCGACAGCCTATAAAACTAGGAAAGCCTTGACAAAAACCAGAGCCAGACAGAACTCATAAAAAGCCAGTAATCTCCTCTAAACATGGGCCAGTTGGCAGTCCTGTGTTGTGGTTGTTTGTGCTTACAATAGGATATCTTGCTGCAAATCAACAGATGATTTCTAAGAGTCATATATACAAACAGTAGAGAAACATTTGTGGCTGTTTCTTTCAAGCTTTGTGGACTGGATTTATCCCTGTGTGACTATCCCTGCCCCAGTGATCTTGAAGTTTGAAAGAAACGGCAGATTCTAGTGCAAAAAAGTTGCTGGAGTAACTGGTATTGATCACTGTGTTGCTGTGCTCCCCCCTTGCTGATAACCTGGCATCTCTTTTGCTCAAAGTACCTTCAGCATTGACCTTGTTCATCTTAGTACCGTAGTGTTAATACTGAATTTGAAGTAGTTCCCCATGATAGTTAGTTAATAGCAAGAAAAGTGGTGTAGTAAACAGAAACGCTGCTCTCACTTTGTTGCATTATGGCTTTATTTCTGAGCCTATTGTTTTATATATATATGATATCCCTGCTGGCGTGCTCTAGCGTACACTTTCTTACTGAGAGCATGTACGATTGCCCAGCGCAGCTGTAGGCATAAGCTATTGCAGACGCCTCCGATGCACTTCTGACATAATAGACCTGATGACCTTGGGGCCTTGCAGTGCTCTCTTTAGGGTGAAGTGCCGTTTTGCTGCCTATGTGAACTATATACATGACTGGCTCACCCCCACCCATGTCAAACGGCTGCGGAGACCCTGCCTTTAATAGGCAAGGTTAGAAGGATAGAGTGTGGCACATGGGCTGAGTCTTCCTTTTTATAAATCGGTAACAATAGGGTGTTGACAGGCCTCAAAGCCTAGACAGGCTACGAGGGTCATCACGATAAGGAAGGATTAGTGTATATAATTTGCCAAATATGGGGCCAGCCACTAGCTGGGTTTTTCTGCACATGGCAGATTATCTACGGTAGCTTTGTGGCATGCGCCTTAGCTGCTGTCTATATTTATTAGCAGATTTACTGCTGCTTCCAGTTTAAGAACTATATGCTAAACGGAGAACGTATGCAAACACGATGAAAGAAGTTTTGGTTTACATTTTGACTGAAGAGTAAAAATGGAGTGTGCTGTATATGTCTTAAGTATAAATACTTTTCAGTGTACCGTATCTGGTTTTCCCCTAAGATTTTCACTTGAGAGATTTTGTATGCATCTTCATTCTTTGTAAATAAAGCTGTTTCTAACTTAATTCCCTGGAGGGTATAGTTATCCAGCCCAAAGATCAATGGTCAACGGAAAATATAAAGAGCCCCTAGATCAGATCTTTGACTGCTTTGTGGTAGATACCTAAACTGCCCACCTTAAAACGTTAAGAGAACGATAAATGCTGTAAATTCTTGTCTGTGGTGAAGAAGAACTTGTTAACCCCAAAGTTACTGGAAATAGATATCTAACAACATAGCTGTGTTGTAAACTGTATTTATTCCTTAAAAGAAAAACAAGAATGCGGGGATTTAGTCAGTTCTTGCAAGTGTTCTCCAAATCAAATTTTCACTGACCGTGTTAATTTGCAGTTTGGGGCAGAGTTCATACTTTTGATCTTCCGAGCGATACTGCGCCAATGAATGGCAATTTGCACGAATGTTTAAAAATTAATACACATGCAGTTACTTTTTGCTTTATGTTTACTTCAAGGTTTTATTGATGACAGTTTCTTTAAAGTAAGCTGCCGCGGTCCCTATGTGCTTCCTTCCTCGGTACCTTGATAAGCTCATCCATTAAACAAAAGACCCAATGTAAATAAAATTTTGCAAGTCATTTGAGGATGCAGCAAAAGACATAATTGACTTTTTAGTCCATTTTTAGAACAATCTCTCTCAAGGCCTTTTTTTCTCCCAGGAACAGTTCCCACTGCACTGGAACTGACAAGACTGTATGCTTTACTTTATTTTGATACTGACATTTAAACAATAAAATAAAGCCATTTAAAACAAATAGTGGTGCTTTAAGTGTCTGAGCTGTCAAGATATCAAATTATATAACTTGGAAAAATCAGAATTCATTGTTAATGGTATGCACTTAACACAAAGGGTCGCTGGAGTACTAACCAGATATATATTCAGCTACCATGTTGGAGCTAACAGGCTATATTCCTTTCGATAGAATTGACTATATTCGCTTAAATGGACTTGACTCTAGTACAATCACTGTATTCAAATGTCAAAAAAAAGAGAAAGAGGATGTCACGTAGGGTCACAAATTATGTTGGATTTTGACAGATTGTAGCCTTGCTTTACAAGAGCAGTAACATCTCATTTGTCACCGTTTGATCTGTAAGTGCGGGAATGAGAGCGGAAGGCCCTCCATCTCCACCGCAATTTAATCGCTCTGAGGCCGACAGTGGCAGCTAAAGCCACCTGCCCATGCACTGTACTGCTGATCTGTTTTAATTTAATCGTCCGTCAGCTGGGATGAAAGCATAAATCGTCTCCCTTTGATCTGCAAACGGTGTGGTTTTTTTGTAAAGCATGGTGCAGAATCAGGGAGACAGTTTTCACATTTAGTGCAACATAGACAACATGGGCTTGAAAAGCTTGTAAGTGATATTTCACTGTAGTAGTAAAGCAAGAAGTTGTTCTTTTTATAAATTGGTATGAAATAGCGTAGGCTTTTTCAAAAAAATCGTAGGGGAGGTTATTGATTCATAATGTATTAATTATTCAAGACTGAAAAGCCAACCTATACCCTTAAATAACTTGAACATCTTTAAAACTCTGAAGAACCTTAAATCACCTGTTTACAAAGCAGGGAATAAGAAAAATTATTTGATAATAACACCCGATCATTCTGCGAACACTACTGGGCATGTTATTTATTTATATTATTCAATGTAAATGAAAAAGGGAGGATCTTTAAAAAAAATAAAATAAAATCTGCCTTCTCCAGCGGAAAAATTTGCCCTTTCTGCTGTTGTTGTAAGTTTTGTCTAAGGCCAAAAAGTGCATCTTATTTGCACATCAGATATGGTTGGTAAGCCAAATCCTACTTTTAGCTGTATTAATTGGAATACCCTTCCATAGAAAGGACCAGAATGAATACAATTGAAAGTAAAATGGTAACAATTGGACAAAATCTTTCCCGTTATTATGTTTTCATACAGAGTAGCTGGTGAGCAAAAAATCCTGATTTCTACATCACACTTCTCCCTGTCAGCCCCTTCTCCCAGCCGTTTACAGCTTCCTTTTTCAGGCTTGTGCTTCCTTAGATTTTGCACTTGGCCTGTCTCTTGAGGTACGTCATTCATAATTTTGACGTTGTCCATTTGTGGCAGGAACCACCTCCTTTAGCTCCTTGTCAATCCAAGCTGGGTCTTCCAGTCCTTCAGTTTTTAAATCTTATTAAGAAACACAGCAGGGGAAGGCTCACCACTCAACTGTGAGAGTTTTGACTGACCTCATAAACCTTTAAATGCACTGTCTTCTCTCCCTTTCTTATGATGGCTTTAAGGACTGTACTCCTAGTTCAAATTCTGGATTGCCAGTATGAAAAATCAAAATCTCACAGACTCCTCCCAAAATTCATACAAACCTGAAGTGTTGCATATATTCTCTGCAATGTCATTTTTCTGACTGGAGGTACAAACTGCCCAGTGAGATCTTTTGAGTGTCTTTCCATTAGTCCTGAGTCTAGACAGTGACTTCCCTATTGGGAGGAGAATTTTTTTGTGGTCAGATGTCAAAACTGGGAAGTTCCCTTCCTAGTAACAAATGCAGTGTGTTTTCTTGACTTCTCAGAGAGCAGAGAACACAAACCAGAGTTTTGGAAGAACGTCTCCCTCCTACCCCCCCTTTTTTGAGTGACTAAGCATCTTTTATTTACTAAACAATCTTGCAACGTTTTATTTGAGAAGTTTTTTCATCTCCTACTATTTGTAGCAGGATTTTTTTTTTATTTGGCAAAGGATTCTGTCTTGGGGTAAAGAAGTGTTTATGCTTTGTCTTGTAAAATTCCATTCAGCCTATGCTGGAATACAAATAGTGAAAAATTGCCTTTGTCCTTCTTTTGCTTTCATTCCTCATGAAAATTTTGTCAGGCTGACAATATAATAAATAATTACGGAGTTGCTGTGGCCCTGGAGTGGGGAGGGAACCAGGCTGCTATCTCCCAATGCAGATTCAACTTATGGACCAACTGGACCCTGACCACTGTGAGAGCACTGGTTTGGTCTAAAACCCACAAACACATTTTCTTGAGGAAAGAAGGAGAGAGAGAACAGATCAAAAACTTACTCTTATCCCCAAAATCGACCTCCGGAAGTGGCCTGGTGATCCCTGGGGCATGAACTCACACAGCATGAGACCAAGGGAAGACAATGGGTCATATTTGTAGCCTTATAACTGGCCCTTGTCTCATCTCAGAGTTTTCTGCTAGAAGCTCATCTGGTAGGGATCCTCTGGTAGCAATCAGTGGTGCTATTCTGAAATGTAAGTGTTAAAAGGTTGCTAAAAAATCACATGAAAGACTTCTGTACTTGCAAATATTAAAAATTGTTTTGTCTTTCTTAGTTTCAAAAATGCATCTGGAATATCGTATGTGTACAGGCTAGTAATAACATGCAGCAAAAGGATATTAATTTGCAAAGTTGAGCATTGTTTGCTTAATTTTCTGTATAAAGCCTGATGCAAGAGAAAGCAGAAATTAAAGGTTGGATGAACTGTCATCAGTTCTGATGTTTTTTAACTTTTGACTTCGTGCCTTTGCAGGCCAAATCTGAGGATGGCTATGCAATGTTTGTAACTGTAGGGGTTTTTAGATGGAAGAGTGAAGTGCATAGACGCATGCACCCTGCGTAGCGTAAATGATGGTGGCAGTTATCTTTAGTCATGTGTAGGTAATGATAACACAAATAGCAATGAATGTCATACAGCCTTATACTGAACTATCATCTAATCAGGCCCAGGAAGGTTTATTTAAATGTATTTAAATAAAAGCAATCTAAACTAGCAAAAGCTGACAAATTAATTTTCATCCTAAATTTTTATCTGAGAGAAAATTATTTTTCGAGTTCGGATAACGTATTTTCCCCAAATAGAAAAGATGTCTACCAAATTTTAGTCTTCATGATGATGCTTAATGTGGAGCAATGGGACATTGCTCCACTGAATTTATAATTGAGTTGATAAATTAGCTCTTCATTTTTGAGTACTGATAAACAAAAGGCACGTTTTCTAATCCCATTGCAGCAACTGGCAACACTGTCACTGAGCTGCTGGGGACAGGATGAACATCTTTGTACTAAACCATAACATCCTGAAAGATATTTCCACCAAGTCTGATTTTTTAATTGCAGCTTTATGAAAGATGATGTTGGTCTACTTTTGTATCCCCTTCATATAAACAGTCCTTTTCCCTCTTACTATTTTGGGTGGGTTTTATTAGCTTTTTTAGTGGAATTGTGAACTCCATTACACTGCAGTCAGATAAGTACAAATATAAACCACACCATGCTGCTACCAATGCAGTACTCTCTTAAAACTCCAGCGCATACAACAAACACAGATAACTCCCTCCTGATAATGTCCTTGTATCTACTTAGACTAAGTAGTGTAATGAAAGTGAAGGCAAAGACACAAATGGTATACAACACATGATAGGTTTGTGGAAGGTGCAGTAACAACTAATGATTGGGGAGAAAAACATTCAAGAGCATTACTAGTTATTTATAGGCTCTCACTATTCCATCGTTTTGCATTGCATTTGTGATATTTGTATTATTTTTACCAGAGTGTGTTCTTGCATTCATTTATACTCTCCATTCCTCTGTGTCAATGACGCTATCAACAGCCATCGCCAGAAGGAGCAGAAGCAATAATAGAAGGATATGGCTATGATACCCTGAGGGCAATATGGTGATAATGTATAGATGATATTTAGCACTTCTATCTTTATTTTTCTTTATATATTTTAGTGTTTTGTTTACAAGTTGAGGTGGGTGGCTTCCATCCATTTACATAGTCTTCTTCAATGTGAGTGTATTTCAGTGTACATCGTGAGTTGTGGTGGTGCCATTATATACTGAATTCTGTATGTACGTGTACACATACGCATGTCAAACCACCTGCTGTATACTCATAGCAAGCTTACAGCTGTAGCTTTTGATCTTTCAGGACTGTGTTATACAGTCTTGGGAAACTTGTTTTGTTCCATGGTATGAGTTGGAGCAGAGAGTAGATACTCTGTGGACTCGCTTAAACCAGGTATTTATTTCTGTCTTTGGATCCTGTTATGGAGGACAGGATTCAATGACTCAAGTAGTTCAGTCCTATGTATAAAAGGTCAGTTGTTTTATAGCTGGAAAATTAGAGAAACTCTTAGCTTCTTTGCTAATACTTTTCTTAATGGTTTTTAAAGTGGACACACACATTTCCACACGTTTGTTGCAGAATACTGTGAATTACACATTCAGGAGGTCCCGATGACCTAAATGGCAGTATGAAATATTTACCATAACTGTATAGACCATGGCAGCCAGAAATTTATTATGGGTACAAATAATTTTTCAGCCTGTCTGTTCTTAAGATGAAAGCAATAAAGCAAGATATTATTTAAATTGATAAAAGTTGCAAACATAGCTTCACTGGGTTTCTAGACTCATATTAAAAGAATAAATATTTCCTCTGTGATACTAATTAAAGATTGGTCAAAGATTTATCCCTGTCTTGTACTGCAAATACTTATCAGACCTGATCAGGAAAAGTAACATTTATAGTACTGCCCACTAGTTGAAAAATGCATATTTTCTATGCAGCTCACTTTACCAGGTAATGATTGTTTTATTGGTCTTTGTTTAGCACAGTGTTACCCAAGAATTCAAGAAGGTAGTTTCTGGTAGAAAAATCAATAAGAATTCATTTTTAAAAGGCAGATCTTTACAATGGCAAATACTGTACCTGGGGAAAGCTGTTAGAAAACTACCATTTTACTAATTAATTTCCATGCGGATAATGGATATACACCAAGGAATGGAAATAGATAAAGATCTCAATAGAACAGGCAAAAATTAAGTAAAGCCTAATGGTAATATCTAATGTCCCTTTTTATAACATCCGATAAAAAACCCAGAGCCTAGAAATATATTTTTGTAGTGACACTTTCTAAATTAGAAACCTGGGATTTCCCTTATTTGATCAAGTTGAAAATCTGTCATTCTGATACATTGTTTCCATTGGAGACCTAATAACTGATTCTTTCAAGACAAGCATTCAAGTAATTAACTTCATTATGCAGATAATATTTAGAGAGTGAGTGAGTATTTTTTCCAAATGTTCTTTAATTCTCTGGCAGGTTGATAAGTCATATTCCACTCTTTTACCCACCTAGTCTTATATCTGGTCCTTTCTCCTGCAAGTGGTCTAAATCTGCCAGGCTACTTGATGCAGGATTTGGCCCAAAAAGTATTGAGGTCAGGTAGCAGCTTGGAAAAAAGCTGCAACTGCTGTTTCTGTCTCTTTGTGTATGTGTCTGGAAACCTTTTGTATGTCCTGTTTTTCTTTCTCAGACCTAAGATTTCTGTATATAAACTTTAATTGAATTTTTTATTTTAGGACCCAAATTGTAAATACAATGGCTGAAGATGTTTCTGTCTATGAGAACGTGGGGTTTTCTTCAATATTTTTTCTTTTTCCTTATTAGTAAAAATTCTTTAGTTTTAATAAGTGCCGTAGAGCCACACTCTGCTTGGTATATTAATGAAGAATTTGGTTTTGAAAGTTTTTTCTCCGGGAGACCCAAGTAGATTCATGGATCAGTCCCAGAATTTATCTAAAAATAAATTACTCCTCTCTGTTATGGGGAAGAAGATTCAGAAGTTGTGTAAACCCCCTGCTTCTCCGAATGGTTTATTCAGTGTATACGTATTTGATACCATTTTCATTAATGAAAATACTGAATAACCGTTAGTTTAAACAATGCCTTTAGTGACCTACACAAACTGGGTACCTGCATGTGTTCACCACACACTCTGTGTCTTGCTTAATTTTTGTTTCTTACCAGGTCCATTAAAATTCGCATTTAAATTTCACATGAGCTAAATAAACCATTTCTTTCAGATAAATAGCTGATTTTGTTCCTCTTCTGTTATATTAATATTAATATTATGAAGTCTTCTGTACCCTTGCTTTACTTCCTGACTATCTGATAATTGGGTTGGCAGAGTATACCTGGGGTCATCTTGTTTAGGTTATCTGCACAAGAGAAAGAGTGGCAAATAATAAGGCAAAGGAGCAATAAAATAGTGAAAAAAATTGAAAGGAAGATTTAATCTTTGACCAATTTGAAACATATCCTAGAGAATCCATGGAGAAAAAGATAAAGTGTGACTATGAGTAAGTTAACTAAACACATTACAGTGTGTGAGAGCAAATGGAGTTAGTCCATTGTACATGTTTAATTTCCTATTAGTCTCTGGCGTTTACTACTCTGGTCTGAGTTGGGGCATCTGTAAATTCAGTTAAATACAGTGCATTGTCTAAACATATCACAGCTCCAATCAGTCACCCGGGCTGCTGATAAGAAGCCTCTTGTATTATTGAATCTACAATAGGGAGGCTCTGCAGGCACGAAGATAACAGCTAGGTATTTCACTTTAAGTATGAGAAAAAACAGTGACGCGCCTTTGCTGCTACAGCTCTGACATTTATTACTACCCCCTGATTTGTTTTATACTACTGATGTGAATTTGGTTTCAGGTGCTTTATATCTCTTCTTATTCCTAACTTAAGACCTCTATCTGGAAACACTAAGGAAAAACAAGTAAACAAAAATCAGCTTTCATGGTATTACATAGATAGCAACAACTTGAATACTTTCTAGGGCTTTAAGGACGTCTTCTTGCTTTCATCTCTAAAGGATGAGGCAGGCTTTTGTTTACTCTTTCACCATTTTGTTCCTTTTGAATTAAAGGAATTTCGGTGATGTCACTTCAGATATGCAGCTACTCTAGAGGAAGTGTGAATCTGGCTATAATAGTTTGGAGGGGTTAGAATGTTTCAGTCTTTTAATAGATTAAAAATGAGGCATTTTTGTCATCTTTTCACAGACCCCTTGAGTTTGAAAGAAAATAATAAGCAAATTCTATCAGCAGATATCAATGCAGGCAGAGGTACTACAGCGGCACGTCCAGAGTATGTTACATACAGAAAGACTCTGCAGATAAATATGGGATTGGTAGTGACTGTCTTTCAGCGTCCTTTATGTTTCTCAATTTAACAATGTCTTTGTAGTCATAAAATTTTGGCAAACTTTAGGTGTTTAGGATAAAATTCTTCTGCCCAAATATACTACTCAAGCTGATTTGTTTTTTCTTTAAAAAGTGTTGGCTAATGTCAAGAATAAGGCTTAGTGAAAATGTAAAGAAAAAAGATTAAGACGTTTTTGTAAAACCTCATGCTTTAGTGCAAAGAGCTGGGATTATGGAAGGACTGGTGATTGTTAAAGCATGTGCCTCTTGCTTTCCCCAGAGAAATCGGTTCAACTTTGGCCAACACCGTTGGCCAATTTAATGTGACTTTGAATGAGAATGTATTGTTTGGTGAGTATAAACTCATATACCTTGTTTCCCACAGTATATATATCACTATTAATACACCAAGGATATGTACACACAACAAGTCTCTATATAGTAGCAAGTATCTCTATATATCACATCGTATATTATGTAACATTTATATAGTACTTATTTACTCATAAGTTATATTATGTTTAAAATTCAGCAATTCTGATCCTGAAATGTCATGGCAGATAGTTTCCCATTGTTTCTGTGTCCTAGAAATATGCCCATTTTTTTTATTTTATAGGTTTTATTTCTGGTCTAATACATTTCTGAGAAGCTCTAATTAATTGTTCAGTAACTTTGCAAAAGTTTCTAGCTTCTCAAACATTCATCATTTATTTCCTAAGGTTTCTTCTGTTGTACACGTATGTTGAATTACAGCTGTATTTCTTGAAGTGGCTTACATAGGTTTGTTTAGTCTGAGCCCTCAGTTATAACTAAGTTTTATTTCTGCTGCCATCTGAGTGGCAGTTCAGTTCCTACTTGATGCTACACAAATAAAATTCCTAAAGGAAATACCCCAAAGATCAAAATAACCCCAAACCCCTCAGCAAGATCCATAGTAAATGCAAACCCAAAAGAAACGAAGAAAATGCTAAGATTTAGCTCTGTCTTTTGAAACAAGGCATTGCAGTACATTATGTAGATGCAGGTTCTGAAGCAAGTTAATGCTCTCTTCTGCTGTGTGAGAACCAGGTCTGATGAAGCATTCAACATCTTGTTTCTTTGACTGCTAGCAGCAGAATTCCTGGTAACAAAAATCTCATGGGTCTCTATGTAACTGAGATTCAGCCAAAATTCAGCAAATTTAAGGCACTTTTAACTTTGTGCATAAGCTTAAAACCTTTTTGTGTTCAACTGAATGCAATTAAAAGGCACTCTTGAATTGGCCTGTATGATTCCAGAACGTCAACTGATGGACTTCTAAAGGAATACCACGTAGTCATCCCCTGTAGAGAGACTGTTGCAGTAATACCTATCCTGGAGGACAGAAAGGATATGAGGGACTTATTTGTAGTAGGAAATGAAAATGTAGAAAAGCCTTTTTCTAGGCATTTTAAAATTAAAGGTATGTGGTATTGCAGCTTTTTTTCCCC
Source organism: Vanellus vanellus (assembly GCF_965231255.1). Classification (NCBI taxonomy): domain Eukaryota; kingdom Metazoa; phylum Chordata; class Aves; order Charadriiformes; family Charadriidae; genus Vanellus; species Vanellus vanellus. Next base: position 24,723,520 of record NC_138907.1, read on the forward strand.
CTTGCTTTGAAAGAAAATGCTTGCAATTATTGCAAGATTTTTTGGTCTCTACAGTGGATTATTTGCAAAGCTGGTGTTCGTTCGCATTTGTAAGATCACAGTGCTGGGCTTTATTGTTTCTGATATAGTGAACATCAAAGGTATGGCTAACGTGGCAGGCTAACACATCTGCTCTTAGCGTTAAAGGTACACCTAATGTAAGAGCGAAGCTTTATGCAGCCAAAGATAGAGGTAAGAAGAAGAAAGCAGCTAAAGGAGATGGCAGGTAGGAAAACTGCGAAAGGAAAAGAGCTGCCAGTTGATGATAAAAGCAAAGTCAAAGGTGGTGATTAGGCTGCAAAAAACAATGTGTGCATACATACTGGAATATAAAATTGCTCCCAATAGACAGAAATTCAAGGTGTTGCCATGCCTTTAGAAAAACCTATTCATTTTCTAGAAAAAAATGTAAATCACTTCTATACATGGATAAAGCCTCTAGTGCACACCGATAGCGATCAGCAGGGATCTCTATACTAGTGAGATCTGCAGGGACCAAGGAGAGATTGCATTTACTCTAATTGAAGGTTGAAATTACCAGGGAAAGCCAAGGTGGATATTCGTTTCATGAGAATTAATGATGAATGGCTAGAATTTGGAGGGGTAAAAAGCATCATGAATTGGAGTGACCTGACATGCAATATTCCAATCTAGCAAAGCCAAAGTTGATTAGAACACAGTTTTATATAAAAACACAATCATTTCCAGCTTCTCAGCAAGGATTAGTAATATCGATATATATTTTCCATCACAGTTTTCTTGGTATTTACAAAAGAGAGCTACCAGTTTGTAGAAGTACTTCAATAAAGCTTCATTAGTATAAATACTCAGTTTTGTAATGACTATGCTTGTTTGGTGTATTTTCAGCTTAACTGTTGTTAACTTTGGTCTTTGTATTAGGAGGGACTAGCTGCACTCCAGGTTAATTTGGTGTTGTCTTAAGTGGAAACCTAGGTTCAGCAGTGGTTTACATAACGTAAATTAAATATTGCATTTCTTGCCCAGCCCGTTTGGAGTCTGTCCACATCACCAAAGCAGCATCCAGATTGGCATAGCTTGAAATACCAGCATCATCTGTGCCAGAATTTTGTTACCCAGTGTGTTACAGGTTGGTTACAAATGTATGTCAGGATTATTTGGAAAGCTTGTGAAATGTCTGTCTGGACTGACCTCCATTTCTTTCATAAAGTAACTCCTAAATTTTCAGAAACATCTATGTATTTGGCTTTGCTACTGGAGTTGTCCCTGGCTCAAAGCAACAGAATGGGACAGTCTCTTTCCTGAAGGTCAGAAAAAGAAGAGACATCTGTGTCACATAGATACACACGGAGGCTTGATCCACAAAAAACCCATACTTTTCTACCACTCACTTCGGTAGGGTTAGTTCATATGATTACAAAGATGACTGTAAAACAACCTTGATGCAGGTGTTGAACCTTCAGTAAAATCAAACTGGTAAGCAGAAACTTCTCTAACATCTTCCTTGACATGGAAAAGTGGAACAGTATCTGTCTCTTTGCTTTGGCCCAATTGCAAGATGAATGTTGTGTTAAAATTTTTCGTTGAACATTTCATATGACATCAGTAAATTTGTAATTAAAATGCAATGTTATTAATTTATCAGTATAAATGGTGACTACTTTTTACTAGTTGATAAGCAGCATAACCTGGAAATCAATCAATGCTTTTAAAAGACATTTCTGTCAGAACAAAGTTAATTGTAGGGGTACCAGAAGGAAGGAAGAATAAAACTTTGTTTTTCCCTTTTGTAAGCAAATCAAGAGTCTAATGGGTTGGACCTCTCTTCTCTTATAAGATAGTATATGGGATCTGAATAACCAGTTTTTCTTCAATTAGTGTAGCTGACTTTTTTACTTTTTTACTTTTTTTTTTAAGACCAAGATCTTTCGCTTCCCTACTAGGCAGCCTGTAACTAGGTATTAACAGTTTTGGGAAGGTTAAATTGCTCTGTCACAGATTAGGATTTGTTAACAGATGTGGTTATTGGTACTGTGTGCTTTCCTAATCCCTCTTCAGTATTGGTGCATCTCCAACCCTACCAGTTTAATTAACATTGAAATTCTCATATTATTTTGGTGTGCTGATTACAGGCAAAGACTAAGTGGAAGTCAGATTGGCATCCCAAGAGACTTCAGTGTTAACAATGCAGAAAGGTTTTTTTTTTCCTTTTCTCCCCCTTCATGAACTCCAGATAAGCAGTAGGCTCCAGTTAGATTTCATTACTATCACGCACTCTTCATGGTCATCTTTTAATATTTGAAAGGATCATTTGTTAACTGGAAATGGTCAATTTTTTTTTCTTTGGCTTTTGAAATATAATTTTCAATTTTTAATTTGATTCATTTAGATGAAATCATTAATCAGGGTTGAAACTGAGTTAATTTTCTGGAAAATAAATGAGGTTGTTAGAGTGAACGTTATTAAGTGGGCTCTTTGCAAGAAAGGGATAATAGCTGAAAATATGGAAGACTTTGAGAACTACAGCAGTTGAGGAATAAAAAACAGAAAGGTTTTTTTTTTTCTAGCTAAGTGCAGTAATTTTTTAAAGGAAGCTAGGCATAGGAGGGATATTTCAGAACTATCATTATTAAAGTAAGAGCTATAGAGTAAATTCTCTTATTAAATATATATGTGACTTATAAAGCTACAGAGCCAGAATATAGATACCAATTTTTAAAAATGCTCTTATATTTTAACAAACAATATGTTTCTCCTGAAGCTCACTATTTGCTATTCCAAGCAAGGCCCACTTGATTTTTGCGACAGAGAAACATTATTCTGAGTACCTCAGCAGAGGTACAGGCTTCCAGGTAGAAAGCTTTGGTAGAAAGCAAGTACAGGCCACTAAACCATTTTTTTCAGTCTGACCCAAATTAATCTACTGGCCTTGAGAGGGTTCTGTTTGCTTATTCTCTGGAGTTTACTCGATGATACAAAGTGATTAAGATAGCCAGCAAAATCTCTTATAAACACAAACTGAAGAAGGAGGGATTGGACTAGACAGGCAACATCCTAGATTTACCATGCAAGTTTATTTCAGTTAACTACAGAATTTGTTTTGCATTGTTTCCTAGTGTCATCTACTTTCTGTTAATCTTCTGTTTAAAACAGTGGGTTTTTTTTATCCCCCAGAAGATAGGGCTGCCTGCTCTGTTCTGATAGGAAGGAATTTTTTCCCTTCAAGTGTTCCAGTCTTTTTGCTCAAGAGTTATCGTAACACTAAGCACTTAGTGGCCTTAGGTCAAAATTTTTGATGGAGCACTACAACCCTGTTTAGGTTTTCTTTAATGCCTCTGTGCTCATTAAGGACCATTTCAAAGTCCATTACTGTGAATGAATGGTAGAAATTGTAGGTGTCTTATCCAACAAGATGTTTCCTTGTAGGTGTTTTTTAACTGTCCTGTCCAACAAGATATTAAATACTCTCAATTACCTTTAGCTGCAGAGGGAAGCGGGAGTGCGTGCCGCATTAAAAGAAGAATTCTCAAATGGAGAAGGGTGGAAAAGTTTCTGCAGTGGAGCACAAAGTCCAAATGGAAATGATTCTGGACTGTAGTTGTTTGTGGTTTGTTTTTTTTTTTTTTTTTTTGTGGCGTACCTTTCCATGATAAAAGAAGAGACACAGTAATAATCTAACTTAGGTTAAGCTTGAAATATTTTTCTTTTAAAGATTTAAACCTCAGGGAGCACGAGTTCCGTTTTCCTTTCCCTTTAAAAAGGGACAAACACCAGCAACCAAATCTGAACTTTGGTAGACATGAAAGCTGAGTTTGTACATTGTCCCTGCTAACAATTTCAACTAAAGAGATGATAACTACAGACTTTTGAATGTCCAAAATAGTATTTGAAATGTGGTTATTTTGAGACAGAACAGGACAAATGTTGATTTAAAATTTCATTTGCAGTTACATTGTCATGTTGTAGTGGATCACAGTGATGCAACAGCCTCAGGCGAATAGAGCATAGCGTGTTAATCCAAAATGGGAGCTGCGTGGTATAAATATTCTTGGGCAATGCTAACTGGTTTTGAGCTACATAAAGCAAGTACCTCTTCTAGGAGTGGCAAAAGTACCTCTCTTCTGGAATAAGAGAAGGTCCCCAAGTCCCTCCACATGATTAAGATCAGTCACCTGTCATCAATTAGTCAATTGCAATTAGTCACTACTAATGGTTTTTGTATCCAGTGTGCGTTAGAGCCCCTACATGCTAATAGGAACAGATTAATGTCTCGACCAGAGAAGCCAGGGGCCCCAAGTTCTTAGTAATATAATTTAATTATATTAAGAATAGTAGCTCTGTGGTAGTACTATGTAGATGCTATAAGAGTATAAAGGGAGCCTACTAAATCTCAGTAGCATAGTCCTGTGCCTTTGAAGTTAATAGGCCGTTAAAACTACTGTAAGTAGCAGAAGCGGGATCAGGAGAATGCTGCGCCATAAACTTGTTTTCAAATCTATCCTGTATACACCCCTTTGGGTTTAATGGTATTTTTTTCAATACCAGCTATCAAATAGCTTGTGGTGGGTGAAGATACCAGGGAGCATGAAGATGGGATCGGGGCAAAAAGATGGCAAGGATTGCCTATTTGGATACGGAGAGAAGAACCCACTTTGTCAAGCTAAGCATGTATGGCATGGTTACTAAACAGAGCTTTGCTACTTGCTGGAGTCAGTTTCTAACAGCTGGCTTGGCTACTGGCTATGATTTCAGAAGTTAGTTCTTTTGAACCTAGTTAAACCATCTCCCAAACCCCCTTTCCTGTTTGTGGTGTAGGAAGCCCATCTCTGTCCAGCTTCCTTTTCATGTTTCCTTCGGTGTTCAGTCCTGGCCAGCTTTGTATTTTCTTTGTAGTGTTTTGTAGTATCTTTGGACACAGCCATTTCTAATCCTTTCTTTCTTCAAGAAGTCTCTTAGAGGGCAGGTTGCATTGCATTTCTTATTTAAAAATATCTTAACAGATATTTGCTGTAATTTTGGCATGGAGATTCTGCCCTCCAATGGTCATTTGCAGTTTCTGGGTAAACCTTCAGTGCTTGTCTTATGACGGTGTTAAAAAAAATGAAGATTCCATTACATACTTCACATTTAGTGACATCTAGTTGGGAAAGGCTGTTTTGCTTCCCTCTGCTATGTTATTTACTCTGTTTTCAAACTGTCCTATTAAAACTCTTCAACAATGGGGAGTTTGCTACATAGAACAATGTACAGCAGTGGACAGCGATATTGGGCCTCTGAAGAGGATGAATAGTAATAACAGTGATAATAAGGTGGTAAGAGTATATTTCCAATGTCCTGAAGAACGACACTGTATAGAGAGCACCTTGAGTGAAACCTCCATATCTAAAACTCCTCAAGGATTTTTGCAAAATGACCGCTCCTTACTCCCATGTATCTTTCCTTTAAACCCATGTTTACGGTAAGTTTTAACTGCCGACATCTGTATTAGTTGGGCTTTCATCTTGAGCTGAGCAAGGCATACTACTTCTTTGGTACATTCCTAATGTGGACAGATTAGTAATATAAGACCAGCAAATAATTTTTATTTGGGTGGATTTTGAACCAGGTGTTATACAGTTGGAATACCTGTGCCCTGAGCTACCGCTTGCTTGGTTCTCCACCTGGCCAACTACAGCTGATATGGAAGCAAAGTATCTTAAGAGGTGGATAGTCAATTTGCTTTGTTCATAAGGGCGCATTTTATGTAAGCTTTTAAAAATGTAACAAGTGTTTGCAGCCACTAGATAGTAAGTAGCTATCTGGTGAAACAAATTTCATGTGTAAAATCTAACAGCAGGGGAAGTCTTTGTAAAAGTTAGGTTTTCTTTCACATCTTTCATTGCACAGCAAACAGTGCTAGGAATTGGATATTCATACAATACTTAGAATGTCACTGAATGAAACATGTCAATTCAGGTTTGGCCCGAGTCATTCTGTACACAGATGCAAACATATGCCACTGATGGCAAAAAATTTTAATTTATTTGCTGTTTGGATAAGGAAGCTGAAGCTGCAATTCACATCTTTTTGAACTGAGTGCTCTGGGATGGGATAAACCATCTGTCCTGTAAGTGAGATGCTCAGCTATGTGTGGCTATTGATAGTAACATGGGTTACTGGCTAGCAGTGTTATCTAAGCAGTAGCCAAAGGTTTAAGAATCCACAAATATAAATGACTAAAAATGACCGTTTTTAAGGGACTTCTGATGCTTTTAAAGAAAAAGCAGGGTTTGTGAGTGCAACAGTCCTGCTTCGAGTTTCTTATTTAAGCTAAGCTTACCAGTTTAATTTTAATCCCTTTCGAACTCCTTGGTCATGCTTTGAAGATAGAAAACCGCCCCCTCAAGCTCTGAAGCTGAGCAGTGGCCCTTTTTGTTTCCACAAGCTGAAAATAAAGTGTTCACATGAGCTCATTTACAGAGAGTAGAGTTGGCAGCCTTATCAGGAGACGAGAAAGGAGCTCTGAAGATGAAAAGCTGTCGCTGTGACAGAAGTCTTTATTAGGTTGGGCAGTAATGGAATGTGGTGTACACGGGATAAAGTGACGGCTACCTAGAGCATTTAGGAAAAACCAGAAGAGTAATAATGTTTTATGTTCTTCTTAGGCTGGCTTCTTTGGTGATCCCTGTGGCCCAGGGATGTTTGGAGTAAAAAAGGGGACTATGTAAACAGCATACTGTCCCAGTTTTGCTTGGTGTTTGAGCCTCTGCTGATCACACAAAAGAGAGAGTCAGAAAAAGGAAAAGTAAAGATGAATCCTTATGTAGTTTCATAATTACTCAGCATTCCCTGTTGTGCCAACCCTCTACTATAGAGCTTGCTAGGAGACAGACTTTGATTGAAAGTCCTTTTATCCAGTTTCACACATATGTCAAATCCCATTTACAACAAATACTCCTGTTGTTGAAATTCAGGTTTCTCAGGATAATTTTTTTATATAATTAAGATGCTAAATGTATAATTACATTAAGGTGATACTTTAGTATAATACACATAACCTATATAAAATATAATTAGCATGAGTAAAACATTTTTTTTTTTCACCTTCCTCCAGTGAGTTATTTCTTTTGCATTCAAGGTGAGGTTGCACTTTTCTGTCAGTTTCTACAAAAAGTCTCTATGTTGTTGTTGCAAGTTTTGTTTGTAGTGGTTAGAAAGACTTTGTACAACAAACAACTGATCACTCAAGCCCATTGAAGTTAGCGGAATTTTTGTCATTCGCTTTTCTTTCTGTAGATTGGTAGTATAACATGTGATATGTACTGTGTAACCGGCAGATATGCCCTCTGATGCCTTCTTACTTTATAGTGACGAAGACTATGAATTCCCCAAAGCCCATCTCAAGTCTTTGCCAAGGATGCGTGGAACATCCTGTTTAGCGTAATGGGCAGTAGTATTGCATGGACCCGTATTCTGCAAGTGTTATTTAGCCCGCCTTGTGCTCCTCTTCACTAGGACTGAGAGGGGTAAAACGGCCTGCAAAAACCACTGCATGCCTGGGAAACAGCTTGCTACTGGGGTATACGTTCATAACTGTATATTCGTGCATCCACGAATAGAGGAAAGATTCCCTGAAAGCCATTTCACTCAACATCTGCCGATTGCAGTTTGGAAACACAGTCTATAACTGGGGCTAGTCTTATCCTTTTAAGACTTATACCTGCAACTTCAAAATGCTGTGTTAATACTGTTTCAAGGGCTTAAGGAGTTTTAACTTGTGCAGAGGTCTTTGTCTTCTCTTTGTGTATTTATTTTCTGTATGTGAACCAGCTGATCTGAATTTGGCCTGATGGGCTTTTTCAATGCAGAGGGCTCTTTTTCTTCCAGCTGAATGCAGTGGCAAAGCTTCTGCTGACTTTAATGGGAGTAGGACTGGAACTTACTGTCATCACATAAAAGATCAGCTATATGTTGATAATAAACAGTGTAACTCTACTAATCTTCCCCCTGTCATTGACAACCCGTATGGCTTTTTGTTGTTGTTTTTCCTTAAGAATTTTTCCTGTTCATGTGTTAGATTTCCATCTTCATTAAGGATTCTGTCTTCTTGCTAGCCCAGGATTAAAGTCACAGCAACATTTTGTCAGTAACGTCTTCACAACACAAACCCTTTAGAACTAGTGGTACCTTAGCTACAAGAAAAAATGCATAGCTGATTGTTTCTGTGGTTCTTATAAGTTTCACAGCTGCTGTGAAACTCTAATGGAGACCTGCATTGCTTTAACAGGCATTGCTGCCCCTCAGTAAAACCAAAAAGGCTTTACTTCAAGTTTTGAATTGCCTTCTTTAATGCCTTTAAACAATAGGCCTATTTCTTCATTTAATTAAAACAGTAAAAGTTGTGCCTCAACCATACAGATTGACAGAGGACTGTAATTGATTTGGCTCATTTTTTTTTTTTTATCACAATTAACAATAAAACAGTGCATTTTGCTGGAGAAGTAACTGAGGAAAAAAAACAATGAAAAAGAAAGATAAATGGCAGTAATACTGCTTGCATTAATTAGGAGGGCATGTTGGATATTACTCACGGTGGAAAAAGTCTGCAGTTGGGATTTTAGTGGCATGGGAGTTTCAGTCAGAGTTTTCTCTGATTAAGGACTGCAGGCATTTGTTCGTCAAGAAAACTGTATAAAATCACCTGATTTTAATAACAGATCTTTATGCAGTGGAACATGCCACGTATCTTTAAGCGTGTCCTCAGGTAAACTGCTCCTTAATAAAGAATAAAGTGTGATGGAAAACCTTCTCTTGAAAGATAGATTTACCTGTTTTTTCATGGGGTGTGTTAAGAACCCTTATGTGGGTGGAAAAAGACCACCAATTTTCATTGATCCCACATCCAAATTATTTTTTTTACGGTTTTGTTAACAGTCCTACATCAAAACTGAAAAGGGGGGAGGACACGTCCACAAACCAACTGACTTTTTTAAACTACATTTTTGCACCTTTACAATAGTTTTGTTCCTTTGCAATGCTTACTTTCTTGCAAAACAGTATTTAGTCTGGTTCCTCACATTAATAATGTAAATTGAAACTAGCAGTAAATAATCCACACCATTTTTTTTGTGGCATATGTTGATGAATGAGAAGGACATAAAGAAATTCTTTGTCTCTTCCTACATATTCTCAGTGGAGGAATTACTAGCCTAGCCATTGAATTTTGCCATTGAGAGGATGGACTGTGTTGCAATTGCATGTAATAAGACGTTTTGTGTTCTAATTTCTGAACTGACTTAGTTTTACACTTCTTAAAATCAAATAATATGCATTAACCACTTTGGGCATTACACCTTTGGCATCACCATTCATTTTATGATGCATGACGTGTGAGAGCTGTCTAGAAATCATCTGATTATGGCCCAGTTCAGTAGCAACAGTCTGAGATGAACAGGTAAACGTCTGTTCTCTTCATCGCAAGTAACATTGGTCCACGTAACTGAAGTTGAACCCTTTTCTATCTCTTGCAGCACAGGCAAAATTTCTTTATTGATACGTCAGACCTTATGTACATAGTAGTTAACCTGTTTGTATGTGTGTTTGTTTTTTAATGTTACGAAGTATGTTCATGATAGACAGAAACTTTAAAGTTCAGTAAATGGAGCCTTTCTTTCTCATGCATTTGCTGCGAAAGGAGGATTTTCTGTAGATAAATTATGCCCTCTCTTTCTTAGACAAGAGCTAAGAGCTTCTCTGGTTGTTAAGTATAGTATCCAGAGCTTGAAATCCCAGTCCATTTAGTTCACTGTGACAATTCCCAACTGCATGGAGTTTTGACAAGAATTGTATACCTTAGTGGTATGAAGTATTCCATGGCTTAAGAAATGTAAAGTGTATAGTGCATTTCTTTGTGTTTAGTGCAAAGATCAAAGTGCGTTCCTCAGAGTAGAAGCAATAGCATAGAATGGGAAAAATAAGTAACAAGCATATGAAAAGCTTTTTTACTCTATCTTACATATTTATGTAGCTACAAGGAGAATTTCCTCATCTTTTAATTAGGTCATTTTAAAAATCAAGAATTCTGTGTAGAGGATTTTTAACTGTATTTTAATGCTGTTTGGTGGAAATGGCTTTGAATAAAAAAATGGACCACACCATTCTGGAAGTAGGGAAGGTACCAATCAAAATCACAGAACTCTGGCTCTGAATTTCCTTGAACTTTAGGAAGTTTTTGATGTGGAGCTTGATTAGAAGTTGTACTAAATTTCACTCTGAATGTGAAAAGGACTGGACAAAGATAAGATTCTCAATTTAAATTTTGCAGGATGTTCTCATTTTTGCTTTTTGCTCATAATCCTAATTCAAAGGTCCAGATATCACTAAAATTCTACTGGGTTGATGCATTTGGGATATCTGGCCAAGTTTCCTATTGATCTAGTGCTTAGCTGCGAGTTAAACTAGTTTCAAGAAATATGTAAGTACCATCAGCGAGAGAACAAACTTGGCACAAAGGAGAGAAGTTTACTATACTTCCACTCTTCATAGATAGTTTGAAAAGAAGATCACTGAGCAATCTAAAAGGAAAGGTGCAAGCTGGAGAGAATAATAAAGAGGTATCAATCCACTGTACCACACCATCTCTGACACAATGGCATGACAAGTGGAAAATAACTTAACTCTGTAAAATGGGGAAAAGGCAGTAAAAAATGAATTGTGTTACAGTTTCTAAAACCTGCCTCAATTCAAGAAACAAATGCTCCTGAACATCGCCAAGGTGTACGATGTTCACATAAATCTCCTGTGTCAGCAAATGGGAAGCATGTAAAACCTTAAGAAACAGTGTCAGAAAATACCAGGTTTGTTAAGACCATTGAGATCACTGATTAAAAAAGGTCCCATATTCAGTCCCAAAGGCCTTCCTCATAGGATCAATCCTCAGTGCCGTCTGTTTTGATTTTCTCCAATAAATGATATGGCTGACTATTCCCAGAAAACATATTGATGTTTCCTATAACTGACGCACAATTTTACTGGCTATAAGCATACTTATAGGAACGTTCTTTCATGGTCAGTTCCTTTCTTTTCTGCAGGTTAACTAAGTTAAGGCTTAGAGGAAAAACATTTGAATCAGTTGCCTTTGAAAATACAGGCAAGATCTTATTCCTGTTATGCCATTATAATGCAATAAGCAGTGCTGTCTTGTTCAGAACTCTCTGCTTATTTTATACCATTCTTCTGAATATATCTAGTCTAGATGAAAATTAGTAGAAAAAAAAAAACTTGAACATCTAAAAATGGATCCAAATTTGATCTCGGGGTATAAAATTTGATCTTTGGATCCAAATTTGGCCTTCTGGAACAAGCAAAGCATGTTGTAGAGGGAGGTTCTGATCCAAAGAGAAAGATGTAAGGTCAAAAAGAGGGAAAAGAGGAAGAGGAAGAATCAGTCTTGTTTTGCTTAAAGAACAATTTTAAGTATGATTTTGGATCTTATGGGAGTAAGCTGGAGGTGCGGGAACAGGCAAAATCTAAATGCTGAAAACTGAACCACACAGGGACTTTATTTGCCAACTGCTCTCAAGACCTTTAGTTTCCTGTGTTTGTATGGAAGCATTACCTATGTAAAGCAGGATAAAAGAATGAGTAAGGAATTTTGACTCTTAGCGTTTATTAACCATTGCACAACGCAGTGTAATTTGTTCGAGTTACACTGTGAAGTGCAAAGCCCACCCAGCCTTTGGTGATTGTTCTCTCAAGAGTTCCTGCTGGAGAAAGAGAAGTTTACTCACTGCAGCACATTATAGATCATGTCATCTCGTTTTCCTTTAAGCCTATGTCTGTTTTCCTGCATGACAGCAGTTACATTTTTTCATGGGGAACTCATCTATATTCAAGAACTATTTGACTGCCCTTTGTATCCAGTTAACAAGTTAGAACTTATATATATGTGCATCTGTTTCTTTAGTGCTTTCTTTGGTCAGATCAAGAAGAATGGATTAGTAATAAACCCAAATTCTATGTATCTATCCTTTAGATATAGATTATAGTTTCTTAATCTGACTTTCAAAGCAACTAAAGAAGTCTTAAAACGAAATGATGATTATACTAAGAGCATTTCTGATACTCTTGGCAATAGCGTCAAGTAAATATTTTTCATGTGTTTTATTTCCACTTTGAATGAATATTTTAAGCTGTGATTGTCCTTTCTTGACCTGAGAATTTTAATGTCTTTAATATCATAGCAAATGTATATATAAATGCTTCAAGAAGAATATTACGTGAACCAGCGTGTATACTTTGATTGTATAGATAGGAAAAGTTGGAAAAAAAACGCAGAAAGTGAACTTAAATTTGCAAAACTTCTGTTGAAATGATTACTTCTGAAGGCAAAAAAACCCAGTATTCTTAATAATTCAAAATTATTAATGTTTCAATAAAAAAAAAAAAGAAAAGGCGGGGGGGGAAGAACATCTAAAAGAATTCCCTGTTCAAATATGGCAAGAGGGACATACACAGTAACAGGTGAAAGGCACTACATGTTTCATGAAAGGGGACATTGGAAAAGGTTTTTTGTAGCATTTCCAAAGCTCTTTCTGTTAGAAAATCTGGGTTTCTGATGAAGGTGAAATACAATTTAATTATTACTGAATTTTATGGTGAACTAGCATGGTAAATCTCTTATCATAATCATACTAGGAGAATGATGATAAGAAGAGACTTAGATGTTGCAGTGGATGTCACAAATACAATTTTGGATTGACTTGTATGTACACTTCATAGTTAAGTTGCTCAAAAACTGTCCTTGTAAGAGAATTATACACATTTGTGTGTTTTGTGGGTGCTAGTTAAAAATATCTTGAAATATTTCTCTAGGTTTCTGGTTAGGGGTTTGTTTAATTAGGTTATTTTGTACATAAGCTGTCATTGTTTTACCCAGTAAATTCTGCTCTTGTTTTAGCCTTAATTGTCTTTTAAATTGGATGTCACAGTCCATAGGAATGAAATCCAGGCAAAAGTGTATAGTTACATGTTTAAAAGAAAAAAGAAAGAAAGAATGAGTCCAATATATTTGTTTTAATGGGAGGAAGAGAACTTTGGGAGAGAAATAGGAGAGAAAGCAGAAAACTTTGAAAGGAACACAGTATCTGGAAAAAATACAAAGTCTGTGAAAGTAAATTGTTTGCTCTTCCTGCCCTTAGAAGTTACTGGAGAAATGTACAACCTTCAGTAGAATGATGCTAGATTTGCAGTGCATTGAGTGAGAAGACCTTGGTGTCTTGTTTGGTAAATATGCTTTTTATGGCCCCTAGAAAAATTAAATAAGTGCCTATTTAGCATTGTACAATGTGAACATTCCCATTGAGATCTGTGTTCAAAAGGATAAGCATGAGCCAATTTAAATAGACTGTGCTTCTCAGGAATTATTGACTTAAATTTTTTTTTTTTTTTTTTTAATTCTGCATCTGTTCTATATGAAAATAATTCCTGGGGATTAGGAAATTTTATGCTTTATTTCCTCTTTTAAATAATGTTTATGTAATTATGTTGCCCAATTACTTATATTAACATACCCTTGTACACTTTGTACAATTTTTCTTCATAGCAGTTGCCATCACAGTTTAAACAAAAACATTCTCCTCAGACAAACATCTTTTATATAAAGGCATTTTTAACAGGGAGGAGTTGTTTCTTGTGGAAAAGAATAATTCTTGTGACAACAAATGTTGACCTTTTTTCTCTTTCTTTTTGTTTTGTTTTGTTCATTTAGTCTGGCTAAAATTACATACATATTCATGTATTTTAATAAGAACAAAACATTACTCTTGGATATTTTCCATAAATTTGTTCTCATAAGCAATTTGATAGACATCTACTATAACTGTAATGGGGGAAGTTTGCAGTAAATCAGTCTGCCTGGTTTAAAAAACTAGAATGTATTAACCCATTTCCCAAAGGCCCGACATTACCTATGAGATTAGAAGAAAATTGTCACTGTTTTCTCTTTTAGAGCACAGACATTTTATAATCAGAGTATATGGTCTAATTGTTTCAAAATTTATTGTGTTTTAGTAAAGTCAAATCAATTTACCTCATAATATTAATTGTGTGCAGCATTATGGACAGTCAAAAAGGCTGGAAAACACTGAGCACATTATAGTTATATTTTTCAGCTGGGATTTTCTGCATTAACTCTGATCCACTCCTGGTGCTAACGACGAAAGAATAGTCGATATGCAAGCTAACCATTATGCTTTTGTACGGAAAATTGCTAGCAATAGTATCAATAAAGTGGTATCACTAACAAGCTTTCCATTAATTGCTCACATACTACCTCCAGATGAGATGCAGAGGCTGCAAACAGGATAACCTGTCACTCCAGGATGCTAGGCAGTATGTCAGGTTATGAGGCTAGCAGGATATATGAGCTAGTGTAGAAATCAGGTACACTCTGGGCATGAATGAAGTGTTAAATATGTTCAGGAGAATACTTAAAATTAAAAATGAAGAGTTACTTAGATTTTTTCATTTATGTCCAGAGAACTCTGCCTATACCCATCAACTTCTTGTGTTTCATTTTCTTTTCTGTTGCTTTACCAAGGCGAAACACAGAATATCTACACTTGTTATAGGAATTGTAAAAATTTAATCTGGTGTTCTTTTCAGGTTTTAGCTGGTAGAATCAGATATTATTTTACAGTTTTTATAAATATGTATATCAGTTTCACTTTCTGATTCTAATGTATGCACAGTTCTTTGATACTGGTACTCATGGAATAACAGAGGAAAGTTTATATAGAGACAAAGGAAAAGTGCATTTTTAAAACATTTTTTCAGAAACGTTATGTAAATATAGAAACACCTGTTTTAAAATGTAAAAGCTTTAATTGAGTTGACGGCATCCTCAACCACATCTTCCACTGACATCTGCAGTATTCTCAGTACTCGGGAAAGCGTTGGGGCAAACGTTTGTACACTCTGATACTTTGTATAAAATGCAGATACTTATCAGGAGTTTTGACAGGGTTTTTTATTATCACGGTTTTTTACAGACCCTACCTTTATACTCATCATTAGATACACTAATACCCAACTTTTTTTGAGGAAGAGACAAATACTTTCTTCCTGAGTGCTTTTTTCCCAGTGTTCATTAAGCTGCACACATTGGAATGTTTTTACCTGCCACCTCCAGAAACCATAATATGTGCAGAGAACATATCTTCCTTCTTCGTTTCCACCTTTCAACGTAATGCTACAAGATAACACTAATAGGAAGCAATTCCACCACGTTGAGATTGTACATTATTTTCTTTATTTTACTATGCTATTTCTTGATTTGATGCCCATTTAGCCAGTTAATTTTTAAGTTTTAGTTTTGTTGTTGAACAGTCGTCACTTTAACCCACTGCAAATAGTGAAACAAAAAAAAAATAATTTCTTCTTCAGCATTAACTCTGAGATTTGTGGGCAGGAGTGATACTGCACAGGAAGATGCTGTGATGTGGTATGTCAGTACCTTCCAGTCTGAACATACTGACCTAGATCACTGTTTTTTTCTTACCTGAGTAGCAGATAAAGTTCCCCCTTTCTAAAATAAGCAACCGCTCAGAGAAATCAGAAAGGGAGTAGAAACCAGGAATTTCAAATTCCTCACAGTCATAAAATGTGACCGTCTGTACTATGGACTCATATAAGCCACTGTTGAACTTTGTTCTTGTAGCAGCTAGAATTTTAAGAAACAGAAAGTTACAATACATGGACAGGAAGAGTAAAGTACAGAAGAGCCATGTCCTTTGCCAAATACACCAGAAATTTAGTAATACAAGATCTTTTATCTTGAAGTTAGAATTATCCCGTAATTGTACTGCAAGAGTACTCAGAGACCCCGAATGAAACCCTGTTGTGTAACTCCTATCTAATCCTGAAACAAATTTGCAAACAAAATAACAATACAGAAGACAAAATGCTCATATTTTGGCTGCAAATATAAAGTCAAAATGTAAGAATATCTACCACATCTCCAAGCCCAGATTTTCATATAAAGTTGATGCTTAGGTTTAAAAGTACCCCCTTTTTTTTTTTTTTTTTTTTTAAGCATCAGTCTAGCATACGCTTATTAGATTACTTTAGATATTCTAGTTTCTAATACAGTTTTCTGTATGGGTAAAATTGATGAAGTATAATTAGATTATAAATCATGATAAAACAGGATGCTCCTGAAAATGTGTTAGCCCCAAGCAGAGGCTGAGATATGGTGTAAGCTTCTTGGGCTGTTTTCCCATTGTGCCGCCTGGTCAAGATTTTGTGGTACCATAAAATAGCATGCAGAACAAAGAGGGAATAAGTTCAGAATCCTGCTCTACCTTTTGAGGAAGCTTGAAAGATGAAGTGTGAAATCGATGAGGTTCCACAAATCGTTATCTTGCTCTTTAAAAGAATAAAAAAAGCAGGGAAGAATTGCATAGCACGTCACCAACAAAAGTGTAGTTCATAATTACTCAATACATAAACATGAGGAAAGATTGCAGACATAGTAATGTTATGGGTGTGCTAAGAGAAAAGACACTATCAAAATGGTGTTTCCATAAATAGCCTTGGAGAACTCCAAAATTCTGTGAGAACACGTATTTTTGCAGTAATGCCAATTTAGACTTAACTGGCAATATAAAGCCACCTTAACTGAAAAAAATAAGTCTCTCTCACTTTGTTAGATAAGTGCAATTTGGAAACTAAATTTTGCTCATCTTACTCTTACACTGTTCAGCGCAGACTGGCTACTCAAGATAGAAGAGGATAATAAAACAAACAAAAAACCCACCACCACCACCAAAAAATAAAATTAGAGAATATGTTTGTTAGGGGAAAGAGCTTTTAATATTTCAATGAATTGTACATCTGGTTTAGAGCTCTAGTATGATGATAGCAATCCTTTAGTTTTCTCTCATTCTGTTGCAGCAAAATGAAATCACTTCCTCTAGATAGAAATCCTAATTCTAAGCAAGCTATTTCTTGGTCTCCGTAGAACTGGTATGATTTTATAGATAATATCTATTTCATCTCACTCTATTAAGAACTTTCCTGTGACTTCTGGATCTCGGATTAGTTCCAGAATGCCACATCAGCCAAGTCACTAACTGAAATATTGTGAAACTGCACATTATTGTATCTGAAAAGGGTATTGAGATCTTGATTCATGCTACCAGTACTTCACAGTCTGATTATTATAAGGCATTTCATTTCGATCCTCCCATCTCTCTTGAGAGTCGCCAGCAAATGGTCCAGAACTTCAGTTAGACTACTTTTCTATTAGAGTTGTCACTAGCATAGCTCTTGAATTCTTTATAAGCTTTGATGATGGCGATCTAGAATAAAGGCCTGTTTTTGACCTTCAGGCATTGATATGGCCTTGCTCAAACTTTTTGACCTTTCTGTCTCCTGGTGTTCCATACGCTCTCCTTGGATCATCAGCCAAGCTGACTTTCCCAGTCTGCGCTTGTCACCTTAAAGTAATGGTTTCAAGTCTATTGATGCAGTAATGACTTTACAGCCCAGCAAGCTCCACTTCATTAAATTGGTTGTAATTTGAACCCTGAAACAAGATAGCATCTTGTGTAACTATATTTAAATAAATTAAGGTAGGAACTGTGGTATTTAGTTAGTGATAGATTGCCTTTATTTATTCTTATACCTTGTCCCAGGACGTTGTATGCATAATTAAAAAAATAAGGCATATACTATTATCTAGTATGGTTATGCTTAGTATAAGCATATTGACATGAAATTTAGTGGTGCAATTAGCAACAGTATTTTCTGTGTTGTAAAAGTTTTTGCAGTATTTTACACTGCTTCCTAGTTATTAGTTTATTAGTAATCTGGGTGATGTGGAGAGAACTATTATGTGATGGTAACTGTTTCCTTTCAGAAACATCAGGGCTTTATATATTCACAGTCTTTGGTCTGCATCACTTTTCCTTCACAGTTTACAAATACACACATTTTACTGCAACATAGGCTCTTCCTCACTTTTGGAAGGAAAAGAAGTGGAAGTTTTGTAGCCTGTATTTAGTGGCCTAATTTCAGTCTCTTCAAAATCAGTGAGAGTTTAGCATAATTCTAATGAAGTTCTGGTAGTATAGCACCCAGAAAATATCAGATTTAGGCACTAGGAACTGGGTTCATAGAGTGTATCTCTTCCAGAAAAGAAACAGATTTTTTTCAAGTTCTTATGTGAAGTGTAAAAGGTATTCTTTTGTAATATTTGAGAGCTAATAATGAACATTGCATGTTTAATGCAACAGAGTAGCTGTCCCGTTTTCCTTTTTTTTTTTCCCTTTCTTTCTGCACATTCACCTCTTCTTGAACAGAAATAAAAGGTTCAAGGCTTGTCAGCATCAGTTTATAGATAGCTGTTTAAAAATAATGAGATATTGGGTATTGTAAGGCTCAGGGCTGTCTTGCCAGACTCATTTATTTCCATTCACCTTTTGTCAGAATTGCAGACAGAAGACATTCAATTAAAACTTGTCACCTGTTGCATGTGACCTAATTTGTATTTGTGAGCGTCACAGATTAGGATACTTAGCTTCATATGGAACCATTAAAAATGTAAAGCAACGGTAGTACTCTTAAACGTTTTATGCCATATTTTCGTCATCTTTGCTTATGGATCATTCTTCAATGGAAATCACTTGCGCTAAGAAATAATAGAATTTATTTACACAAAATCTCATTTGCATGGGAAAACTAAGTGGATTTTATGCATGTTCTTTTATGTTTTAATGCATAAATGAGAAGTGCACAAAAATTCAGCATGTAGATGATTAGTTCATGCAAAGTTAATGTTCCTTTCAAGAGAGGTTGAGTACTGAGCTGTGCAAGTAACACATTTATCAGTTCTTTTGTCAAACTGAAAAAAAAAACCAACCCTCTCTGGGCTTTAACCAAAGAGAAATTTTTTTTCAGTGCCTTTGCCAAAATCCAGCCTTCTCTTCCCCTCCTCCCAGGAAAAAAATGGATTTTCCAAAATGTTACTTACATTTGGTTGCCCAGAAATATTTTTCATTATTAAATAGGAGTAAAATCTGAAATAAAACATTTGTTTGAAACACTTGTTTTACAAAAGCAATATTTTTCTCTTATGACTTTTCAACTTGGAAAAGTTCACTAAATATTTTAATTGCCCCAATACTTTTTTTAATAATAAACTGCTTGTTGCAAATCTTTGTCAGAGAAACAGATAAATTAAGCGACTTATTCATAGTCACAGAGCAAGTTGGATATTGAAGTAATAAGCACCTTTTTGTCTTTCAGCCCATTATATGGGCAGGTTCCTGAACTAAATTGTTTTATAGGCACATCTTGAGGACAGCCAATTTTATCCTATATTTCTAAACACTTTTTGGTACAGACTGAATGTAAATTAGGAGGATGATTTTTAGACTTCCTATGCTACACTATATAGTGTATTTAATAGTGCAGATAGCTATCAGAAGACAAACATTAAAGCCTTCCCCTGCTAATTGTTAATTCAACTGTATATCAGGAAAGATTTAATGTGAGTCATAGGTTTTATCTTCTTTGATGACTTAGGACTCTGTTTTCAAAATATTAACTGCCTAATGGACACATATGTCACATCTCTAGTTGAATTTTTACCTGCACATGGTATTACCCAAATATTTTGTAAGCTGATTTCAGGAGCTCTCTGTCATCCTTACAATTCAGCACATGAAACAAAGTTGCAGATCCAGAAGAAAAGATAACTCGTGTTATCCTTTTTCTTCCTGCTGTGTAACTTCCTGCATGTTTCTACTATGTTGAGAGAGTCCTTTTGTGGTTTAAAGTGGAAGTATTTTTTCCACTACATATGTTTCAGACTGCAGGATTAATGGACTGGCCTCACACTTGTCTTATCCCAAACTATAGAAATTACTGAAATGTCTAAAGAGTAAATAGATGACCATGCATTCTTCTATCTAAATACATACTCTCTGTGTCCATGGTGGAAAATCAGCTAGTTTTCCTGTTCTACGTGGATAAAAGCAAACCCCAAAGTTTATAATATTCACCCAAGCTTACACAGCAATTGTATGAATAAGCACAGTATATTCAAGTGAACTGGAACACTCTATCAAGATGTTGCCCTAAAGGAGAACAACATCAGAACCTGCTATTAAAATTCTTTTTGGTCTTTCCAGTTTTGCGGTTGATCTGGGTTTTTTTTTGCCTCTGCTACTGATGTTCCTCTAAAGCTCAGCAAGATGCAGTTATGTGGGTATCCATTCTTACGGGTCTCTGTGTAAAATTTAAGGCAATGCTGGGAATCTTACAGGCATCTCTAGAAAATGGATCATTACCCAGTTACATATTTCAAAAAATGACACAGGAATATATTTAGTATATATCAAATACTGCATTAGAGGTGGAGCTTGCCAAAACAGGATCGGCGTAGAATGTATCTGCTTGCTATAAGTCTCTCATGTAGGGGGGACGGAAAGGGAGCAGAATTTGAAATGCCCATAGGAAGTCAGAATTGCAGTTTGATTCTGATCTCAAAACTGCTCTTTACTGATGTACTAGAAGGTAGAGAAGGAGTTTTGATTTATTCAGGTATTAGTTCATATTTAAGTGAATTAGATTTATTTTTTCCAAAATAAAGAGCTCTCCCCAATTATACGTAGGCAATTTTTTAAAGCACCAGTCACAGTGGGTACCTGTCCCACATTAGGGCTTCAGGACAGTGTGAGAAAAGGACTACAGAATAGGAATATTAATTAGCGTCTATTGGTGAGGGAGGAACAGGTGAATACAGAAAAAAGGGAGGGTTCAGGTTTGCTTATGTTAAGTTTGTTTAGATTTAAGTACCTGGTGGGTAGGTCACTTTGTACGTCAGCTCTAGTCTTCAGTTATTTCCATGCAAGATCAAGTGGACACTTTCACTTTAGAGTAGGTGCCCAATATAATTTTGTCATGTGTTGGTAAGCATTTGAGAGAAGTCGTGCAAAGATTGTGTGAGGAACCAGCAGGTAAACATTTTTTGTAGAAGCTTGTATAGTGATTGTGAGACCATTTTTTTTTCCTTAAGGCCAGCTGGAGAAATTCTTGTGTTGTATTAGTGTGTGTAATTGCTTTCTTTTTAAAAAGTAGCTATTGCATTGATTTGCATAGTTTCCATCTCTCCATATATTACAGTTCCAGTCTAATCCTTATTTTCTGAGCTTTCTAAATCATGTCAAAATGTGTGCCTGCCCATCACTTCTGAACAGATGAGTTTGAGTTGTGCTTATCCTAAGATGTAAAGTGAATGTGTTGCACTTGCTTATTGAAAGAAGCAAGCCTGTTCTTTATATTTGTACCCTGTGGTCATCCCTATTTTTCTCAGTAGGACTTACGGGGTTTTTTTTCTGTCGAAAAATTTTAAAATGAAACTGAGTGTTGAGGAATGTGGAGAACCAACTTGCTTGTCTTCAGTGTCATTAATGGATGTTTTGACTGTAAACAACTGTAACGATAATATGCACAGCGCAGTTCATTCATAAGTGTGGCATGAGTTTATACAGGTTTATATATATCTTTCTTTTCGTGTTATGGTTGAGGACTGATAGGGTGAGTGAACCGAGTTGCTGAAGACCTGGCAAGCTACACGCACAACAGAGCTGAAGCAGAGCTGAAGCAGAGGTCTACTTAACTTCTCCCTGTACAGCTAGGTGCCACAATATCCTTCTTAATAGTTTGAGTACAGGCTATTTGTTGAATTACAGCAATTACCTCTGTGATCAAGATGTTAAGCTCCTCCTGTCCCAGTTGAAGATCTGTGTGGACAAAATTGGTTTTCTTTCTTTCCTTTGTTTTTCTAACAAAGAATGCATCAGCTGTTACTGTTTTGATATATTTTTATGTAATGCATTCTCTCATACAAGCTATAGGAGTTACAGGGGAAAATTCATGCGTATACATAGGAACCTCCGGATTTCAGTTTGCTACCCACAAAACTCCGGAGGTTTTTTGGAATGTCAGATGGGTATACTTTCTTAAGCGGTGCCTTGCATTGTGTTTACATCTGTAAAGACTCTTAGTAAGTAAAATACCACTTAGGGTGTGTTAGCTTATTAGAAATTGATTCTAAAGTAGCTACTTTGTAATAGTACTAGGAGCAAGGAAAGCTTAGGAGCTAAAATGATGGTAAACTCTGTATCAGTTTTAATGAAATGGTTATGAACCTCTAATTTATAGTCTATTGGTATTATGTTATAAAAGATGTTTTCACATTAGAATTGGAATTAGTTATATTCTAGATTTAGGTAATTTTAAAGTATGCAATACTCTTACTCCCCAGTTACTTAGAATTATAATGTTTTTCTTGTAAAAAAAGAAAGTAGTTATACTTACAGGTATAGCTACGTATGATAGGCAAGTGCATGGATCTATGTATAATTTTCTATTGTGACATTCGTCTGTATTTCCTTCTATTAAGTATGTGAATGGCTTGAATGTGTATCTGCAAATGCAAAGGAGGTAAAAAAAATTGTTCATCTTGGTAGATTTATATTATTTTAATTTAAGCTTCAGTTCCATTACTTTTTGATTAAACATACTTCTGTCTGATACTATCCATCTTTTATCACTATGAAATCTGCTCCCAAGCAGAAAGAAGGATGGCATCTGAATTATGCAGAAATCATTTTCTATCTATTTTTCTTCAAATGCTGGGCAGTCTTTTTTATAATCCCACCAATATCACATGTGGCTTGTTCTAATCCTCTGCCTATTTCTGAATATTCAACTTTCAAACCCTGGTCTTTTGCTTTTTGTTTTTATGGCAGTATATTGCCCTGGATGTCATTTGCTTCAGGTGTAGCTCAAACTCCCGATTCAAGGGTGAGAACACTGAGTTATCATTAGCTCTGAAAGCTTTGAACTATGAATTTTTAAAGTGGTCTTGCAGTTTATGCATTTCTAAAGATAACCTTAAAAACCAGCAAAAAATAACCATGCTTTGTCGATTGAATCACCATGAATTTTATCAAATAGCTTAGACCACAAATCAGTCACAAGTTTGGTAGTGACATAGGTAAATACCATAAATAAGATTTCATAATGATACACTGACCTGTTTGGGTATGTGATTTATTGGTTTTATTATTTATATAATGTGATTCAAAAAAATATAATTGGTAATATACAATGAGAAATGTACTTCTTGAGTTTGAGGGAGTGAAATACACAGTCTTCTGCAGTAAACTGAATGAAATTTCACTGTTAACTAGAGGTGATCATTACCCATGTTGCTGGTGAGCAATAACTATTGAGCTCTGTTGTATACAATTCACTGCATTACTGGTTGTGTCCTTAAGCCAAGTATCTCCTATGTTACTAAACTTTATAGATATCAACAATCCATCTGGGCAAATGAGAACCCCGCGCATGCAAAGCCTTCCCTGCTGTTAGAGGAGCACAGAATTGGATCTGTAAACTGCTGTCTTCCTTGGGTCAGCTAGTGTGTGTTCTGGTGTGTTAGTTTCATGCCAGCTTGGAGAGTAGGAGATAGAACAGGGAAAGATATTTTTTTTTTTTTTTTTAAAAAAGGGGGGGCAAGAAATATAAAAGAAAAATAAACAAAACCAAACCAACAAGCGTTGGCCTGGGATTTCTGGCTAGTTGCCAAAATGGCTTTTCTTCACAAAACCCAGCCAATCTTCTTTGGGTTTTGAGAAAGAAAGAGGACTGACAGATGTTTCCTGGTACTGTGCTACCAGTGCAGGTTGATGGGCAGCATGTAAACTCTGTGCTGTATTCTTCTTGCTGTGCCCATAAACTGTAACTGCTTTAGCAGTGGCTTCTCTGCAGTCCAGGAGCCAGTTCTGGAGGTATTTCCTGTGAGGGAGAGACTGGGGAGATGGGAAGTAGTAGGGTAGGGTGCAATAATGGCAGTGGAAAACAAAAATAGAGGGAGGAGAGCTAAAATAGACAATGAAAAGAAAAGTGAGAAAGCGAGCTGCCCTTTATTACATTGCTCGCAGGGATCATTGATATGTAATGTGTCCTTGCATTCTTGTCTAGTTAAATCCGTGTCATCAGGGACAAATTTTGCACTTGGTATTACTTGTCCTGTTGCACTGCATGTGTGCTGAATTTTTCAACTTCAGTGTTATGTTACTACTTGGTTATACTGACTTTCATCCTGGTTGTCTGGAAATCTGTCTGGGTAACTCAGAAGGAAATAAAAATACTTCATTGTTTTATAGGACCTACCATCTTTTTACCCCCCCTCCTTTTTTCATTTTGTCTATGAGAGCAGCTGTAGCTTTTTCAGGAAGGTAAAATCCTATATATCCATACAAAACAGGTAGCAGAATGCTTTATTGAAGCAAAGAACAATATGGAGGTAGAACACAAATGTTAATTCATCATTGATGACATCTAAATGAACAGCCATACAATTTCTTTCAAACCCTCATGAACCATTTCAGGTCTTTAAGCCACATATATGTTCTTATTTTACTAAAGATACTTGCTTTGTATCCTCTGGCCATGTTAATACATGTTAATTAAAAGCATTGGGTTTGACTATCTAAACTGTATACAGCACTCATTTTTTCTAAAGTTCTATGTCTCTGTACTTCTCTACTCATAATGTTAGCCTTATGTATCCATGGTGTTTATTACAGCTTTGAACTTCTGCTTCTGGCAAAGACGACTTAAGATCAGACTTTCTCAAATGGAAACTAAATTTGTTAGCTGTTTTTAGTAATATGTAAAAATGAACAAATGGTTTTAAATGAACAGGAAATTATGTTGTATACTTAGTCTCGCATGTGTGAAAATCTAAACAGCTTGCAAATACTTGCAGTGTTGCTTTCCCTTCCTTTCTAAAATCAATCTTTTGAAATAAACCTGCATTTTAAATAAATATTGGAAGGCAGGAGGTAGAAGGTTGTTACCTGAAAGGCATCCTTATAATATATTTAATTATACATTTGCTTATTTTTCCCAATGTAGGTGTCCGCCTAGACAGAGTACGTGGAGGTCGCCAGAAGTACAAGCGCAGAATAGATGCAGAAAATAGCCCATACCTGAACCCTCAGCTAGTTCAGCCAGCAAAAAAGCCATGTGAGTATACCAGATATATAAAATTTCTCTTTGAATACAAGGTATTGACTCCTAGCTCTGTTTGCTAGGCTGCTTTTGACTGGGACAAGTGTTTGGTCAGAAGATATTACCATGAACACTATACCCATTTATCTGTTAATATATTTTGTTTTAAATATGCTCATTTTCTCAAGTGGAGTTGAACAAAGAATATTTTTACAGGTGGAAGTGTATAAACCATGGTTTATGCAGTGCAAATTTTACATTTACAGGTTATCTTTATTTTCAGTGGTACATAAAATGGTTCATACTGTGATCATTAGTTCATTGAAGCTTCTAGTTTCAGATTTCACAAGAAAGTGATTTTTGTAGTTTTCACTAACTAAATGAGTTTGACTGCTCAACCTCCCAATGAAAATACATTAAGAGCCTCATTAATTTATACCTATAGATTAATACACTACCTAGCATTAGATTAAAACAGCAATATGCCACACTAATAACAAGCATAGATTGGTAGTTTGGGCTCTAGTACCCTCATGGATTTTTTTTGCTTTGTTTTGTTATGTGTTAATAATGTCCTTGATTGTATCTCGCCAGGCTGAAATTAAGAGAGAGAGAGAGAGAGATGATCATCTCATTGCTAAAATACAAGTTCCATCCTCTTTGCGATTAACTAAAAATAGTTAGGGGTTTTGCTTTGCAGCTTATATAAACTCAAGCAGCGACTGTACTAATTCCATGAAGTAAATTTAATAGCATTATAGCTGTAGTGCAAGAGACCAGTGTATTACCCTGCAAAGGCGTACACGCTGTATCAACTGTTGTAAATTCTTCCAAATTCATATGAGAATACACACGTCCAGTTGCTCCTGTTGAGAAGGTTAATTTGCTCCCAAAACAGAGAAATAAGCCAGAGAAATAAGGAGGGCAGACTCCTCCTTGTCTCCCATTTGCCTCTGCCCTGTGCCTCTGACAACACACTTGTCAGTTTTAGGCTCTTGAAAATACCTGGCTGTATTAAAAACGGAGTTTGTTTCTGTCCGTGTTCCCCAGTAGGGGACAGTGCTGTGTACAATACGTTTGAGCATATGGGGATCTGGAGAGCAAATAAACAGTCTTTGAACTGTAAGTGAAAGGGCATTTTAGCTGTGTCAAAGAAAAAACAGCCAGTTTTACATAAAATTAAGGCTTAAGTGAACATATGGCATAGTTTCCTTTTGCCTTTCCAAAAAACATTATGCTGATTATATTCCTTCAATTGTCCAATCTGGCATCTTCTACTCAGCCTCCATAAGCTGTCCCACCGTTCTGTAAATACAATCTAGGGCTGCACTAAGCAGATTTTGCACATTATAATAAAAACTTTCTGATAATACAATAAAATTTAATAAACTCTAATGCTTAATTTCATTAGAGGTTTAGTTTTCCTGGGTGCACAGATTGTCAGTTTTTCATTTACTTGATATTGTCATTGAGTAGAACCGTTGATAGCCTAGCATACCAAAAAGCCAAGAAAACAGGCAAAAAAAAAAAAATCCAATCCCCAAACCCCAAGTCCTTTAATATGAACGGAGGTTAACACAGTTGTACTGAAACACAAGAATCTGTGTAAAGCCAAGATTACTGCAAAGTAGTGCCTTACGTTAACTTTAAGACGATAACTACACCAATTTCTGTAAGCTCCATTTGTCTGAGACAAACTAACCTCCCCCCTTATAAATCATTACTTGTTATCTAAGTGCCTCCCTTAATTTTCCTTAGTTTGTCCAATTATGAACATTTTTGTAACAAACATTTATAAAGCTTAATTTTCAGATACTGCCAGCTAAGTGTCAAGACTTGAAACAGTTGAATCAGTTTTGTGTGGAAGTAGCCTGGGAGATTTTCTGGACCCTGACTGATAGTTTGTGCATAACAAAGGCACGGGAATGAAAATTGGGTTCTATTGATTCTAATTAGGGAAACATTAAATAAGATTTACCTAGAAAGAGTGCTCATGGCTATTCAATTTCCTGAGTGATGGAGGTTTCAGAGTATATTCACAATTTTTCCTATGGTCTATACTAATGCACGCTCCAATACAGGTAGCTTTTTTCCCCTATAGGGAAGAAACAGGTGTTTAGAGGATGTTTCCTACAGCTGCGTCTGGCCTCTATTGCTTTTTTCCAGCCTCACCATGGAATCTAATGGCCTGCCTGTAGATCTTGTTGATTGCGAAAATAAAAAAGAATTTGAGATTTTGTGAATCCTGAGTCAAAATAGATCCTATTTCTGAATAATCTACAAAAAGCCATTGGTGAGGAACCTAATAAAAAAAATTAAAGAGGTTCTTTGGCCATTTCTTCTCTTTGCAGGGGAAAAATAACAGAACTTGGGGACATGAGTTACTGGTTAAAAAAACATGAAGTTCTCAGCTACATGTTTTGATATTAAAAAAACTCTGATTTATTTATCCTACTATTCAATAGATGTAAAAATATTGGATTTGGGAAGAAGCAATGTTATCTTTTCTCACTTAAAAAGATGATGCTTTCTGTGTGAAATTAAACAGGATATGAAAAGACTGTTTAAAAAATAAAAAAAAAAATGTGCAAAGGCTGTTTGCCAATATAAGTTAAAAATACCATCTGTCACCTTTAAATAAGAATAGAATTCCTCATTAATCAGTTTGGTAATCAGTAGAATATTGAGATCAAGAATTACTCAGTTGGCATGGTTCCTATAGTTCATATAAAGCATAAATATATCCCCTTGTAATAAAACATGCTTGATGTGATGGTTTCCAGTTGGCTCTTGCACTTATTTTATGAAGGGCTAACATATATCATAACTTCTGACATGCAAATTTGGAATAAGGCAAAAATTGTAGAGATAGTAGAGGAGGAGTCTGTGTCACAAAAGAGCAGTAAAGTATCAGAAATCTGAATCAAGTGAGTATTTTGTGGAAATCTGTCATGGGCTGGTAGGGAGCCTCTCTGATGCTCCTGGACAAGTCACATCCCCGTCAGCTCCCATTGAAGCTCCCCCACAGGAGGAAAGTGTGGTCCATCCTGTGACTTACATGTGGAAGGAGAAAATGATACTGATTGTGTCAGTCTTCTCTGCAGTCAGAAAATACTACTGGCACCTTCTCACAGTGGAATCCCATTTATATCAAGCCCCATGGCTCTTTATCCTAAGGAAGGGAATGGATTAGTGTAAATTCACTAAAAAGTGATATCTGGGCTTTCAATTCTAATGGTGTATTTGAGGTCACAAGGGCACCTACCATGAAAGGTAAAACATACATGTATTGGGAAGTATAGTAATGTATCCTGTATTAGGAGGCTTAATGAATTAGTCCTTTTCCCATTTTTGGGTTCTGCCTTCTCAGAGTAAAAAATCAGGCTCCCGTATAGAGATAAGATACTTCCATTGTGCCTTTATGTGGATATAATGCTCATTTAATATTTATCCTACTTATAGAATGTAGAATAGCAGCAGTGTACTGTAAGTCGTCGTCGTCTTCTTTTCTACTCTTTTTTTTTCTTCCCACTTTTCCTTATAACTTAATGATTATTCCAAATAGATTCCACAGTTCATCTGGATGAAAAAGTAAATACTAAACAAGTGACTGAAAATGCTGTATAGATAAAAATAACCAGTGTATGAATATGATAAGGTGTCATTCTTTGCACAAAACCAGTTTTCTGAGGTAGGGTCTGCACTTATTGATACTTTCCTTACTTTTACACTCTTTATTCTCATTGATTTTAATAGCTATTCCTGACTGGCTCTTTTGTACTTAAATAAGCTAATTTTATACATGATTCTAAATTTGTGTGTTTCACTGAAAAGCAAATATGTGACAACACCCCGCTTTTCTCACAGCATAAGCCCCAAAGAGTACAGATTCGTTCTTAACCTTTTAATAGACAGGATACCCATAATATAAGGTATATGGGATAATAAGCAGTGAGAAAGTCCTGAGACCTTTTTTGTTGCAACGGTTTAACAGTGACATCTAAAACAAAGAATGGTAGTTGGAATCACTGACAGAAGTTACAGATTTCAGTGACTGACTAATTGCTTGTGGTATTTACTCCCTCAAAAAAATCCACCTGCCTTTGGGGGGGAGGGTTGCAGGTAATTAGAGGAAGGCAAAGCTTATCTCTTTGCACAGTCCAAAATACATTATAATGCATGTATATTTTTCTACAAAGTTCATATTGCAATATTAGGGGGTGATCACGTATTTCTACATTCCATTAAATTTACCTTCTTAAAAACATACGTGCCTAGCTTGATAAACATTGCCAATGGATCAGATTTGTTTGTGCTATAACCATTTGTAGAAGCCAGTGAAGTTACGATAAGGTTTAATTAGGTCCAGGATCTTAAGAGAAATTCTTGTGCACTTTGAAATATGAGCCATCTGTTTGAAAAGTAGAATGATGCTACTGGTGATCTTGTGCTTTTCTGGACCATTTTTACAGATAACAAGATTGTCTCCCATTTGCTGGTGGCTGAACCAGAGAAGATCTATGCTATGCCTGACCCCACTGTCCCAGACAGTGACATCAAAGCGCTTACTACTCTTTGTGACCTGGCAGACAGAGAACTGGTGGTGATCATTGGATGGGCTAAGCATATTCCAGGTACGTACAGTATTTATTTCTAATAGATGATATACGGAAATCGTCACATGGGTTATTCTGTTGTGGTAAAAAATATGATTTGTTCTCTCACTAAAATGCATAAAGTTTTTTAAGGCTCCAGGTTATTCACATAGGACGTAGGTTAATGATAATATATCTTACCTTGGAAATACTGTTATTGTTGCTATGAGTCTTACATGCTGCTCAGTGAATGAAATTTTTCATGCATTACTTTTATTAAGATAAACTTGCCTTGCCATCCAGAGTGTTAGCCTGGTATGAAGGGTCGTGTAAGTGCTCTCCTCTGTACTCGTAGCTGAATGTAAGTCTAGTTTCTCTGTTCTATCTTATCGGCACTATCTTATACTGACCAGAGGAGGTTCAAAAATTCGGTTATATTTTGGCACGGCACAGTGACATTGTTCTCTTCATTGAATGAACTAGCATGAGAGCTGGATTGTACCAGCAGTTCAATAGAAAGAACTGAATTGTACCAAAAGGTCTCCTCTTACAGCCTAGTAGTTCGTTGGTCTGCATGAAGTGGACCACGGTCTTTATCGTGTAAACGTGTTGATATTACAAAAGCTAACCGGCACCCTTGTTAGCAAGAAAAACACGGGTCATCAGAAGCAGTTTTTCAGAAGACTAACGATTTCTTCAGATAACATTTGAGGTATATTTTCTTTTCACATAATTCTGAGGTATTTGTGCTTGCTCTGTGGGCACAAGCTTATAGAGAGTTCCTAGAGTTCACAGTCTGTCACCTTTCATAAATAGTAAAGTCACACAAAAAAGATCAGCTTTGTTTCGTGTTTCTTAAAGTATTTTTGTAGTCGAGCAGATGAGTGAGCATGTTGGTGTGTTTTCATCAGCTTGTTAGTTTTCTTATTTTAATAGCGGAACCTCATTGAACATAAGAATTTGTATCTTTTAATTCCTCTAAGTAATATAACATCCTCATTTTAGATGGGATTTAGGGATACCTTAAAATTAGAATAAACAATCCAGTCAGTTGTTTGTTTATCAAAGTTAATTTTATGTCTAGTATCAAAAGAAATTTCAAAGAAATAGAAAGAAATAGTCTTCCTGGAGATTTTTTCCCTTCTGCTAACAAGCGCAAGGCCTCAGTTCTTCTGGTAGGAGCTTCCGGACCATTGTAAATAAATATAAACGCTAACAAAGAATAGTAATGAAATAATTTGTACATTTATGGAAAGTTATTTTACTTCAGATGAGAGCCAACAACCTACAGACTCTAAAATAGTCAGTATGCAACACAGTTGAAATTTAGCCATTCTCTGTGCCACAAATGGTGTATAAACAAGCTTTTGTATCACAAGCAATGTTTTTCTGGTACAGTTAACTTATTTCTGTCTCCTTAAACTAGTTTGTCTTTATGCTTTGAATGCTACAGTAATTTCTTTAATCAAATTGATGGAAGTCCCTTTCCCAGCCCACACTGAAACCAATTTATTGGTCATGATACGCCAGCTATGTTGCTAACAGTCGTAACGAACTGTCAGGCAATATCGCAGTGAAGCTAATTTGAAGTCATTAGGTGTGCAGCGTTCAGGCAACAATTTGTTACAGTGGTTAGGAACACAGCTGACATTTCTGAATGGCTTTGTTCAGAGTAGTTCTAGATGAGCTCAAGCAAATTGTAAACTAATTTAAACATCACTCTATATTATACTAGCTACTTTGTCTTACACTGGTTGCTAATAAAGCACCCCAGATTAAGTCAAAATGAGTTAAATAGGTGAATTTGAGTTTCATCTTTGGAAGATACCTAGATAACCTTAACCAAAATAGAGTAGCTCTCAAAGAAGGCAGTCATGCTCCATAGTAGTTGTAGGGGAACTTTGATCAGTCTGATTTGTGAATATGTTGTGTAGCTTTGATTGTCTGGAGGGGTAGGAAGTGCGGAGGGATAAGACTGAGCAGCATTTAAAATGATGACTTTGGTTAGTGTGGAAAAGGCATAGGATGCTGTAAACTGGCCTTGAAAATTTAAAGTCTGCAATCTAAACCGGTTAAAGAACATTTCTGCCGTGAGGCAACCTTTTATTACGAGGTAAACTTAAAAACATACCTGCCATAGTCAAGCCACATGAGCTAAGTTTACTCGCCTGACTCCATTTGGGAACGAAGAGGGAAAAAAAACGAAATGAAAAAAATGAAATATAAAGCTTCTGGTAACAGAGGGCAGTGATAAAATCTGTGCTTGTCTGGCATTTGATCACAAAAATCAAAATGCAAAAGGGCTTGACATGCTAAAGGGCAAATGTGATGAGCTTTGGTAGCTTGGTTTTGAATGATGGAGTACTGCTGAACTCCATCAGCTCAGCTAATGTCTGGCACAAAACAACTTGTAGAAGAGCCTGGATCAGTGCTAGCTGACTGTTTTCTAAGCTAACAAATGTTACTGTAGGCAGAAACATAACAGAATTGGAAAAAGGGTGAGTTGAAAAAGGGTGCAAATTGTATAAAAGTTCACTGTAGCTTAGCGGACTAAGTAAATCCTTGGTGTAAATCTCTTGGAATCGATTAATTATACCAGTAGTGAATTTGTGCCTAGCACAGCAAAGCAGCAATCAGCAAATCTTTCTTTGCTATAGTGATTTCTTATGGTTCAGTGTAATTAAAGGCCCTTATATATCAGGTGCTTAATAACTAATAAAGATCTCAGCTGTAAAGCATTGTAATTCAAAGTAAAATTTGTCTTTGTGGAAGCAACCAAAATAATGTTTTTGCTATTCTAACACAAAGTCTTTTAATGAGATTATCTATGAAAAAGTAAGAATGCCATACGCATTCTGCCCTGGCCAACTGTTTCCCATTGCAGTCATGGACTAAAAAATGTTTTAAAATTATACAAAGTTCAAATGCTTTCATAAAATCATTAGTATTTTTGCGCTATTGGAAACATTTCAATAGTTGCTTTTATTGAACAGAAAGTCTATGCCATCTACAAAAGGAAATATTGAAAGAAAAATATATATGGAAAGCCTTTATCAGTAAATAGAATTAGTCTCCTTGCATTTATAAATCAAATAAATGGAAAGTGTGTTGTTATGAAACATGACCATGTCTTATCTGAAGAAGAAAAAGATCACAATGGCATTAGGAAATGCTTGACTTTAGTTAGAGGAGCGTAAGGGCACAAGAACAGATGATGGTGCCCTAATAGCCCTTTTTAAGAATGACAGGGCCCCGCCATTAGCATCCTTTTATATCCTTGGAAATTGCTCATGCCTCGCTTTTCTGGTTCCTATCTGCCTGACTCTTTTTTATTTCTCTTTCAATTTCATCCGCGCTCGGATAAGCGCATGCTAACACAATATGATTGAGCTGTAAAATGGAACGCTGTCGCCTCTAATCTCTTTTATGTAGATATGGAGGTACTTCCACACTCCACTTCATTCTCCCTCCGTTGTTGGCCTTTTTAGAATGTGTTGCCGAGTAATGGAGGCTCAGTCAAATATTAGAGCTAGGTTTCACAGGGTGTGATAAGAAGATTATCAGCCCAGCAGTCAGATCTATTGTTATTCTTTATGTCAGATTAAAATATTCCGATGAACTGTAACTTCGTTAGT
This sequence comes from Vanellus vanellus, assembly GCF_965231255.1. Classification (NCBI taxonomy): domain Eukaryota; kingdom Metazoa; phylum Chordata; class Aves; order Charadriiformes; family Charadriidae; genus Vanellus; species Vanellus vanellus. Next base: position 24,756,839 of record NC_138907.1, read on the forward strand.
AAAATACTGAAGGTGCTTAGGGACAGGCCGATGCTGCCTGATGAGACAAAACCCCTATTAACTGAACTAAATAAATTATAAATATATTTATGAAGTCTCTGCAAGACTTTTCTAGTTTATTTTGTTTTATTTTGTTTTATTTTATTTTATTTATCTTTTAATAAGAGAGCCCTGCTTGATTCAATATTTAAGGGTGGTTAAGTTTCCTACCCTTTGCATTGTATTTTGGGGAGATTCCATTTTATATTGGTTGCATTATATTAATTAATCTCTTTTCCAGTATGGGGCGGAATTCTGCTGATACCTAGTCATAGTATCAGAGTCGTTTAGGCACAATTTCTGTAATGTAACTATCTCATTGACATTCAGCAAAAATGTGCAATGTTCTTTCCTATTAAGTGGAGGCAGGAAACATTAAGCTCTTAAAAATGTGCATAAGAGGAAGCTGAAGACAAAATGTTCTCTAGAAAATTTGCATGCATGAAAAAACATCAACCAGACCATAGAAATCAACTTTTTGCACTTAAAATGAAAAATTTGTTTGGAAACAGTAAATCAGACTAATACATCAAAAATAACTAGTTACATTATTTAGTAAAATAAGCCTGCTTGTCTTCAGCTGTGTCCCTGTTTTGCTAGCAGAAACAGTGTTCAAGAAAGGGAATGGTTAGAAATTGATACTGCCACTGGCGCTAGTATTAAAAAAAACAAAAATAAGAGGGTGTGATGATGTTGATGGAGCAAATCCAAGGATGTTTTGAATATTTTAGTGTTAAGGTTTTATGAAACATTATTGTTCTGGCATACTCTTTGTGGAGGACAATATTAAAGCTTTCCTTTCCAAAGCAGTTCTCAGGGGTATAGTTTAACATTCTAATACTGAACAAGAACATGATTTGCTGCAGAGTTGTCATTTCTAAAATGCCTTTTTCTTATCATCTGTTTCAGAAATACCACCCCATGTAGGTAAAAGTACAGAGAAAAAGTTGACCATAATCACCTTTGGAAAGCTAATATTAAGAAAGCATGAGAGCATACACATATGGTACATCCATGCAGATATGAATTAGGTATATATGTACCTGTTCTCATCCACGTATGTGTTTATGTATCTACATCTTAGTTGCCATACAGCATGTGTTTAAATGACAAAGAAAAATTGCTGAATGCTACTTCATGGTAGTATTCATGTCGGTAGGACTTTGAAAACAGGCTGAAATCATATGTTGGAACTACCTGGTGTATATAATCACGTATGCTTTTTCTATAGCCAGCATCCTGTTTTATGCCAAATCTTTCTCTGGATTGTTATTGGGGCAGCTAATACAGATTCTCAGCTCTGCAAGGGGAATAGATGTCTTCCTGTATGTCTGTGCTACACTGCTTGCTGCTTTAAAAATTGTTTCTGCTGAGGCCTTCTTTAGTCTCTTGTGCTGCTAGCTGAATTCAGGAGTATTTCAGACAACATGAGGGCTCCTGCAGCTATCTTAGAGCCCTCTGTCACAGGGTGCCTGTCACTCCAGAGACAGGTGGACATGTAAATGTGGTGTTCACTGCTCATGTAACATGGAATGGAGTATGAGCTGTTTCGTGCTGACTAAGAGGTTTGTAGTGATAATAACTTGAGCCTCCTGGGGAATCAGGACATCCTGCCCTTTATCAATGTGCTATCTTGAACACTTTGCAAGTTCCCTTTGCCTTGTGTTTATCAAAAGCCCACTGTCTGTTCTTCTTTTAACTCTTTCTACAAACATGCACTAATTATGGAAATCAGACATGCTCTTCCTATGATGGATATGTTCTTGAACTCACAACTTGTATGACATAGGTGATCTGAGGCAGACCTGGGCCTGAGAGGTAGAGATTCCGGCCAAAAGGTTTCTCAAAAACGACTGACTTCCTTAACCTCTGTCACTAAATTGTACAATATGGGAAATCAGCAATTGACTGTCGGTTTTGTTTTTGAGCATTAACATGGATGGACCGCCTGACACTGCCAGCGCGTAGATCACCATGTTGATTTAAGCTACTCTGAGCAGAATGGAACAGCGGTGTGCCTAAAATGCCAGCAGTTCATCTATCCCACTGCTTGCATCAATGCTTTTAATATCATTTGAAGTGCTAGGAATGGTGGCGTTTTTATTTTTCCTCATTTTTTGAAAATAGTATCACAGAGAAGGTGTAAGTGTTTTTGCAAGGCAGGGAGGAGGTGAGATTTCCAAGAAAATGCATGAATAAACATGTCAACAGTCTCTTACCATTTCCAAAACAAAATGGGAATCAGCAGTGTGGTAAAAGGTACTTACAGAAAGGTCCGTTCGTTTATTTTAAAATTATTTCATATATTAATCTGAGATGTGATGATAGACTGTTCTTTATGGATCTGTTACTGAAGTCAGTGGCAAAATTTTAGCTGATTTCAGTACAAAAGAGTGTGCTCTGTGCACAACTAGAGATGTCCACGCTCTTAGTGTGTCTGCTAATCAGAAAGACTGGTTCCAGTTCAGAGCTGAGACAGACAGCAATGGAGAGGGGAAGAGGTTTCTACTACTGCTACTCATAGATGTCCTGGGGTAAAAAGAGCACTTTAGTTTCCAGGATAGTCGCTTCTGGCATCTTTTACTAGCATTAACTGGCGGAGGTGTGGAAATAAGCCCAGGCATAGAAACGTTGTACATGAATATAACACAAATGTGCGGTAAGACTCTTACAGAAACGTCTGGACTCTTGCTAGTTTTGACTTTAAAATCTGCACCTATTTGTTGAAAAAGATCGTTATTCTTAATAATCATCACCAAAAGTAAAAAACAAAAAAATGGAATTCACAGGTAACAAAAGAACTTGTCTCAATTCTTGCATTTTACTTTTTTAAAAGAGAATCCTTCATTAAAATCAGCTTCTCTCAAGGTTAGAATTAAACAGCGACTTTATGTCTCTATTAAGTTCACCTTTTATTCATATACAAGTACTTGCCTCTTCTTTTTTTTTTCCCTTTTAATAGCCTTCTCCCTCCACCCATGCCCCCCAACATACACACTACACTGTCTCGCTGTTGCACAGGTTTTTTTTCCCCAATGTCCCCCTTTATCTGCCTCAACCAATCTCCAAATGAATGCATGTCTATCATGGCCTTAGCTTTGACACTCTGGATATATTGATTAATAGTTGCCCTAAGCTCCTTTTAGCAAATCAAATTTTCACTTTTAGCAAGGATTTCGCCTCTGATTTATTCAGCAAAGTGAAATGCACTAAATTGACTTTGACATTCAGGGAAAATGGCTGAAAAACAAAGAGGGGAGGAAAGAGATATAAATTGTGTGGCAGCTGGAGACTTCAAGCATAAAAGAGGCAGTTTTCTATAGAATATCACTGGTTAATTTGGAAACACGCATTTAAACAGGAGTGGAAATTATTTCTTAAAATTAGATGTTTTTTAGGCTGAGGATTTGGGATATAATAAGGTTTACTTAGCAAAATGCAATATATTCAACCCAAATTCATCACTTGCTAATCATGGTGCAAGTGCATGGTGGGATCCACTTTTGTTGCCACTAATAATTATTATGTTAAACGAGAGACAAAGAGGTTTCTGAGTAGTTTTATAATGAGGTGCTAAATTGGTAAATATCTTCCTACCATTGCATTATGTTGTTCACTCCTGTGGCCCTTTAAAAATAAGAAATGATTAATAAAAAGAGAGCAAATCAACAGTAATGAATGCCAGTGCTTTTCATTTTCTTTCTGTAAACAAAAATGGCTATTATTTGATTCTTAAATGCAAGTGTATAAAAAGATGTAGCAGCCATTCCCTATTACTCTTCTAGGAAAATCAAGTGTCTTGTTACCCTGGATGACTTGCAGACTGACTTACACAACCTGCTTCCTTACTTGCAAACATTGTATTACTTGAGATACCTTGAGGCCGAAAATACACCATTGCATGTTTGAAGGTGTTCAAAGGTGATGCTGAGTAGAAGAAATGAGAGGAAAAAATGAAACCAATTTAATCCATTACGCTAGCACATCTGAGGGTATTTTGAAGGGGAGGGGTAAGGAGATGCAAAATAAAACCACACAAAGTGGTTTGGTCTTATTCAGCAGCCAGGCATTACAACAAGAATTTGTAAAAGAAAATACGTATGGTATTTTGCCCAGTTAATCTACAGAGACAGAGCAAGAGCCTTTGGTAGGATCAGTTGTCATGGGCGTGCAAGTCAAATGTGCTATGCCAGCCTCTGTTGTTTCAGGATCTGGCCCCGAAGGGATAAACCCACATCAGCAGTCAGTGTATCAGTGGAAGCTGAGATTTTTCTTTGTCCCCTGTATGTACTCTACCTCGAAGTCTTTGCAGCAATGTGCAGAATCGAGCTTTAAGCAGGTGTTTCCACTTAGAGGACAAGAAGACTCACCTTTGTATCCACTTCTTGTGTGACAAACAGGTTTACTAGATTAGGTCTGTGTAAATTGCAGATGACTCAGTAACAGTTTTCCTTCTTCTGAGCCAACAAGGAATTAATCTTATTACCAGAGGGTAGGAAGTCTAAATGTATCTTAACCTTTTTAATTTTACTGTAGTCTCCGTTTTCTTCTTTTTTTTTTTTTTTTTTTGTAAGCAAGCTCAATCTGAGACTTCAGCAATAATGGCCTTTTGTGAGTGGAACGGCATCTGGAGTGCCATACAGGAGATAGCTGAGCACATTAGATTTTCAGGCATGTTATCTCTTTAAAGCCATTCCACCGCCACCCCACATGATTTAGGTCAGCTGCCCCACATGATTTAATTTGACTGCCAACCATATTAAAAGACGGCCAGTTAAGAGCATACTGTATGAACGAATTTAAACTTCCAAAATATTCTTTGAGGGGGGGTCCTTTCTAAAACTTTCCCTAACTGTACAATTGGGATATAATACGGATATCTCAAGGGTGGCCAGCTTCTTACAAGTAATGCGTGGCTGCAAGGCAGGAAGATGTCTTGCTCAGAAACACAGTAAGAAAGTTGGAACAAATCTTGATGTTATTCCTTAGGTGAGAAATTTGCAGAAGAGGCAAATGCTGCAGAACTGAGCTTATCATTTATGTTCACTGAGTATCACTTCTTTATTTGTGGGAGTCCTTTCCTCTAGAGCAATATGGCTTTTTTTAGCTAGATTCAGAATTTAAAGAATATGCAAACAAAGAAATTTTTTTGTGAGTTTTAAAATTCCTGAAGGCTTTGTTGGAAATAAGATTGTGAATGTTACATGTGATTTAAATTGGCTTGTGAAAGGATCATAGCCAGTGCTGGGAACACAGAAGTAAAATTAGAGCAACATGGCCCTCTTATGGTAACCACTTAGTCCATTTTAAACTAAACAGGTGACTGACTTACCTAAGTTACCCTCCAACAAAAATGTATTTACTTTGTTCTGGGTGGGGAAGAAAAGAGCAGCTTTTCAGTCATATGCGTTGATAGTGTAAATCCAGGATGGGAGGGGGGAGGGGAAAAAGGGCCAGTTGCTCAGACTGGATTTAGAGCAGACAGGTCTCTGCCTATATGACTGGGTCAGCAGCAGAGGATGGTCCAGTTTCCTAAAGTCAGCTGATACCAGTTAAATACTATAAGGATGCTTCTACTTTCTCTCTGGATGAGTTTGGCTTCACACCTGCTTAACCTACATTAGAATAGGATTAATTACCTGAATTGCAAGGCCCCCCTTAGCCAGTCAGCACGTTTCTGGCAGGGCACATGGTGACCTGGACCTGGTTATATATAGTGTAGGGATAGCAGGGGAGCACCTGTGTTGTAATGGTAAGGCTCGATCCAGTCTGATAACAGAATCAGCAGGTTTTAAAAATGAGTCTGCAGTAATCGCCTTCTGCATCAGCTGGATCATACAAGAGCTTTATAAACTCATGTCTTCACTGCTAGTAAGCTTTTTTATTGTGCAATGTTCAATTTATGCACACACACATATATACACATATATATGTGTTTCTTGGGATTCTTTCTCCACACACATATGTGTATATACATATATATATATGTGTGTATATATGTGTGTGGAGAAAGAATCCCAAGAAACACAGGAAGCACAGAATCTAAAGAATGCAGATACTGAATGCTTCTGTATTTAATTACTTAGATGGAACACTTCGCTGCAACTTTTAAGTCAGTTTTCCATGTTATTTTAATTCATTGTCTCTGAGTTTAGTACTGTGTAACAGGCAGGAATGTTTAGGTAATTTTCTATGTGAGAAAAAATCTCAGAACCTTGATTTCATTTGAAAAAATGTTCTATAAAGAGAAAGTTCTCGGACAGCGTGTTGGCCTGCCCAAGTGATTTTCCACCCCAAACTCCTGAGGCACATATTATAGACGAGTGGAACCTGAACCTTCTCTGAACCTTCTCCCCAAAATGTTTTCATCTGCCATGTTGTGCACCATCAATTTCAATCAGCTGCATTTACAGTTGAGGTGAAATCAAATATTGAAATGAGATCCAACTACAGACACAGAAAGCTCTAAGTTCAATGGAAATGGCACTTAAAAAGTAGTGTCAGCTAATTTGCCGGGGCCCGACATGTTACGCGTGAGAACACTATGGCAAAGAGCTGTGATGAGGGTAGAGAAGAGGCGGGGGCAAATCTGCTGTTTGCGTGCATCTAGCCATTGGAGAGATTAGGGGGAACAGTTTAGCACGTAATGGCTGCTGCTCATATGTTTCTTCAAAGAAGAAGCTGCACTTAATGGCATAAATATGTCATGACATTAGCAGATTGCGGGGTGTATTTCTAGCCAGAGATTTTCTTATAACTGTGCTATAGCATCGTGCTGGCCTTAATGAACAGGCATCAGTCTCCAAACTTGCTGCGATTCAAGCGACATCTGGTAGCATATGGAAGTTACCGTGACCCTTGTGTCTTTCGTTAATTAACTGTGTTTGCAGTGAGAAGAATTTTGAGTCCTTCCCCATCTCAGTCTCTTGTAGAAAGTCATTCTACTCTGTGATCTGTTCTTCACTTTTTACTACTTTGAAGTTTCCCAGAGATAAAGTTGACCATTGTGTAGATTCAGGAGCGCGTTGCTTAGTGTCAGTGAATCCGCAGCTACAGATTTAACATGCAATTTGCATTCTGAACTCCAGACGATCTTCATTCAATGAAATTGGTAGGAGTCTATTTTGAAAAGTTTCTTTGCATTTCAAGTTACTGACCATTTTCCAGACGCCATTGATGACTTGTGCTGAACACTTTGCCTAATATATTCAACACAAATTTGGAGTTCACAGTGATCGCAGGATTGCACCTAGCACTTCAACGATGATGAGTAACTTATGTGTACTATAATCCTCATATATGAAGCACACCAGGGTCTCTGTAATCAAAAGGCCATTGGGAAACAGGGTGCTTCAGATAGGCACTAGGCAGGAAATGCAGGCAGACTTGGGGATGAGCAGTGCACACACTGCAACGTAATTCCATCGGTATCATAAACCTACAGAGGGCAGTGTCTGACAAGAGGCTTAGATGGGCATTTCAGGAGATAAAGTCAAGAGAAGAGGGTGTTGACAGCGAATATTTGTGTACTCATAACCGTAATCAACCAGCATCAATGACAAACATACAATCTTTCAGAGAAACTGCTTGGAGGAAGAAAATACACCTAAAAAGTGCTTATGGCAGGGGGAGATAGGCTGCTGTGGGTCTCCCAGGTTCTACTGCTACAGCCAACACAGGTGAACTAAAATTTGCCTTCGATAGCTACACGGACAAGTGTACTGTCTCCACGGTAGAAAGTGGTAGCTATTTATATACTGAATGGTGACACTAAACAATTTAGGAGAAGCAATGAAGTGTGTCCTATCCAATTAAAAATGCAGTGAGAATTTTAGGTAGGCAAAATGTAATTATTTAATTGGAATTTGACCGGAATGCTTTTCCACTGTTAAAATAAGTATAAATTACATGAGCAGTAAAACTTTAAATTATGAAAATATTTTGAGGTCTTTGAGCATGGTAATTGGAGCTATATATTCAACTTTGTTTTTAACTTGACACTTCATAATAGCTGTTCCCTAAAGCAAGGTGGTTTTGTTTTTGTTTTTTTTTTTTTTTACATTATCGAATATCCCTTAGTGAAGCAAATTAGCAATCAGTCTGGAAAATATTTAAGTAGTACAATTACATTATTTACACAGACACTTCCATTGTGCAGAGTTCTCTGTGTTCCCAAATAGGGTAGTAGGGTCACTTCCTCAGCTGTCAACATTCACACTCAGACAGCCTTCTTTAGTAAAGCTCTATATGAAAATCCATTTAGGCCAATGAAAGACTTGCCTTGATTTCACTGTGGTTTGGATCAATCCCTAAATATGCAGGTCACAATCTGAAACCTTTGTGGACCTCCGAGCTTTATTATTTGCCTTCTGCTTGACTTACCACTTTTGTTTAAATGGTGGAGGAGGACTTGGTGCAATTCCTTGCACAAAGATCTTTTTTTCATTATTATTAACAAGCAAGAGAGTCCTACTGTGGAGAATGAGGCTCATTTACTGTAAGCAGAATAGGAGTCTGCTCTTACCCACGACTGTATTTCAGCCTTTAGGGAAACATCAGCATCTGGCCAGAATGATACAATGTTTATTGTGAAAGATATTATTTAACTGTTTATGTTATCAATATGGTGCAGATAAAAATCTACAGAAAGTCTGCATTTAGTATTTGGGAGGATTTTAAAACATGATCCAGCACACCTCTTGACATGGGTTCTCTGATGCTGTGGCCACAGACAGTGAATCCAATTGCTTGAATCATATTGTCCAAAATACACTTCCCAATTAACTTTGCATCAGGTTGAGGAATTCCAGGTATTTGTTATGTAACTTTTGTGCTGGTGAGGAGCGTTCTCCTGAGGTTCCCTATATTAGAAGCACTTTTCTCATGAAGTTTTTTTTTCCCCTCACTCAGTAAAGGCTTTTTTGTTACTGAGTTTTGCTCTTTGGCTTTTTGCTCACTGCTTTTTAAGAACTGAAGGCACGGTAAGTCCTGTCCTGGTGCTCCCATTGATACATTTGTACAGTGCTGAGGTACAGGCTCCATGTTACATCTATACTTGGCTCGTTATCCTCTTATCAAGCTCTTTGCATCCCTTTGTTTATTTGAGGAGACAGGAAGACTGTGTGAAGGCTGCTTAGTCAGGGATATCAGCGTTGTTGGCAGGGGAGTGATTGCCAGTTGAAAAACAAGGCATTATTGCTCATTTTTTCCCTCTTATTAGTTTGATTACATTTGCAAATCAAATCAATCCATCAGACATGATCAGGCCTCGTCCGCATTTTAAGGAATAGTAATCTCCGTCTAATAAGATGCAAATGTGTCACATCGGTAAGTAACCAATAAATCATCGTCTTGTCTTTGGCAATCATTAAATATCAGAACCAACAGTCAATTTTTAGTATTTTCAATTTGCGATATGCCGCTGGAATATAAAGATAGATGGACGTAATTACACAAACCAAACACTATTTCAGTTCATTCCAGACAGCAAATTTAGTGGAAGGTATAACTGGCTTGTCATCACACTACATTATTCCTGGCGGTTCATGCAAAGTTCACAGACAAGCTTCAAATGGACATTGCTTTTTTTTACTTCCCTTAACAACATTCCCACTACCACCACCAAACTTCAATAAATGACTTGAAATGCTGTAGGACATCACTTCCATCAGCGCACAAAAAGGCACAGAAAGAGAAACATTACCCCCTTTCCCAGAGCAGGCACCTTCTGCATGTATAGGACCGAAATCTGAAAGTTCCCTAACACTTGCTATATTCTTCCTCTCTCTTTCTCTTCCTTTCTTTTTAGGCATTTTAATCTGAAACTTCAGTTTTTCCACTGACACAGAATAAGTTTTTCACAATTTTTGCAAGTTAGCTCACATTTAGTAATTTTGGAACATAGTGAAGACAGACAATGAGAAGGATTGGCAGACCAGCTTCCCTCTCGCTCTTCCTCCCATCCCCATCTTTTTAAGGGAGTGGAAATTCAAATTGTTTTTCTTTACCCTTTTTTTTTAAATTGATTTGGGATTTGGGAAAATTGATTGCTTTGTGCATCCCAGGGATTAATTGATATGTCTATTGTCTGATTCGCAATGTCTTGCTTTCCATTAATGACTCCATTTGTATACAACAATTTACATGCTTTTCAAGAGAGAAAAAGACATAAGTTTGTATCTTGGCAGCGCTAACGGCAAAAGAAACCCAAATATTGTCTTAAATAGCATAGCTTTTACCCAGATACCTCTTTTTACCCAGACCGTTTTAATAGTACAGGGTACAGACCCTAAAACTACAGACCTGCAGACAGACCACTAATTTTAACAAGATTTTAGGCCTGTTGGAAATTATATTACTGGGTCTTCTTCCAGTGCTGAGTGATTTGAGAGAGAGAGTGCAAGCTACTGTCTCCCTGCTACGACACAAGCGGCTACACGGAAATAAGAAAAGAGGATTTTGTAGGCTTGTGCTGACTTATGTAGGTTTCCAGCACACTAAAGCCAGACAGTGGGCTTACTGTATTTGACCTTAAGAAACTTCTTGCCATGAGCTGTATGCCCTGGGTGGACCTGCTGTTGCAGCATCCTATCGGTGACGTTTGTTTCAGCTAACCCGCCTCAAGAAGCGGAATCTCAGGTGCTCTGGAGTGACTTTTGGAGAGATCCTTTAGCCTCCTCCATTTGCGAAAATAATTTTCACAGTAGCGGTTTGGTTTGGTTTGGTTTGGTAAACCAATTAAATGGAAATTAGGGCAGAAGCTTGCTTGTGAGCACACCTACTTGCTTTGGGTTCCCCATTGTGTTGAGCTCCTGTTAAGGAACAAAGGGGAGGGTGATTTTGCAAACAAGAACGTGTAAACTTCAGGATAGTCACTGCATATTACTCATTCTTGGCATCAAAACTCTTGTTCTTTGGTGAGGGAAAATTGCGAAGAAATACTTGTGAGCTGCACACGGTGTTGATTCTACACGCCAGAGATTTAGGCAACTTAAAACGTACCATCAAGTAACAAATGGTTCTTCTTGCTATTTTGAAACAAAAGATGTTATTACCTGGTTTTACTAATTTTTATTCTCAAACTGGTGTAAGTCTGTAGCAGCTTTGTGAAAACAAGAGGTTTATTCCAGATTTAAAATGAAGACAACTGTGTTTTCTTAACACAGTTTGAGCTTCCTGGCGCTTTTATCAAAAGATCTCTTTACATTAACGTATTCCTGGACGTTTCATGCCTCAGTTGCTAGACTAATGCTGCCTCGGTCTCTTGCAAAAGTCTCCCCTGTTTCGGTAATCTCCAGAGACTTTGGAGTAAAAGCTGCCTGCAGAGGCTGTGTGCCTAAGAAGCTCAGTACCAGAACCTTATGTTCTGTTTAACCAATTTACACACTACCATGGTATGTTTAATTTGCTTTTTCATCAAATCAATAATGGGTCTAATTGGAAAAATTGGCAGAACTACATACAACCTAACTACCAATGTCAGTGTTTTCAGGAAATCAGAGATGTTGCACAGCTCTGCAAGTGACACCTGTGTTAGGGATGCACCTCTGTTACAAATGTGTACAGAAACAAACATTACTCAGGTGCAACATCTGTACCAATTGATCACTATGCTATCAGAATTAGTCTCCTGGTATTCAGCTCAGAGAATAAAATTTACATCTTAACGTATAACACTTATTCCAGCACATACGTGCACTACTAAAAATGGTACTATTCACTCCTGTTTGCAAGTGTGTATCTCTTTTTGTAGGCAAAGCCTAGCAATTCTTCTCCCTTAGCAAAATCCCAAACACTTGGGTTGGCTGCTTCTGTTAAGTTACATCCTTTCAAAGACGAGCTCATACAGGACTGGGTAATAAAATAGATTTTGTCCCTGGAGTTACATGTCTCAAATCCTGCCCTCACTTTCACAAGAAAAAGGGATTTTTGACCGTCTTTAGTGCTCCATAGAAAGTAGCCCGTGTGAAAATAAATAAACAAGTAAAGTTTGGCACTGTACAAGATTGGCAGGCTTTCACCAAGATGGTCCAGCAGTGTTGCAGGTGCGTTGGCTAGCAGTGTGAAGAAGTTTGTGTGGGAACTACCCAAAACTGTAGCACGTGCTCTCAGTTCCTCACTGCCACGAGTGCTCATTTAATGCGGCTGCTGTGAATGGAGCTGTGCTTTATGCAGAGAGTCTGGTCGTCATCCGTGGGGCTGGCAGCAAGATTCAGGCCAGGTGCGTCAACTGCAAGATGAGAACTGTAAAATATTAATTTTAAGAGGAAGAAATGTGGATTTCAACTTTATGTTCTTGTATAATTGCAGAGCTAGCGGGATTTTAAAATATGGCAAAGCCTTAGTCATTAGCATAGGGTAATCACCTTTGCTGTTTAAAAACAAAATAATAACAATAGAAAAGGTATTGTACATTGACACATGGAAATTTAATGCTTTTCAGAGAAATTTTGTAGGGATCTTTTATTATGTGGCTAATTACATATTTACATGTAATGGCACTAGCAGAGCCATTACAGTCCATTGGGTAAATAATATGCATTTTAAAAATCATTTATAAATATGTATTTATTTGATGGACCAGAACGGTTTTTTGAAGTCATTCTCATCCACTGAGTAAATAATATATGGATTGCTTTTAAAAATAAATATGTATTTCTCCAATAGACATTCCAGGCAATTGGGTAAATAATATGCATTTTTCAAATATTAAAAAAATACATACAAATGTATAGAAATCTGGCCTAAATATGTATCTCCCTGAGAGATCAAAATAACTTGAAAGGTGTCAGGCATAGCTTTGAAATTTCTGTTTTGAAATGTCAGTCTGTGTCACAACCTAGAGTTAATTAAATGTATTTTATGCATTTTCATACATACGGTATAATATCGATGTCTGTTTACAGTTTTATAACACTAGTGCACTTGACCCTCTTCCTCAGTGTTATAAAGTCAGCGCTATGTGGTTAAGATCCTAGTTTTACTTTGTGTTCATCTTAATACAATGCAAAACGCATCTATTCTGTGGGCAAAGTCCTGCATCCATAGAAATACCTGGGAAAAAAACTGGTCATCTTAGTAGAAGCCATCCGAAACTCTGTTATACTCCTCGATTTAAACTTCATCTTTTATGTTCTTCTGGTCTTTTTCTGACGATTGGCTAGTGGGCAAAGTATAAGAAAACATGAAACTTTCATTATGTGGGCTTGATTCAGAGCCTATTGATGTGAGCAGGACTCTCCACTGGCCTCAGAGAGCTTTAGTACAAGCCAGACATAAAGATGGGCCATAATCCGTAGAGACAGCCCAACACTAGAAGCTGAAGGCTAAGTCCCTTTCTTCACTCCGACACTGACTTACCGTATGACCTTGGGCAAATCATTTAACTTCCTCATTGTGAAACTGTGATTTATACCTCCAATTTTGGGAGTCCTTTGAGAGCTATAGATTTAAAACATTAAATATGATTCACAGCGTGCTAGGATTGAAAGATGTGAGCACAATGCATCACCAGTTTATTTCTTTTATATACTATGGGCTAGAGCTTATCTGTCCTTTTCTAAACATTTTAGTCAGTTTATCCCTTCATCCTTTTCATATACTTTTCAAGAACATTAAATATACTTTGTAGACTTTTTTTTTTGTGAAAATATTAGTTGTTGTTTTCAAACATTAAATGAACAAAATAGCACAGCAGCCCTGTGAATTAATATATATATCCATAGCTTGCACAGAAAGACTGTGAGACAGAAGGGGATTAAGTGATTCCAACAGAATCACACAGAAAGTCGGTGGCCGATTTGGGAGACTAAATTGGCTTTCTCATATTCTTTCTGTATATATGTACTTCACACTTCTTCTATGCCTCCAACATCATCTATGACATACTCCTGAAAACTGCTGATTTCAGTAAGTTAGTTAACTGTTTGACAAGGATGTATTTGGTAAGTGCCAGATATAAATGACATGTGCCCTGTGCAGTCAGGGTAGCTAAGTGGGATCCGTTGTCAATCTAATTGTTACTTTGATACTGAAGGAATGAAAATATAAATACATAGTGAGAATGTTTCAACTGGAGCTCTATTACAAATCCAATCACAGCAGCAGTGAATTACTACAAATGAGCTTTTGGAGCCATCGTTTGTGGCTCTTCCTGCACAAACATCACTGAGTTGGTGTTGATTTAGCCTTTTGATACCCAGCGTTGCCCAGAGACCCCAGCAAACATCATGTTTTGACAAAACACATGAGGAAATTCTCACCTTCTTCCTTCTCATATCACTGATAAGAGTAAAAAAAGTACATAAGGAAAGCCACAGTGAGTGGCTGGTCACCATAAAGAAGGAAACAGGCATTTGAAAGCAAATCATGGGACAAGAAGAAAGCAAAGCCAAAAAACAATCTAGCAGTATTAGCATATTAAAATTACATTTCAGGTCTCTTTGATGGCACATCCAAACAAAGCACAACCATGCTTTCTGTGTAATTTCCAAAACTGCTCACAAGTGGGTCCAAATACCAGATGGTAGAGCCCAACATTTTATGGTTGCAAGAATGTAGAACATAGGGTAAGGAACGCAAGAGAAAGCCCAACTCTCATGTTGTAATCAAAGTAAGGCTTTCCAGAGCACCAAGAGCTGGATAGTGAAAAAAGCAGGTAGGTAAATTGTGTGCACCAGTTAAGGACAGGACGTCACTGGTGACGCTTTCAGTTGACCTACTGGTGCCCAAAAGGAATAAGAGGGTCTGACAGGAGAATGAAAAGAAAGGGAAGGCTGAAAGCAACGGTGAGAGAAACGTGGTTTTGTGAAGTACCTCTGAGCATACCTAGTGCTTCTTTTGTGAAGCACATGAGTAACGGAGATATTATTGACTGCCTGCCTAGTCATTATCAGTCACCAGTTTGCTGAGACATAGCAGCGGGAGTAGCTCATCGTTTTGAACATGGAGGAAGAGAAAGGAGGTGATGATATGAAAGATCAGCCGAGGAAGGGTATCTGTGCATTATAGGACGGGAGACTTGAAAGAAAATGTGAAGGCGCTGAGGGGTAAGATGGCACAACTGTAAAAGAAAGAGTTTGTAGCATAGTCACTCTGTGGCCATGTTGAATATGACTGTTAAATTCTCTGTATAATTAAAATAGATAGGAGCATTCATACATTTTGTTGCAAATTGATACGATCTTCTTTGTCAGTGATCTGAATAAGATTGTACTATAGTTTTTAATTTAGGGGATTAAGAAGCACAATTAAAATATCATGAAAAAGATCGTAATCTAAACCTCTGGGTTTTTTTTCTTATCCCTGCCAAGTTGATAACAAGAGCCGGTATATGTAACAATTACCTCCACTACTGTAAATTTACTCTAGTTTGTGGGCTGAAGTGTTAATAAATACCTTGCAGTATTCCAGAGGGAGAAGCTTTCCATCTAATTAATAAAACTGGGAAGAATACCCAGGACACTGAACCATATCTTTCTTATTAGTGTTGGCTTCTACAAAGGAGAATCCCTGAATCTCAACACATTAGTAAATGTCATACTCCTGGGCTGCACAGAGACCTCTTGAAAAACTGCTGATTTGCTGTGGAAAAAAAATCACCATAGACTTCAGAAACAATTCAGCTAGGGAATACCAAGTGTAGAAAATCAGTGTAAAGCATGGCGTGCATTATAGCAACTACAGATTTGTGCCACGTTTGGTGAATCTTGAAGGAGAAAACATATAATTATACTCCCATTTCCCTTCCATTTTTGGTCTGTACTTATGCTGGTATGTTTCTCTGTATCCAAGTACGGTCTTATTGCAGTTCATTTTTTTAGAGACTTAGCAAAACTTCTCATTTATGTGTTCTCTAAAACAGGTTCCTTAAAAACACTTTATGCTGATATGCAAGCTGCATGTAACTGTTTATTAAATTAAAAAAAAAAAAGGATCACTTGAAGAAGGAAGATGTTTAAGCCCAATACTGAAATTAAAGTCTTTCACAAAATATGTAATGCTGATTCCCTTTTCCTTTGCAGTAATCTGTATTTGGTAAAAATAAACATTGTCTCACTATGCCTGAGCCAGTTCTGTTTCAAGGCAGTTTGCAGTAAACCACAAATTAACAGCCTAACTTCCTGACCAGCACATAATTCTTTGCTGTACATAATTAAAATCATAGCGGTATCCTTAAATTATGGAGTACTGAAATGCATTCTCTGATAGACTGGAAATTTACCAAATAGAGTAAAAATTCATACAGTTATTTTGTAGAATAAAATTTTTAGGGTGGTTTATATCTTTCTTACGTTATTATCATTATTTTTATTAGACTGATGTAGCAAACTAGTATTACTGCCTCCGATAGAAATAACATCTTTGCTTTTACTTGTTACTTGAAGTTTTTGCTCTCAAAAATGCTCATGCTGAGTATATTCGTTATCTGCTTTTCATCCTACTGATAGGAATGATTGAGAAGATAAAAAGAGGTAAAGCTACAGAGGTTATCCATGAGGTTGTTGCTAATTTGGGTAGATATGAGTCAACTACATGGGAAGGGGAGGACGTAAAAGATCTGGCAGTCTTTTTGTCTGTGTCCAGTCTTCTTAATTTTCATAGTCCATGCTTTAGCTGAGGTCTTCACTGAATTCTGGTAATTTATTAGAGCATAAGAAGGCGATTTAAAATGCTGTCCAGGAATCAGAATCTAGCAACGTCTGTAGAGTCTAGTATTTCAGATGTTCTAGTGTACTATATATGCTTAAAGCTTTCGATTTGGATTTGGTTTGTTTTTTTTTTTTTCCCATTAAGAATGTTTATGATGCTTCCTCATACGCTGCAAGGAATAGATCAATTCACACCATGTACAGTGAATACCCGCCATACGCGCAGTTTCAATAAAGCATGTTAACAGCAGATACTGGTCCTTAAAAGACCATATATCAAGCATCCTCAGCATTATGCTGGAAGAACCTGAATCACACGTTCCCTTGCCTGTCTTCACTTGCAGCTTTGTTGACCAGTGACCCTTTGTGACTCTGTTCCCTGTTTCAGGAAATACTTCTCTGATCTGACCTGGGTGGTTAAATTATTACTTTGTCCTTCAGCAAGATGTTATTTTTGTATTAAAAAAAATTACATCTTTAATAAACAAAGAATACAGGTTAATGAGCAGGTGATCCTTATTCATTTCAGTAGCTTTTAGAATACCCTGAGTTTGCTTAGTACAAATGTATGCATACACAGGCTTATGCAAACACACATTTATACATATACCTTGCTGCTTTTATGTATGTGATAACAGTGTGGCTTTTCCATATCCATTATTTTCATCTTCCTACAGTAGCAGCTCCAGAGTGAGAGTTCAATTGCTGTGATTTTGAATTTTTTTGCCTGGGGCACATCTCTCTAAGCTCTTCTGTTCTGAACTGTAATTGTAGGAGTAGGCTCCAAACACCTCAAAGAAAGGCAACCCAAATTCTGAGGATTCAGTTTTTAGGAAACTAGGAACTGAATGCTATGGGTCATCAAAATATACTTTACTGTCTTCAGCAGTGATCAGCCTTGGGGGAAAAGACATGGACCCCATAGTAGGCAGAAGCCTCAGGAAAAGTTTTTCTACTTCCTTATGCTTAGACATTAGACTGAATAAGGAAGAAAAATGTTCTGTCCTTTTAATTTGCATTTGGAGTATTATACCGGCAGCTATTCTGGCTGCCTATGTAAGCATCAGCTCCCTCTCTTAAGTTCTTGGATTCAATGACATCCTTTGGCAAGGAGTTCCCCAGTCCAGCTACTCTGTGAATGAAGTTTCCCTCCTTCCTTCTGTTTTGAATTTCCTGCGTTTCACTGTAATGACACTTGGTCTGTGTTATGAGATAGGGAGAATAAAAGCTTTAGGCATATTTTTAATACCATTAATTTATATATACTTTTATTGCATTCTCCAATACATCACTATTTTGAGCAAAACAATTACTTCTGAGTTTCTTTTCATAAGAATTTTCCCAGATATGTTGTTCTGCTTTACTTTGTCTGAACCTCCTCTAAATCTGTCATATTTTCTTTGGAAAGGGCCGAGCCATTCTGTCGTTAATGTTGGACATCAGAGAGTACTGTTGATATTTTCCTTTTAACTTTTCTTGTTTTCTGAGGTGTTTTTAGCCTCAGCAATGAGCATGGCATCAGCTTCACAACCAACCTTTGGCTACTGGAAGGGGTAGTAATAGATGCCGTTTTCAAGCTAATGTTTTCACACTCTTCCCTGGACTCTTTCAGAGTTGGTCAGAATGCTGCAGCTCTCCATCCCTTTTTCTCACCTAGAGATCATTTAGTCAGCCTTGTCTCACTCTGGAGGGACTAACAATACATACTTGGAAGGCCCTCTGTCTTAAATTAAAGAGGGCATTGATGGAGGTCACCTCCATAAAGTACATTCTGGTGATGCAGGTACCAAGATCATATATAATCCCCTTGTTCCTTTAACTTGCCCTGAATTTTGAGAAGTATTTTCATTTTCAAACTGAAAATAAAATTATGTAGGACAATGTTGCATGAAATTGCATCTCCGGTGCTGCCTCCAGCGAAAGCCTGTCATCTAACTTCACCTCTGTGCATCTGCTCAGGATAATGCATTTGGAAATCAGGGATGTTTTCCTTTTTTCAGTCTCGGAAGCACGTGACCTGGATTCACTTTTAAGAACATGATTTGCAAACTTCTTGACTACAATTCTTCATTTGGAGGAGGAGTTGATTTGTCCGTATAGATCCTCTTTGTCAAATTTAATAGATGGCTAAAGTGACCCCTTGCCTTCCACAGAAAAATGCGTAGCCCTTAAAAAATACATCATTTTTTTGGAGAAGTACGACAGGCTTTTACGTCTTTAAGAAACCAAACAAATTCCAAACTGAATAAGAGAGAGAGAGAAGGTTGCCTTTCTGCAAGCCGCCAGCTTTCCCAAGTGTCTCATCCTCTCCCCTCTGTCATCCTGAGGCAATGTGCCTGCATTTGTGTGTAGATTTATAGTTTATCTTTATCTATGGCTTCATCTGTAGGTAGCTATTATAGCCGCCTTGCCTGGATATTGTTTGGGCCTGATAGATCTGTCTGTAGTTCATCAAAGGGGAGCTGAGTGGCTAAAAGCCATTGGGTCCAGCTGAGGATGAAATACGAGCCATCAGCCTTGGTAATGGCTGTAAAATTTCATAATTACACGGCCTTTATTACATTGCATAATGATCCTGAAGCAGTATGGAACAATTAATTAAGATTTTCAACCGTGGCTCTTTCAGAAATTAAAAGGTGCTAGTGGCTGAGAAATGGGGAAGTGTCTTGTCCTAAAAGCATTAGGGATGCTTAAGAAGTACTTCCTGGGTACTTAAAAAAAAAAAAAAAAAAAAAAAGGAAAGAAAAGAAAAAGAAGTGAAGAAAAAAGACAAGGAAAAGAAGATCAACTAGTCAAGCAGCTAATGTCAGAGTAACGTTTTTGTACTTTACTGCTAATTCTTAATGTCAAAGCTGGTTCTAAAACTCCTGCAATAGTCACTGCCATAAAGCCGTTCCTTTTCTGTTCTGTAAAAATTTTCAAGCCTTTTTTCCCCCGTGTTCTGTTCTAGCCATTTGTCACATTTATAGAAGTTGAGCTCTGCACATTATTAAATAAATGCATGCCATGACTTAGGAGGGTCACTTAGCTGCGTATTGGGGTGTACTGTGGGGTGTACTGACCAAGGATTTTCTCTTACGCACTTTCTCGTGTCTGAGGCCATTGAAATTCTTTGAAGATCTCTGCAGTTTGACAGACATCCCCAAGGAAGACTTTTTTTTTCTTTACTGTTTTGATATTTTTCTGCCTTTCTTTTCTTCTTTGTAAATGCAGCATGTCAGATGTAATATAATATTTTCCATGAGATTGACCTCAGACCTGATCAGAAGTAATTAGATTCCTAAGGCACTGCAAAGGTGTCTCACAGGTTTCTGATGTTCATACTGAAAGAAAAAGTGTTTGGATATGCGCAAGGAATACTCGGGGAGAAACAGGAGGCCTGAACCTGTGCATATACACATTACTTGTTGCGATCAGTCGCTGGGTGCAATTCTGAAGGCCAGCAAATTGTGATCCAGATGGGGTGTGGAGTACTCACTGTGCCAGTGGTAGTAAAACTGATGAAAAGGCAGCAAAAATAATCTCGGCATTCTCCACACACTGTCAAAACTTTCAGGTCCTATGGGAAGGAATCTCCTTTTTACTACACGCTTTTTTTTCCCCTCAAACTATTTTGATTCATACAAACTCTCGATATAACTCTTAGATAGGATGAGCATTAAGTATTATTGTTTTTAAATTGACCAGTCATCATGTAAGGTCCTATCGTTCTAAATATTTTATGAGAAGCTACGGTTTCCCCGAGGCATCTCTAATAATAAACTTTCTGCAGAAAATTTAGAAAGGATTATGCGTTTCAAGGAGGAGCCGGCTGCTTGAAGTAAATTCTCTTGTTGAGTCATTTATTCCCTTAATAGGAATTTTCTGATCTGCTGTCATTCTTGTTCACACACTGGGTGTCACTGCCTCTAAAACACTTGTCATTCTTTAATGGAAACAAAATAGTCATTGCAGTCAGAGCCGCAATGTCATTCCACTACCCCTTGCTGCGTCGGCAATAGTGAAAATGACAGAGCGGCTCTCAGTAGGGGTAATTAAAATGTAAATATTGATATTTTATTATTTGAAATTACTTTCCAGTGCGACATTTAATATCTCTCCATCTGTGCGGCTCTGTTTAGCGGTCACTTTAGTGCAGCTCTGGGATGCCAAGCGGCGGCTTGATCCCCGTTATGTCAAAATGCTTGTTGCTGCTTAATTTTGATATCTAATTAAGTGGAAAAGTACAGTCCACACTGTAATCCATGGCATCTTAACCAGCTGCTTGGGTATATTTAGAATTAATCTCCACTATGGAATCATCCTAATGTATGCAATTAAGAGTCTGCCGATGGCTAATTAGGTGTATTAGAATCAGGCAGCTTCCTTTTTTTTTTCTTTCTTTTTTTCTCTCTTTTTTTTTTTTTTTCTGTGTGTGGACTGTTGTAGACTTAAGACACAGCCCCCAGAGATGACCTTAATGATACATATACACTCAACTAGGTAATCTAGAAATTTCACATTCATGTAGCAGAATATGTGTGACTCTCTTTCCCCAAACTGGGGAGACTATAAACATCATATGAATTTTTTGGCATCTGCAGCACATTAAGAAAATCAACTAACCAGTAGAAAAGTTTTAAAAATTGGGAAGCAGAAGGTAGATGTGTAGGACAGTGTTCTGACCTGTCCTTTTCCTACCAGAAGGTGAAAGGGTATTTTTATCCAAAATTTTGTACCCTAAAGTTTTTGGTTTAGCTATGGAAAGAGATTTTAGTTAGCTCAGCATATACAGGGTTAACACAGATATGTTGATTGGATAGTAAGCATGGTTGTCTCCATATGTTAATACATTCCAGTATTGGATTCGTATTATTAACGTGACTGGGGAATTCCTGGAAACCTGACTTTGTCTGATGGAAAGATGGAGGGAGCAGGCATTGCCGCAGCTCTCAGTGAGGAAAGGACGGGTGGCTTCCCCAGTGACCCAGCACTCTGTGAGGAAAAGCGCTCTCAAAGCAGACCCGTAGAGGTTATTAATAAAAGGCAGCACATATTAAATGCACGAGAAATCCCTCCTTTCTGTGAAAAAAAAACAAAAAAAAACAAAACAACCAAATGATATAAAATAATCCAACAAACTTGGTTTTGAAGCGTAATGTGTGCCAGGCTGAAGAAGCTTGAACTCTAAATTTCTTGATATTCCCAGTCTGTGTGTGCAATTGTTTGGAGGCTGATGCGTACAACGATTGAAGCGAGCAGCACCTGACCTAATGCTGATTGCCATTATTAGTTTACTTAGGTTCCTGTCTCAAGTTCATGGTGGTTTTTTATTTTGTTTAGTTCAGTAAAAATAAGAAAAAAAAAAGGGGGGGGGGGGGAAGGGTGGACTCTTTTTGTTTAATTATGTGTGCTTGTAGTTTCATTTCTGCTAGCTTAACTCTTTGAAGGATCTAGATAAGGCATACCACACACAGGATATTCATGTATAGCGATGGCTCTTCTAAGCTGAACTGTGTTACCATATTCCGGATTGGACGTTGAGAGCCCTATTCCTGATACTTGTTGTTTTTCATCTACAGTCACTTTAGGAATGATAGAATGTAGTTTTTATTTTTTCACCCAGAAATCTGGCTTTAGCATACCCATACTTGAATACATACGTCCACAACAGATTGAAGGAAAATTTGTGTGAAATCAATATTTATGTTGAAAATATGATTGGCCTTTTTTTATATAGGCTCAGTGAAAGAAAACAATCAGGGATACAATCCTGCTCCATTTTCTCCCGTGCAAATCTCTGGGCACACAGGTGATACCTCAAAATAGGCCATACATTTTAAAAAGCAAATTTCATATAAAATGCTGTACCCCAGTGGCAGACTTTTCAAGTCAAGGGGCAAAGATGGTTTTAGGAGCCCTCCATGTGATGTCGTCTGCCTCTGCTATCTTCAATAAGAGGACCAAAAAAAACCCCCATAGTCTAACCAAACCGTGTTCGAAGGTTGCAATTTAAAGAACTGCAATAGTTAACTTTAAATGAGCAGATCAGATCACATATGTAGTGCATTAAAAAGATCACCCTCAGGAATCTGCAAGTTCATATTGCTGACCTTAAGGAGACCTACAGTTACATTGGGCCATATCGGACTGCTAGCCTGAATTTTAAAACTTTTTCATTGTCCGTATCTTAGAATTCAAAACCTCACTGCAGAGAAGGTAAGGCAGGAGTGCCAACAGTCAAACGTACAGAAAACAAAAAAAAAAAAAGCAAGCCGCTAACTACTTATCAGGTCTTCCTCTGTTCTCAGAGCATCTGGTGATAAATCAAAATGTAAGTATTTGGCCTGGCTTCTTTTTAATATAAGGTTGGTACGAGTTTGCAGCAAAGCTATTTAAAATTGTGGAAGTTCCAGTGGTAAAACCAGCCCAAAGGGAAAATCAAGTGTTAATCTGTTTAAATCTATTGTCTTATGTTGTCCTTTTTCTCGGTGAATACTGAAATAATAAGGTGTGAAATGAAAATTAATGGAAATAAAGAGTACAGTGCTTCAAACCACATGTTTCCAGAGATGCCGTTATAAAGTACTCCATACTTTACATACATGGAGGTCTTACCAAATCTATCCTGAAGCAAGGGTGACTCACCAGTTTTTTTCATCTTTAATGTTTCACTGCGGAGTATTAGCAACTGAGGGCAGTTACGTGAAGTCAGGGAGACATCCTTAATCAGTCACATTTTCTAGCTCCTTTCCATACTATTGCTAAAGAAGCAGCTCACAAGAACTTGTGCTGTAACTAGAAATAAGAAATTCAAAAGTAGCTGCCTAGAAATATTTGGGTGGTTAGAGAGGGGTGTCTGATTAAAGTACTGAAATCAATTTGAACTATAGTGAGTTACATCTTATCCTGGGAAGAAATGACAAGCTTAAATTGCTCCTGCTTAGTGTTATCATGTAAGGTTTCACAGGGTAAAAGACAAACCAGAAATATTTCTAACTGGTATTTAAATTACATTAACACCTTTTTGTATAGCTTGAGTGAAAGGTCACGCTAGACAAGCAGCATCTCCACTGTTTGTAAATGTCTAATTTGCTGCTTTTAAATTGCTGTGAACTTCACTTACTTAGTCCTGCTGAATGAATCCAGTGTTGCAAATACTTCTGACAAGCGAATATTTGCTTAGTGAGAATCCATTGTTCGTAACGGATTGAGAGGGACATGCAGTGTGAATGCATTTTTATTGCCGTGCCATCTCTCCGCTGTTGTTTCAGTGAGATGAAAGTAGCGTTGTGATAAAAGTGATGGGTTTCTTAGTGCTCTGTGTGGCATTTCCCGTCTTACTGGTAGGTGTTAGTGAAAAAGTGCTTATCGTAGGCGTTTTTTCATGTTACGAAATATATTTAAAAATGTATATTTTATAAGAACATGGACAGCAAGGGTTAGGAATACAAACACACTTAAGTAAAACCCGAGAAAGTGCACAGGCTTGGCTGAAGGCATCCCAGCGCTCTCCGAGTGCATTTTGCTTTTTGTACTTGAGTCAGAGTAATTCTTGGGCACCTCTGTGTATGCAATCTGATCTTCCCTCTCCTGTGGCCGCACAGCTAACAGATGGCAGTCACAACTCGTAGCGTCGAGAGTGCCGCTCACAACAGAGCCCCGGTGCTGCTTTTGCAGTGCTCTGCTATAGGGACAGAAGGAGATGCTGTACAGCAAAGCATCACTCGGGAAAGGCAGTGGGTTTACTGTATGAAAGTTGTTGGATGAAACTGATTTCTAAACATAACTTTAATTGTAGCACATCAGTTCTAAAAATCTTGGAAGCTGAATCCAGCAAATAGCGTAAGTTGGAGGCTTTGGCTTTGTTTCCGGTCAGTTGTAGTTTGTGCTTCGGGACCTGGTTTGTGATTTTCAAGTTTGGGCAAATAAAAACAAAAAACAAAAACAAACAAACAAACAAACAAAAAAAACCCCAAAAACCAAAAAGTTTCATGAGCTGATAAGTTTCACATGAAAATCCTCAGTCATACTTAAATTTCAGCTTGCTGTGGCATCACATGCAGTTATTAGCCCTTTGACCAGGGGGTCCGTGAGCAAATGGGTATGAAAAAAAAGAAACAAACCCAAGAAAAAAAAAAAACTGAAATAACGGGTTTGCCCAGGCATAATGAGTTGTATCTGTTTCTGTTCCAGCTTTCACCAAATTTCATCCATAATCTGTGAAATATGTTTGGTGATTAGTGAGAGCACTCTCCTTCTGTTTAATGGTTTTCGTAACAGCTGAAATGTTAAATGTTTGTGGGTCTTGATATGTATTTTTAGACTACAGGGTATTTTGAAATGCAATTAAATCCATTTTTTATTGGATTAATATAATAAAAAGGATCTCTTAATTCAGATCTATGTGGGAGATTCAGCTCTAGATGTACCCTAAAAAAAAGAATCATGCCATCCTCTTCCTTGGATTTCTGAGAGAATAATATTAAGTGGCAGTCAGGCTATGAAGGTTTCCTTCAGCAAATATCGTGATCACATCTAGAAAACATTATGTAGCCCCAGCAGAAATTTCACTGCTGAAATTTCCCTGGCCTTTGTTTACATCCCTGGAAGCCAGCTGAAGTTGTACGATGGATCCGGGCAAGCGCTGAGTGCTTGCCAGGAAGGGAGAGGAGGGCAGAGTGACAGCTGTACGTCCAAGAGCGCACTGGACCCGAGTCTGATCTTGAAATGGAATGGAATTTCTTTACATTCACTCCTGTGCGGCCGGGATAAGCCTTTGGCCCACTGTTTGTCATTTGACCATGACCTCCCATACTCTCTAAATAAAGTAATCTGGGCTGAAAGAAAAGGTTTTTTTAAAAGTGTTTACCATATCGGTTTGTTCTTTTGACAGTGGTGACTATACATCATTTTTTGAAATAAGGAAATTGCACTGGAAACATCAGTACCTATAAAACATTTAGAAGGAAGTTAATCTATCAAAATTAAGTGTAAATAATTTAAAAATCCAACTCTGATATTTCAACTGTGTAAATATATTGAATCTGCAACACACTAGTGAACATGTCATTTTCAAGCACAGCTTTGATTACACAAAATGTAAATGAAGATATTTGAAGTACAAACCAGGGCAAGCAAGAGGAATATTTTACTCATAAAACTAACAATCACAAAAACAGCTGGTAAAATAAATGGGAGTTGATTATCAGAAAAAGCAAGCAACTCTCAGATTTGCCAGCAATTTCATACCTGGTTTGATCAAATATTTGCATTTCTAAAGAATTAACAGAGAGGAAGGGAAGTTCATGCCCTGCAAAGTGAAATAAACTAGGATTCAAGGCAGAGTAGCCTGATTTAGGCCTCGCATCAAGTGTTTATGGCTGAAATTAATAGTAAGGATAAGTCCAGCCACTGTCTGGTTTTGTCCAGTCGTTCTCGGAGTGCTGTGTGCGAGGCACAGATCTTGCTTTGGCACTTGACCATCTGCAGCTGCTTCACTCTAGCCCCTAGTGAGTTAGTGTCCACGAAGTCCATCTTAATGAAGTAGAGGAAAGGGTCTTCAGGAATATAAAAGATTTACCCTGCTTAGCATGGAGCTGTGTGCAATGTGAAATAGAGAGCAAGTAGTGCACGTGCTGCTATTCGAAAAGATCTGTGGTTTAAGCAGCCCCTCTGAACTGTGTTTGGAGCTGGCTTGGAGTGCTGAGCGCTGCAGAGCGCAGTCAGCTCGCTGTCGGTTGTTCCTATAATAAAAATGCCGAGGCCTTTTTACCTATTTTTTTCTGCTTCCTTTGAGCTTTGGGTTTACTGGTATGCAAAAGGAAAAAACAACAAGCATATGTTCGGTTGCTCAATCAACCTTTTCTCAATCCACACTCGGTGATCTCAGTGAGTCATTACGGCATAATTACAATTTGAGTGTGATACACTGTTTGTAGAAAAGTATCTATTTTTAGCTGAAGAAACACTACAGTCCCTGAAAGGAGGAGAAAGAAAGAAAAAAAGGAAGGAAGAAAATCTGTAACCAGCAAATCAATGCTATTGTTAACTGATATTACGAGACACCCTGTAGATTTACAATGCTTGCATTCAGCCACATAAAAGCCGCCCTGAAAAGAATGCCTACCAGGGGTTAAATTCATATGCCTGCGCTGCAGCCTATTTCTGTCAACACTCAGCTCAGGAAATAAACATTTATGCTTTCTGAAATGAAAGTGTATTTTTGAAGACTAGCCGTCAGATATTTTTTGCCCTTCACACTTTCAAATGCTTAGCCTTTTTTGTAAGTTGACTGCAAAGTGCATCAGTTTTCTAGGCAAAAAGAAAAAAAAACAAACTTGACAAGCGCCTATGGCATCATTGTCAAGCACACGAGCGTCTAGTAGAAGATGGCAGGAGGGTTGGCACAAAACATGCTTCCTTCAAGCTTCTTACCTCAGGGGTACCTGACTCTTGAGAAGCCTTTCAATCCTTCCAAATGACGTTATTGCAGACTGTCATCTGGTTTATTTGGAGTGTGCTGTATCGCAGATAAACATGCTATTTAACTGCAGGTCAAGGTACAGAGTCATTCTGCTAGCAAATGCCTGAGCTACATTAAATGGCATTGACTTGGGGAGGGAGATGGAGAGAGATCAAAGTTGTCAACAGTATGGTACATGCCAAGGGGGGAAAAAGGTACACAACATTGTATTTTAAAAAGCCATTATGCATTTCTACATTTAAAACAATGACCTGCAAGACTCTTAAGGATTAAGGAGCCACACAATGCACGACAAAGTTCAAAACCACACTGTCATGCAGCACCTCCGGGCACTTCGGAAAGAGCTTACAGTAGTGACTGGGAAGGCTACCACCGGTCCAGAGAGCTGGAAGTGTATTTACGTCTAATTTGGACACTTTTTTTTAAGTAGTTACATTTGAAAATAGAGCATGGCCGCTTGTCGCAGAACATGGCTGGTCATCAGGATTCGTGTAACAAAAGCTCAGAGAATCAGAACACAGTTTGGCATGCAATAAGTATAACCTCCTCCAAACAATTAAAAATAAATCTCAGCATGTAAATGCATATGCTTATGTAATCTATTCTTTTAACTGTGACTTGCTGAACAGCTATTAAAAGGGCATTGGTGTGATACAAGAGACATGCTGGATGCTTTCACATTTTCTGAAAAATCAAAAAAAAGCACAAAACCAGATTAATTACGACTTGATGCAGCTTTACATTCCCACAAGGGATGCCTTTAAAAGTTAAAACATGCTTTCACTGAGCAGGCTTTCAAGGGAAAGTTACTTCGATCAGGAAGAAAATAATCGTGTTTATTTGATTTATTATTGGAGAGCAGAACAGTGCGGTTTATATTTGCCAGTTTTTCTATAATGTAAAAAAAACTTTTGATTTTTTATGTTTCATATAAAAACAATTAGTATATTTACTGCACCAGAAGGCAGATTTTTCAAGAGTGCAGTACAATAAATTATAGGCAACATCTCATTTTTCCCCCTCACAGGGCATATGTAATTTCCTTTGACTGTGGCATACAATAAATGTTATTGAAACATAGCATTATTTATTAAAAAAAACAAACAAACAAACAACAAACCTGTACTAAAATAGGTAAGTAAATAAAAGAAGGTAGTTGTGAGTTTTCAGAAGAAAAAAGAATAGAGAGAAATTGCAGGTAAAACTTTTTTTTAATCAAAGCTGACTTTATTGCTTTTGGCTTAATTAAACTCTTCAGAAGTGTGCGAAACATTGTTATACCTGAAAAATTGTTAATTTGTAAATCACAGGGACAAAAGGGCTCCACTGCAACTTTAAAGTTTCTATGCACGTAAATGTCAATAGAGTGCCTTCTCCATCATCAGCACTAAATTCACATTGATGCCTCTTTTCTTCTCTGTATTGATCCTTCCATGAGAACGTAGATTTGTATCTGTTAATTAATGCGTCCTGAAACAGCGTTTGTATTAATCAGGCAGATAAGAAAAATTGGATGCCTGCACCCTCATGACAACCGTAAAAGTGCTGGCCCTGATAAAATCGTGGATGGACCTCAATAAAAAAGTTCCTCCTTCCACTCAATAAACTAATCATCCTGCTTTTAATTATTCGGCAGAAAGATGTGTGGAGATTGGAGAATGTGTAAATCTATTTACTAACAGCAGTGTCTGGGAGGGAGAATGGGGCTGTCACAGGACGGTGCTGCAGGCTACGTTCTCTGTCCATCTGCTACTGCAGAAAAACTGGTTCTTGAAAGACGGGAAGGAACAGAAATGTTGAGGCTAATTGAAATCATGAATTCCTCCCTATAACCTTTCAAATGATTATTTCTTCTCCATTTCTCTCTTTTTTTGTTGTTTTGTTTTTCTAATCGCAGATGTGTTATTTTCCATTGTCACCTCTTTAAGGGTTTTCTGATGTTGTTGGCTCGTTTTTTGTTGGGTTTTTTTGAAGGCAGAGAGCTACAGTTCTATCACAAAACTCAAGACACTAAGAGAAAATGAAAACAAATAAGGAGGGGAGAAAAATGAGAGAGAGAGAGCATGCAGCCAGTTTTATGTTTCATTTTTTATGGATGCCTGGTGGTTTGGATGTGGGGTTTCCTTTTTTATTGTATTAGTTTTGCTGCTAAGTGCTTATAGAGAAAATCTTGTTTGGAGTAGATGCCTTGCAGATTTGCTAGTTTATGATATATTCCTGCTTGACTGTAACTCTCGACTTTCAAAACAGAAAAATGCATTTAAGTGTAATTGAACGCCAAAAAGAATGTTCTTACAGCGGGAACCCTGTCAAAGGACATGTAAGCAGCTCCATAAACAACTAAATGAAAGCCGCAGACATGTCTTAAGACCCTTTAAGAAAAGCTTGACTAATCCCCTTTGATGATTTTATTAAGTACTTGTTGTTGATGGTGCCAACTGGCAAACTACTGCATTTCACCAACAGGCCAGGAAAATCGCTTCCCCTCCTATATTGTTTTGTAGCTCCTAATGTGATTGGGATATTAGCAGTTTGATATAATAAATTAACACGTACTGTGAACAAGAGTCTGAAAAGGTAAGACAGTAAAGATGTTTGCCCTTAGTGATCCTATTAGGAAAGACAGCAGGGGAAAAAAAAAAAAAGAGCAAAAGTTAAATTCATTAAGAGGAATTTATTAAATTTTTAGTTGTCCTCAGAAGAAGGATGGTGCGGCTGCTATTCAGTTGGCACTTTAATATGCCACCCTGTTATTTCAGCAAGTGTAGTAGAGGCAGGAGTAATTAGCATCTTTTCTGAGGAGGGTAGGTGTTACTTCTCTTTCCCCTGAGGTTAAAGTTCAAAGAGAATTTTCCTCTTTGTGATAAACACCTTAATTCTATTAAAACATCACATCTTCCCTTTTAAAAAAGTTGGGTGTTTTTCTCTCCTAAATTATCCTTCTCGGTTTGTGGTAATGATGACAGAGTCATCAGATCCCTGTTCCACAGCATCAGGTTTTAGAACTAAGCATGAGTATTTCAGAACAAAGAAAACATCATACAAATCGCAGACTATCACTGCAATACTCCCCAAATTAATATGATTCTTACAGAAAGAGCCTGCAAATTCCAACTTGTTTGTAACTTCATATGCTGATTAGAAAACCTTTGATTTTATATTGATTTACATTCCTGTAGTATGATGGGGAGGAGAGGCACAAAAGCAGAAGGGAGAGTAACAGTGTACGTATGTGTTTTATCACAATGTATATAAGAATAACTCAAAAAGAGGAGCAGATTTCTGACAAATCCAAACTGCTTAATATTTTTCCCGTATTTTTTTCCTATTCAGGATTCTCCACTTTGTCTCTAGCTGACCAGATGAGCCTTCTGCAGAGCGCTTGGATGGAGATTTTGATTCTCGGTGTTGTATACCGGTCACTTTCTTTTGAGGATGAGCTCGTATATGCTGAAGATTATATTATGGATGAAGATCAATCCAAATTGGCAGGCCTTCTTGACCTTAACAATGCCATACTGCAGCTGGTAAAGAAATACAAGAGCATGAAGCTGGAGAAAGAAGAGTTTGTCACCCTCAAAGCTATAGCACTTGCTAATTCAGGTTGGCAGAGTGGCATGACGGTTGCTACATTTTTAATACGTCACTTTTTTTTTTTCCTCCATAATACTTTCTGCATGCTTGTTTTAAACAAGGTTTTAGGATAAGAGATTGCTAATCAGACCTTAGCCTAAAAGGCAACAAACAAAGCAGTTCAAACTAAGAAGAGCTTTCAGGTTCTAAGAATTGTGGAGTAAGTTCCTAAGGGAGTGGAGAGTATTACCCTGTATGATTTGGAGAGTATTTTACAGGCAAAGATCTTTCCACATGAATATAGATGTTCTCCTAAAGCCATTCCGTAATCCTGGCAAATTTAATCACTGCAATTGAAACAAACAGAAAGGATGCATGAGAATATTCTATATATGTTCTCTTTAAAGGCAACTACTGGTTTATTTGATAGGGTGTGGGAGGAGGGAGGAAATTCTTATTTAATCTCACAAGGACCACACCTTACCTTACGGATCCTCTGTGTTGATGAGAGTGCTCCTACAAAAATTATTACCTGTGCAGCAAGGGTTAAAAATCTCAGAAAGAATTTTTTTTCTGCATTTGAATTTAAAAGTGCTGAAGCAGTGAATTCTGTCAGATAAGTAAAAATCGTTTGTGCTTTGTTGTTTTTCCTTTTGTGTCTCCTTAATGCTTTATTGTGGTCTTAAGTCCCTTTTAGCATTTGCATAAAGTTCACGATAGATCCCTCTTTAATGACGTGCCGATCATTAGATACCTGTGTGTCAATAACATGCTCTGATGCTATGTTCCATTGACAGTCACACCGTGCCCCTCCATCTGCTTTTGTTTTGACCCTATCTTTGAACTTTATCTTGGTTGCTGGCCAGTAGTTTTCCCTTTAATTACAAGAAGGAAACTGTCAATAAAATCTGTTAAATGGGATGCAATGAGTGGCTTGAATGGGCGGACGGCTATTTGTTCAAATTCTGCAGCATTCAAGGTATTGACAGTTTGTTTTCTGGGGCCATATGTGACGATCAATCTCAGGCTGGGCTCAGCCGCGCTGAAAAATGAAAAACCAGATTGCTTTTGCTTACTTGTGGATGACGACTTGTGATTTGGCGCGGTCCTAGTGAGATGAGACCTTCTGCCCAAATTGCCCCCCTGAGAGCCAGGACGCGTGACTGTTTTTAGAAATAATTTTTTAATTGATTTTGTAATTAACAGTTCATCTACAATATTGATGCATGAATCCTCAGATTGATAGGAGGGAAATTGTTTTCAACAATGAAGTTGTACTTTCCTATTTGTCTTTGTAATGTGATTTAGCACTCTGCATTTTTAATTGGAAATATAATTCAAAAACATGCAAAGCCAAAATGCTTATTAGTTTCTTTACAAAATATTCTCCGCCCCACGAACTCTGCCCTTAGTTTTAGACTATTATCTTATTTCCAGAATAAACAAAATGCTGAAATGCCTCTCAAACTTCAAAATTATTTTTAATTGAAGATTTATTTGTAATTTTTTACCATTGTAAGTAGACACTTGAGGTTGCTTTGCAGCTAGAAGAAGGATTTTTCTTGAAATTGGTCATGCCTAATGAACAGAGCAAGAAAGTTGTCTGGAATTAGGAGTCTAAATTGAGAGCATTTTTTGTCTTCATTTTGATTCCATAATTCAAACACTGATTTAGAAATATTTCTATAGGTTACTTGATAAAAAGGATAAGGGGCTAGAATATAGGGATATGGTGGTAAATACCACTCACACCTTTTTTTTTCCCCCTAAAAAGACATGCGGTGTTGAAGTAATAATAAAAGATACTACTGCCAAAAAAAGTTTAGTCATACAGTGTGCATACGCTGTATCAAAATCATCTGTAGCTTCATTGACTTTGCTGGGAATTACAACCAGGATAATATCAGAGATAAATACAGTTCAGCATACTAAAATTCAGGGCACATTTACCTGAAAACGTTTCTTTCCTCCATCTTAAAAGAAATACAATTGCTGTTTTAAAACAAAACTATGGCAAGGAGGAGTTAAAAAGCAGCTGAGCCATTCGACTTCCCTTTTAACAGAATGTTTTGACTGCTGACATTCAACATTTCAGCTTCAGATTGTACATGCAGCAGATACCAAACTTCTGTCAGCTGTAGTGTTTTAATGTAAAAATGCTGCTAAAATTAAAGTAAAATTAAATGTTTTGTCTTTTTTTTTGTCGACAAACCCAGAAATCGCTTATTTTCACATAAGTATGAACTTGATTAATGTAAATGCAGCCGAAAAGAGAAATAAAATGCCATTATAAAATCAATCAGTTAGCAGTTCACTTTTTAATATATTTTGTGGGTGCATCTGTTTTCTTCTAAAACTTGCACTATTTCTTTTTGTAGTTTAAAATCTATTAGCCTTTTTATAGCTGTAGAGAGAATAGATGAAGTGTAATACAAAATCTTAGGCATTTCAGACATTTTTGCTATATCCACACTGTCTAGAAAGATTCCCAGGTTGCCTCTACTGTAAACAGTAGACAAAGAGGGTTTTATAGCTCTGTACCTGTGTTAGTGATTTATGATACAGTGTCATAGTACTTTCCCTGCTGCTGTATAGAAGCAGAAAAAGAAATTGTAGATTGTCTCCATATTGATTGTCTTTTGTTTAAATAAATACCACAAACTTTTTTTTGGCCAACAAATCTCAGTATGGTGAGCCTTAAAATGCCCCAACTGCTAACTTTTATTTAAGTCTACAGAGTCTACTTGTGCGGTACTTGATCTGAGATAATCCTGCCATTTGGTTTCTAAAAGGTGGGGAGGAGGAGCCGTTTTTTGGGGAGGTTCTCTGACAGCCGTTATCAAATTTTCCCTTTGCAGGCTTGGGCAGTGCCACGCCGCTCCTATAAATTCCCAGAAATGCGAGAAGTAGCAACCTTGTAGTTTGTCACTGATTTCAAACGGAGTGCATATAGCATCTGAAAAGTTTAAATACATATATAAGAGCACAAATGTTGTAGAGACATTTGAGTCCCGTGTACGTTAAAGTCTATTATTATAGGCATGATTTCAACAGTTAAGCTTAACTTGTAGTGCTTAATATGGAATTTTCCAGGTTAGTTTTAAACATCTGCGTTGATTCGATAGTAACTAATACAGCCTTTATGCTTGAACTCCAGAGAAGTCTCTCTCACCCCAGCGTTGTCCTTGTCCTGTCCGTATCACGAGTTCCTTCCTCCTTTCTTTACCTTCTCTACACAAAAGCAAGTAGGTACCTTGAAGCTGCGGGATGCAACTGCCCTGCATTCCACCTCACACTGCCCAAATGAAGCAAGCTGGCACCAATGAGCACTTTGTTTACCCACGCAGAAAATCAACTTTGAATGGTTTCCAAAACATGCATGTACCAATTATTTCCTTGTGTGGAAGGGAAGGTAAAATATTTACAAAATAAGTCTGAAGTGTACACAAGCGCGCACACGCACGTGTGCACACTCCAGCACATAAAAGATGACCTGCTTGTCTCTTTTGTATTAGAAAATGCTTCCATGTATCGATCAGGTAATACTAAACAGGGAGTTGCAGGTGAGCAGTTTTTTGAAATTGCCTAATCACTAAGGACTAAATTGTGCCTTCAGGCCAAATGTTGCAGGAGAGCTCAGGAGTCACAACTGAGGCCAGATTTTGAAGAGAAGCTCAGTTCCCATCTAGACCTAACATAAGGAACTAGAGTGTCAAAATATATTAGCACATTTGAAAATCTGATCCGTGTGTATCTGCCTAATAGGCTGCTGGCATCTTGAAAAATCTGACCCAAATGTGGATGCTAGGCACTTAAAAGTATAACCCTATGCACTGTTGAAAATTTAATCTTAAAGTCTAATTCTAGCTGTCTAGCCTGTACCACCAGAAGGAGAAAAGGACCTCTGCTCACCATCAGAGTGTCTGGTCTCTCTTATTAACTCTCCTAAAAAAAAACCCCAAGCACCCTTTCAGTACCAAAGGAGTAAGAATCAAGAAGTATCTTGTGCATTTTAGCATAATAAAATGCAGATCAAAATTGAAGCCAGTAAAGTTACACAATCATCTATCCTGGTAAAAAAATGAGTTTCTTACAATGTATTTAGCTTTCCAGCCACCAAAAGAGTGTACTCGGAGCACTAGGCTATCACCATTAAATAATGTTATCATAATAAAAATTTATTTTTAGATAGAACCCTATAAATCACTTATTCCACAGGACATCATCTTTATTGCCCATATAGGCTGTGGATTATCTTATATCACAACATACTATATTTAGTTTCCAGTAACGTCATTTTTTTCATTTTAGTTT
The DNA here is from genome assembly GCF_965231255.1 of Vanellus vanellus. NCBI lineage: Eukaryota > Metazoa > Chordata > Aves > Charadriiformes > Charadriidae > Vanellus > Vanellus vanellus. Next base: position 24,791,879 of record NC_138907.1, read on the forward strand.
ATTTAGTTATATCTTGTGAGTGTTAGAATTCATGATTAAAATGTATCTATGGTGACTAGGCATATATGAAATATATATATACACCCATGTGTTATTGGTTTATAAAATAAACCAGTGTTTATTTTGCCAAATGTAAATAGCAAAGTCTGTTACCTCTTTCATGTAATTTTGTATAGAGACTGGCACAGCATAGAAACAAATTTTTAGAAAAGGAAGTGGCCACTCTAGTCAGAATTTTCGTGTTGCTTGAACACAGTTTCTTCCTCATATTCCCTTTTCATGCAATCAAATAGCACCCACAATTCTTAGAGGAAATAAATAACTCTGCTACCATTTGCTTAATGATAGCATTGAGCAAATGGTAGCAGATTTAATTAATGGTTTAATTTTTTTTCTTGTAGTTGGTTTAATAACTGAAGAAGCTTGAGATATTCCTCATTTAGTTATGAAATAGGTGGATATCGCTTATGTGTTAGCAGCCTGAGACTCACGAAGGGCGAGAAGCGAGGTCAGCCCAGTGGCTGGCGGGAGGAGGGAGCCCCGGGTTCCTTACGGCTGGGGCAGGACTGCAAGGGGAGCACTGGGCTGCATCTGCTGGGGCCAGCTCTGTGCTGACAGGCGGATTTTTCCGGGTGGGAAAACAACGGTATGAACCGCTGTGTCACCAATGCAATTGCTAGTCTCACTTACTCATCCTGCTTTTCCACAGCACTAAACTAGTGGCTCTCAATGGCAATTATGGCAATTACTTGTATCTCTCTCGTAGTGGATAAAAAGGGGTTTGAAGCACTCATTCAACATTTTCTTTTCTGTGCTATCTTACCCCCCCCCCCCCCCCTCAGCTCTGTCATTCAAATTCTCCTTTTCCAGAGTTCTAGTAGCCTTGTTGAGTAGGTATTCGAACCAGTTCGTGGTACGCAATTTGTTCTGCATTGCAGGAATATTCCTTTATTTATTACTCTGACTACCTATCCTAGTGGAAAGTAAGCCATTTCAGGCATAAAAAATAGGTGGTTTACTGTCCTTTAATTTACCTTATTCCCATGGTTTTAGTTCACTGCTAATCCAGTTAGCCCCTGAAATAAAGAGGTGTGTTCTGTAAAGTCATTTCTTTCCTTGCTACATCTTCATTTCCTACTGTGTTTTAAAAACTGTTTTGAGGCTTCAGTTTGCGTGTCTCTCCTTAAAAGTAGGCCAAACCAGCGCAATCTGGAATAAGACCTTGTTCACTAAAATCAATCATACAAGCCTTTGGTTTACTTCTTTGGTTTCCACTGCAAATGGACAAGGAGTTCTTAATTTATTCCTCTTTCATTTCCAACATATATTCTGATTGAAGTGTCTGTTTGCAATAAAATAATCCAGGTGCCAGACCGTTTTTGTCATACTGTTTTGCAAGGGAAAATATGCTCTTTGTCTGTGTGCTTGTCTCTTAGCCCAAACACGCAGATGCTAGCAAATAGTTCTGTTCAGGAAAGACAGGCAAATAGGTGGTCATAAGTAAGTATATTAGTTGACCCTACACAGGGAGGACCAAAGAAAGTATCTGGGGCAATTTTAAGTCTAGACTGGTAAAGGATGGGCGTTCTTGCTGAGTGAGGGACAATTTCCATGGGTTGCTTCTATTTTAAGCAATGTGCTTTTCAAAATGTCGCTGTGTTGTGTTTCTCATAAAAATTATACAGAAACACAATGTGGCTAGGCACTTTGCAAAAATGCAAGTTTCCTTGTGTAAATCTGGCATACATTTCAGGCAGGAGAGGAAGGGGTTCTGTAATTCTGAGAACAGTTCACCCATCAATAAACACTGGGGTGGTTTTTGTGGGCTTTTTGGATTGGCAATGCAATCTAGATAATAAATTCCTCTTATTTGAGATATAATCCAGATTAGGATTTTGGTGTCCTTACGTAAAGCAAAAAACGTTTTGCCTGCTGTTCTTACTCTTCATCCTATCCAGTTCTTCCAGCATCCTACAACTTTCTAAACTGATTTATCTGGTTCGGGTTTGTGAACTGCTCAGCCATATGGAATCACAAACGTCACAGAGATTGCTATGATTCAAGTACCTGTTGATATTTGCCTCTCTGATATGCTTTTGTCAGCATCTTAGTGTGTCTGTTCACTGCTGCATTCTCCCTGCTGCTTGATTCGCTATGACATTTTCTTCCTTTATGCTGCCTGACTTTTCTGACATGAAGAAATACCTCATTTGGGACCTCTGGGTTTCTACTGCTTCTTAGTGATGTTATATACAAAATACATACACACTGTCCTTTAACTTTCCTCAGAGCAGTATTTTGAGAGGTCTCCTTGCCCTCAGTTCAGGCGCTTTCCAGTGTTTAGCTAATTGTCACCCTTTCTGCTGTGTTATAAATGGTTCCTGGGTGGCTGGATGTTTATTTGCTGCATTTGAGATGAAGCTTGTATTTTAAACGATTGTAATCTGAATTTCTGTCTGCACCTTGTGGTGTTTTCCTTGCATGAGAACTCTAGTTTTCTCCCATTTCTGCACAATGATACAATCAACTGGCTGATCAGAAGAGGTACAATTCTATTTTCCCTTCCTGTGATGGTGAAACAAAGCATTCGCAAGGCTAAAATGAGATTCTCAAAGCAGAGCTCAATGAGTCGATGTCCTCATTTGTTGATCTCGCACACTGCTGTCGCAGCACTGATCAGTAACAACTTTTCCCCCCTTCTAGACTGAAATCCCATGTTCTCAGCCGTGTGTTGTATCAACAAGTCTTGTGTTTGTATATTGAGCTTTTTAGTTTCACCAGCCTGGGATGCATTTTTTGCAGGGCATTTGCAATCAAATCCTGCTTGCTTTCAAATGACAACACTTTCAAATGACCCCGTTTAATTTCATTCTTTATATAAGCACTGATTTTTAAGTTTATTACATCCAGGTATAGGTTTTCTCTGGATATTACCTGTGTAGGATGTAATTGTAAATTATCTACGCTGACTACAATGCCACTTCAAAAAAAAAACCAAACCAAAACCAAACAAAAGAAAAGGGTTTGTCTTGGTTATGGGAAGAACATTGAAAATCTTTGTACCTGACTTATAATTCAATTTCATATTGTCTGTGGGATTATTTCTTTATTTCTGGATTGTCACACAGACTCTGTGTTTCCTTAAATTATAGTGGTTCTTGTTGACATTGCCCTCTCTCACTAGTGTGGATTGGGTTTATCAGCAATAAGTTAACCTGCTCTGAATTCACATCTGCCAGTCTGTAGTTACTGAAAAGATTTCTCTTTTCTTTTATTTTTCCTCCTCTTTTCCCCGTGGCTAGTTCAGCGTTTTCAACCATTTTCCTTATTTTCAAAGGCTTACGCCTCAGGGATTAAGATCTACATTCGTTTAATATCGAGAATAAAGTGGAAGTTCCAGACTGCAAGGCTAAAACTTGAAGAAGGATCTTTGTAGAGATTAATATTTTCCTGAGCAATCTGCGAGCTGAATCATGGTCTAATTAAATAGCACAGATTTAGTGAGTTTGCATTTAAACATTAGCAGACCCTAGAATGGGGAAAGCTGAAATGAGTTTGAATCTTTTCTGTAAATGGGAAGTTAAATTGTCATAGTAATTTGATTAAATCATTTTAAAATCTTTCAAGCTAAATCACCATTTTAAAAGGACAGTTTGAAGTCTTAATCACTGTTTGCAAGTGCCCCTCTCTCTGCTATTTTTTCTTACCCCATTTCCTGTGACAATGTCTGCTTCCCAAGGCACAGCTTCCTCAACTCTGCTCTACGGACTGCTGTTTGGCAGCAGAGTGCTTGCATTCGGCTGCTGGAGAGCCGACTGGTCACGTTCTTCCCAGCTGCTAAATTGATTTCAAAGACAGCAACAAATACATTAAATGCTTTACTACTATTACTTTTCCATGTAAGCAATTGCTCTGTTTACCGGAGGGATGGTATACAATCACCCCTGCAAGGAGAGGATAAAATCCCTTGTTTTAAGATGTTGTCCGCACAGTGGAAGAGTTTGAGAGCATGGAGTGCAATAGCTGTATCCAAGGGCAGGTTTGGTTCTTCTTGCGTTTTCTGCGAGTGCTTTCTTCCTCTCTTCCCACCTCACTCAGTTTCTGTGTAAGAAATGTGTAGAGCATATATATCCCTAATGCGGCAGGCCAAATTGCTATCCAAACTGCAGAGCTAAAGATCTCGGGGAGGTTTCATCTCTCTGTGAAAAATGTATTAGTCTGGACCCCATCCATCTAGTTGCAAACTCAAATGTGGTCGCAGTTACAAATACTGATTCTGGGAAGAATCAGGCCAGGGTTAAAGACTGAACATTTACAGTCAGCTTCTCAAGAAAGACAGTCTCTTTATGCAGTATGGTATAAAAAAATTTCTCAAGTACAGTCAGTCTTTGACTCCCCAAGCATTTTGCTGTTGCTAAAATGCTCCTATTTGGTTCCCCAGCAAATCTGGCCCTGGCACTGTGGTTTTGGAGAAAGGAGGAAAAGATGTGTAATTTCTGCACAAACTGTGCATGGTTTATGGAAGCATTATTTGGGGTAGCACATTGTGTGTTTGGTAGCACAACAGCGAATATCTAAGGTCTTGGTAGAGTCAGGGAGTAAAGATGACAGTTTGTTTGGAGTTTGCATTCCAAATTAAGCCCGGTGGTTGGACATTATGCTTAAGGCATCAGTCACATTTATATGTGTTTGTTAGCATGTCTGTATTGATTGCACCTGTTTGTAGGATACAAAATTCAGGGATTTTCTCTTACTGACACAGAATTATTTAGTAGAATTTCCGTATTAGAACACGATGAAAAATGTGTGGATTTGGGGAATGGTCTCACATTAATTAGAACTAAATTTTGCTAGAGGTAAAATTTCCTTGTCATCATTTTTATAATGTTGTAGCCTTCTTTTTCCCAGAGAGATATTTTTGTGTTTCTCTGCTTTCAGCACAGCGCACCTTGATGTGCACTATCACATCCGTGCAGCGTATGTCTTAACTGCGTGCTTCTTAGAGCATGTATTCGCTAAGACTCAGAATTATTAAACATGTAAAATTCCCATAGGACTCCATTATGTGTAATTAACAGATAAACTGTCATCAGAATCAATAAAACGTGCTAAATGATCCAAACTTGTATATAATTAGGTGTCTGTTTTAGAGCGGGAGCTGGAACTTTTATTTTTTTTCTTTTCAATTTGCACATTTGTTTTGACAATAGAAGCTGGAACATTTTTGTTAACCTGTTACTTACTGGTTTGTGTTTTGGTTTACATGTTTGTGTTTGAAAAGAGAGAGGTATTTACTATCTGGCTTAATTATCTGAGGAAATAGTTGCATGTCAGCTTTTAAGAAATGAATCTGAGATGCATCTTAATTCTCTGAATGTAATTCAGATATTTGAAGCACGTGCAAAATTTGATGTTGTTATCATCAACAGGGTAAAACATAAGGCTCTGTCAAAATACTGATCCAGAGCATCAGACTGCTTAATACAGGGCTTGGAAATGATGACAGAAATGGGTTCAACTCCTCAGCCGTTATTCTGACTGGGAACGGGAGCTTTTTTCCAAAACCAAAAATTAAGATGCGAAACAGCATTGTACTAACTAGTGCTTTCAAGGATATACTTTAATAATGCCACGTCCCAGTGTCACCCTGAGCTAAGATCGCACAGTGTAGCCTATCCCTAGGACTTGTACCCCCTCGCAGCAGTTATACTTTTATGCAGCGTTATATTTGCTTTGTAAGTTGTGTGGACCTTCCAAATTTTGGTAGCTGGTAGGGGCTGTTGGGTGGCCTCTTTCACCTATGACTGTTCTTCCTTACTTGCAAAGTCAGAGAATTAGGGCTGCTCGTCCAAAGTCATCTCAGCATGGTCCAGTAACTGCACGTTCTCAGGGACATCTTCCCTTTCTGTATCTATGCTGCTGAGGGTTTTACAGTTATTTCAGTTAGATCTTTTCTTTTTATTTCACACTTCCATTGCTTTAATCTTTCCAGGTCATGTGGCAGTTTAGTTTAGTTCCTCATGTGCGTTGTGTCTAGGCTTGTCACTCAATACTTACACCACCAAAACATCTCACCTGGAAAGGTACAGGGCAAGGTGCTTACTTTGAGTGATTTAGCAAAAATGCAAAACCCCAACAATAACAAGATAAACCACCCTGTGGGTGAGAGAGAAGGATTACACCTTGTAGGAGATGTTAGCTTCACAGAGCAAAAGCTGTTCAGGAACATCTTAAGTGTTGCCTGTCTGTCTAAATGTGCCTGAGGGAGAAAAAATTTGCTAAACCTATCAGGAAATCACATCAAACCCGCTTTTCCCTGGTGTCGGTGCAGTGGTCCTAATCCCGCGATTAGTGTCCCCGAGCAGTGGGTAACAACTGTGGCTTCCAACTCTGCAGCCTTGGAGCCTGACATAGAATTTTAGTGAGTTTTTACATAGTAGGGCAGCCATTGTCGCTTCCCTGATAAAACGCAGGCTTCAATTCATACAGCCCTTTGGCACTATCATTCCTTCAAAGCAGTAACTGCAAGAGATGGTTTATGGAGCCGCGACGGTGACCGTTTTACTAGTTTGAGGTGGAAGAGGAGAAGGATTGCTTACACAGGAGTTAATTATACTTTTGTAGTTCCACAGCGGTTCCAGATATTTTTCTAAAGGTCACTGTAGAAATTAGTGGGTAATTATCTTCCTTCTTGGTGAAAGAGGGTGGACAGAACCAGTGAAAGTGTTGTGCAGCCATAGAGCGATCTGACTTTTGGCACACCAAACTGAAACCTCCTGTCGCTCCTTTGTTTTGCAGACTCAATGCACATAGAGGATGTCGAGGCAGTGCAGAAACTTCAGGACGTCTTACATGAGGCTCTGCAGGATTATGAGGCCGGGCAGCACATGGAAGACCCACGTCGCGCAGGCAAGATGTTGATGACTCTCCCGCTTCTGAGGCAAACCTCCACCAAGGCTGTGCAGCATTTCTACAACATCAAACTGGAAGGCAAAGTCCCCATGCACAAACTTTTTTTGGAAATGCTGGAGGCCAAGGTCTGACTAAAGCATCATGGGCTTTCCCATCATGCACGTTTTAAAAAAAAAAAAAAAAAAAAGGGAAAATAAACAGGATAATAATGGCAAAGAAACTTAGTGTTTAATTAAGGAAAAAATGACTGCACTGATATTTAGCAGCAAGACTGTGAAGCAGCTTTCAACTTTTTCTTCTGTGTCTTTCTGATGCAGTTTTTCTTTTCCTTTTCCTTTTCTCTCTTTTCCTTTCTGTTCTTTCCTTTCCTTTTTCCTTTTCTCTTTTTTTCTTTGCTGCTGAACTTTTTAAAAGAGGTCTCTAATTGAAGAGAGATGGAAGCCAGGCCTGCCAAAGGATGGAAATCCATAATATGGATGCCAGTGAACTTATTATGAACCATAATGTCCCCAATGACAAAGGAATCAAAGAGAGAACCACCGTACCTAGCAGTACAGTACAACACGATGAACTGACTGAATGCAGTATTAGATTTCATAGGAGCAGTCTCTAATTAGACGACTAAGCGACGATGCATCGGCTGCTTCTTATCATTGCATTTTCCATCTAGATCAGTTACAGCCATTTGATTCCTTAATTGTTTTTTCAAGTCTTCCAGATATTTCTTAGGTTAGCTACAATGTAACTTTTTCAGGGAATAGTTTAAGCTTTATTCATTCATGCAATACTAAAGAGAAAGAAATACTGCATTTTTGTGCTGGCTTGAACAATGATGAACAATAATGAAGGACAAATGAATCCTGAAGGAAGATTTTTTTAAATGTTTTGTTTCTTCTTACTAACGGAGATTTTTTTGTACCAGCTTTACCAGTTTTCAGCCATTTATTAATGTGGGAATTTATCTTACTAAAGCAATAGTTGAAGGGAAGGTGCATATTATCACGGATGCAATTTATGTTGTGTGCCAGTCTGGTCCAAAACATCCAGTTTCTTAACATGAGCTCCAGTTTATAACTAAATGTTCACTGACTCAAAGGATTAGATTACACCTACAGTATATCCGAGTAGTCTAACATATAAATACTCCATGTCGAATACCAATCTGTAACGGTGTTAGGAGACAGCGACTGTACAAAGGTATAGTTGCTACGTGATTTCTAACTGCTTCAGTTGCAAATGAACGAGATACTGCCTGTTTGCAAAATTATAACCTCACACGCAGAAAACCCCTACGAACCAATAGTAGCTTAGAGGCAATAAGGCAAATGCCGACGTTTGCAAAATTAAGAAATCAGAGTAGTAGACTTCTGACCAAATTGAAGAATTTAACACTTCTGTACCTTATTTATTGATTTAGATTTTATTTTGTAAATGGCAATCTAACAAGTAGCTAAACCAGTATACGTGCTTTTCAACCAGTATTGTCACAGCATGAAAGTCAGTCAGTTTCAAGACTGTTACGAGGTGTAATCTAATGTATAAACCGATTAGATGCCCCCAGAAAACTACAGTCGCTAAATAACCAATAAACAATAACCTCCATCAAATGCTATACCAATGTACCAGTGTTAGTAGCTGCTCCCTGTACTATGTGAACATCCTTATTCTATGTACACAGATGTAATTAAAATTGTAATCCTAACAAACAAAAGAAATGTAGTTCAGCTTTTCAATGTTTCATGTTTGCTGTGCTTTTCTGAATTTTTATGTTGCATTCAAAGACTGTTGTCTTGTTCTTCTTGTGGTGTTTGGATTCTTGTGGTGTGTGCTTATAGACACAGGGTAGAATTAGAGACAATATTGGATGTACAATTCCTCAGGAGATTACAGTAGTATATTCTATTCCTTACCAGTAATAAGGTTCTTCCTAGTAATAATTAAGAGATCGAAACTCCAAACAAATACTCGTTATGAACAGATACACATTGAAATCATAATATTTTCAAAACAAGGGATAATTTCTGTAACAGTTTATTATAGAATACCAATGTATAGCTTAGAAATAAAACTTTGAATATTTCAAGATTATAGATAAGTCTAATTTTTAAACGCTGTAAATATAGCTTTGATTCAATCATCTCTCAGATGTTGTTATTAACTCGCTCTGTGTTGTTGCAAAACTTTTTTGGTGCGGAAAAGTTTCCAAAACTATTGCTACGTTGTGTGCTTTAAACAAAATAACAATGGGCTGATGCTCCATCGGCCTCGTGCTAGGAAAAAAAACTGTGTATCTATCATTAGCTATATGGGACTATATTGTAGATTGTGTTTTCTCAGTAGAGAAGTGACTGTAGTGTGATTCTAGGTAAATCATCATTAGCAATTCATTCAGATGGTCAATAACTTGAAATTTATAGCTGTGATAGGAGTTCAGAAATTGGCACATCCCTTTTGAAAAACGTCAAAAAAAAAAAATACAACTCCTGGGAAAAAGGTGCTGATTCTATAAGATTATTTATATATGTAAGAGTGCAAAAAAAAGTTTATTTTCCAGAAAGTTTGTGCAGGGTTTAAGTTGCTACTGTTCAAGTACACTATATATATATAAATATATAATATAAATATTGTTTTTGCTGTATCACATTAAAGAACTTGGGCTTCAGGGTCAAAAGCCAATCGACTAGAAGTATACGAAAACACACAAAAAATGGAGATGTGTTAAAGGCACACGGTGCAAACTTTAGTTTTCATTTTCCGTAATTTTGTGGAGCTGCAAAAGAACAAGTATCTCAAGACTGTAAAAGCATTACCTGAAACATAGCTAAAAGAACTGCACGGGCTTTATAATGTTGTTCATCTTAAACCTTGCTGGAGAAGAGTTCTTTCAAGACCACTTACTTAATGTGAAGTGTTGGGAAAATTTCAAAGGGTGTATGTTTTAGCCATAACGATTTAATTTCTATTTTTGCTTCATTTTTTAATTTTTTCTTATTTAAAGCAATATGATTGTGTAACTCCCAGAAGTTACACATTTGTTTCAATCAGATCAGATTGTTGTATTTATTCCACTATTTTGCATTTAAATGATAACATAAAAAGATATAAAAAATTAAAACTGCTATTTTTCTTATAGAAGAGAAAATGGGTGTTGGTGATTGTATTTTAATTATTTAAGCGTCTCTGTTTACCTGCCTAGGAAAACATTTTATGGCAGTCTTATCGTGCAAAGATCGCAAAAGGACAAAAAAAATTAAACTGCTTATAATAATCCAGGAGTTGCATAATAGCCAGTAGTTAAAAATGAAACAAAACAACAAATAAAAACAAACATGTCTATAGCTGTAGATGGGCTTCACATCTGTATAGCAATCAACTGTATATTTTTGTGATGTGTATCATACCGTGTGCTCCAACCAATGTCCATTTGTGTAAATGTATTTATTTTATATTGTATATATTGTTAAATGCAAAAAGGAGATATGATTCTGTAACTCCAATCAGTTCAGATGTGTAACTCAAATTATTATGCCTTTCAGGATGATGGTAGAGCAATATTAAACAAGCTTCCACTTTTGATTGCTTTTATTTTATTTTTTGTGTTGTGGGGCTTTTTTGGTTTTATTTTCTTTTTCAGAGGAGCAAATGGAGCGATTAGCCTTACCTTTTGTTACTTCCATTCAAAGCAGAGCCAGCGTTACCCCCGTCTCCCTTAAAGTACAATACGAGTGTAAATAAATGCTATATAAAGCCTTGTCAGAATGAACTCCAGTGTGGTACAAGACATTTTGCATACTCTTAAATATGCAAGATGTCTCATAGCACATTAGAATTCAGGCTGGCAGGCCTTTATATAGCACTTATTTAATCTTAAAGCATCTTCACATCAACCCGCATTACTCAAAATCATTGCCTCTCTGTCAATGTCATAAAAGAAAACTTTCCCACTATTTTAAGATCACATTAATATCATCTAGAAGTACTTATTTGCTTTCTCCATCAACAACCGAGTCTATCATTCATTTCCTACTGCAGGAGACTCCTTTTATGTGTTTCGGGTAAAAAGAAATAAAATTAAAAAATCTGTATTATCTGATCCAGCTTTTCTGAATGGAAGTAAATAGCCACTGGAGCAATAGTATAGATTGGTGTTAATGAAGAGCACTGATAAGTCGTCAAGATCCAGGGGGGTTAAACGGCACGGCTGCAAACCGGCAGTAAGTGGCTTCTCAGCCTTTTACCTCTGAAAGGCTGCAGCCCCCCTCGCGCGGGGTCAGCCCCTCTTTCCTGTGGACCCTTCTGGAACCATCACAGAAGTGCTAATGTGTGCTTTTCTTGCTTTTTAGCCTATCTTGATAGTATTTTGCCGTTGTGTTTGCCAACGTATTTCTCACCTTCGCTGCTGGCCGCTCTCTGGAGATTCTGGCTGATGGCTCAAAGGCTACTGAACAGAACGGTGATGCTCAGGGACGGGAATTGTTTCAGCCAAGGTACCGGGGCAGCGCCAGGGCCTCTCTGTGCCTCGCACTCTTTCAGTAGCAACATGCCTTGAAAGGGGAAGGCATCTCTTCCCTGCTACCAGTACCTCCTGTGGTTTACCTGTCCTAGGAAATAGGGCGGGGGGGGGGGTGGGTGGGTGGGGGGAGAGTAACAATAGAAGGGTGAATCCTGCGTGGTCTCTTCAAAGGGGGTCAAAACTGGTTTGGTAGTGTTGGCACTGCTGTGCACACGGGCATACGTACATACGCGTGTGCGCACGCGTGCACGCAGCTGGGGTTTCCCCTGGTTTAGTGGTCTGCTTTTGGATTATTGCAAAGTACCTCTCCAAAGGAAAATGCAACACTGCAGTCTAACTTGAAAGTGAAACACGTAGCGTTACAAAGTTTTCACGCACAAAGGAAAAAAAAATCCAGTTGCCAACGGCAGCACTCAGTTTTCCTCATCACGTGATTGCATCTACTCGCTGGTTGAAAGTTTTCACATGCAACTAAAAAATTATAATTAATATTTCTGTACCACTTTCCACAATAGGATCACGAAGCACCGTACAATCATAGATTTAGCATCACAGATGAGAAAATACAGGGAACACTGAGATGTAGCCGCTCTGAGGGATGCAACTCGGCAGAGTTGTTCTGGTTTTTTGTTTTCTCTCTTCTCCCTATGCTGTCTGTGCAGTAGAGCCAGGACAGGCACAGAAATCCATCGGAAATGTTTCGATAGGCAGAAATGTCTCAGTAGGTACCCGTGGGGGATTTGGCTAGGAGGACAAGCCCCTCTAAACTATGGAAATAGCTACTTAATCTGTAAAGAAAATGAAAAAAGGGCTTGGGGCGGTGGTGTTCATAGCCTGAGCAATGCATCCTGCTGCGCCCCCAACCTGTGCCTGCAGTAATGCCATTTAGGTAAAGCGAGGAGATGGCAAACCGACAGCCTTCCCGTTGGGGATACGGCTTCGCTCAGCAAAACTAGATTTGGACTGACGTGGTTTACATCGCCCTTCTACACCCCGCCACTTCCCCCCAGTAAAAGAAGCCATCCCAGTGTAAGACCAGGGGTTTGCCAGTGCAGGGGCTCATTGGACAGCCTTCTACCCCTACCACTGCCCCAGCCTGGCCATGTGGAGCGACCCTCTCCTCCCACGCTCTCACACTGGCACCAGTGCCCACTCGCGAGCTGGCCGATGCCGTCAGTATTGATGTGAAAGGAAAACGTGCCGCTTGCCGAGCTGGCTACTAAATGGCATGGCATTTCTGATGGGCCCTGAGTTTTCCTTGGAGCTTCGCATCCACATAATCACCTAACTTGATGTCATTTGGGCTTTTTGTTTGGTTGGCTGGTTTTTTTTGACCTTATGAGTTCACAGTGTGAGAAGGTCTGGCAAACAGCAATACGAGTAGTCTGGTGTGGTCCCTCCCTCTGATCCTTCCTTAGAGAAAGAAATGGCATGAACCCCACGCACCAGTCAGTGCTACTGCCCAGGCAGTTATGGGTGCTTCTTACCACACAACGCCAATGCTGCTGAAATACCCATAGGGGTTAAATATGTAAAAACAAACAAAAAAGCAAACAAAAGCACCAAACCGCCAAAAACAGAACAAAAGAAAGAGATTCTGAAAGAGAACAGAGATGGAAATATTGTCCTTAGTGGGACAAAACCCCGTGCTGTACATCTTTAAGTGTCCTCCTGCAGCATCACCTGGTAATACCCTACTGGAAAAAAACCCCAACCCTAAGCACAAAACCACCTGAGACTTTTTTGTGTACAGGCTTTTGCAGCAGAAAACACCTCTCATTTTTTTAACATTCCCTGTCCTGGCTAAACTCAAGAACGGGACAGCTTCCATCTGTTTTCTGATTTTTTTCTTCTACAGCCTCTGTTTATTTTCCTTAATGGCTTTCTTTACTTGCACCTTTCTTTTACTTTGCATTTCATCTCTCTTGTGTAATGTAGGTCTCTTATTTCACATGGCACTTTGCTAATTACTATATCCTTCGTTATGCAGCCTGCTTGCTGTAGCTGCATCACACGGCGTGTGTTTTTCCTGCCTGATAAGGTGCTGATTCTGTGTGTATGGGTTGTCTCTAACGTATAGATCATAAACTTCCTCCTTGTGGTTGCTAATAAAGAAGAAGAAGAAAAAAAAAGCAACCATAGAAAAGAATATGGGTGCATTTATTTGCTTTTAACATTTTTATTCACAAGTGTTCAAAAGTGTTTGTGTTACCATATCCTGGTCATGCTAATCGTTAGTATTTTGGACGATTAAAGGCCGCTCTTTCTTAGCGTTCGGATTCCCGAGCCTGGCTCCTTCCAATCTCCGTTAATATAAAAAAGCAAGTGGCGGTAGATTGATTACACACAGGCTCCTATTATTAAGCAGAACAGAAAAGAAAGGAATTTCAAAATATAATCCTCCGTTCCCAGGAGTATTTGTCTTGTTCTCCATGAAGTTAAAGGTCTGAAATAATGTGCCCATCAGGAGCTCAATGTTGCATGTCCATGCCAGTTGGTCCAAGGGCTTGTTATGATGGTAATGACCTGCTGAAACGTGAGCTTTGATGGCAACAATACAATTGCTACCAGCTCACCCGCTGGGAGAAATATTTTATTATTGTCAAATGCCCTCCGCAGAGATTTGTTTTGCCTGTTCCTGTTTAAATTAAATTCAGAGCAGAACTGCATTATTATTTCTCCAGAGTATATTTGAAATAAACAACTAGTCTCCAAATTTAGGATTCCTGGTTAGTTTAAATTTTCTTATTAGCAGAAAAATTACAATAGGTGACAACATAGCTGCAGGAATATTATTATGGCAGCCATACGAGAGATTTACACACTGAGAGCATGGCCTAAAAGCACGAGAACTCCCTTCTACTTTACAAATGCCGGCCAAATTAATAATTAACTGTGCCATAAATTCTCCAGCCTTCAAGAATGATGTCAACGCTCTTCTGTGTCACACTAGAGGAATTTTGTCATAAGACTAAGTGGTGTTCTTTATAAAGAGCGTTACTTATGTGTAGAAAGCGGCCCGAGAAAACAGCCCTTGCCACTCCATATTACAGCAGCTCAGCGAACGAGTGACAGCAGGACTTCAGAGTCATTTACTGCTGCTTTCTCAAGGCAAAACTATCTCCTTACGCCTGTGAAACAGAGCAAATTTTGTTCCACATTAAATGGGCCAGATTATCTCTTCCACAAGCTAAAGAGACAACACTAAATCCCAGCTCATGTAATTTCCTTCAAAATTGTTCTGCTCAGGCTGGGTGTTCCCAGGAGCGCCACCAGCAGAATTATCCAGTGATTCAGCTGTACTTAAATTGGCAGATGTCGGAGATTTAAGACAGTCCTGAAGCCTTAACACAAATCCTCTACTTCTGCGCTGCCTCATGGCCTCTCCTCGCTCGTCGGCCGATGCCACCCTTGCTGCCCGCTGCTGAGCGGCCGGTCCTGTGGACCGACAAGCTGCTGGGCAGTGCCCTGGTTGCCTTCTTCAGTCCAGCCCCCAGAGGCGGGAGGGGGGCAGATGACGTGCTGCGGGTTTGCATCTCTGTCTCCCTACAAACAGGCTCTAATCCCGCGTTTCTCGCTCACGGGGCTCGAGGAGGAGAGCAGGCTGGCCTGGTTGTCCGCTTGCTGGTTTGCCTTTTTCCCTGTCCCCTGAGTGCTCACGCCGGTGAAAAGCTGCTCCATCTCAAGACCAGGTGGTGGTTTTTTGTACCCTGAAAGATGCTTTACCCAGAGAGGCACTCAAGTAGCATCTTAGCACGAGCAAGGCGCTACCCAAAAGCTAATGGTGTGAGGGCAGGTTATCTGCCCCACATCAAAACGTCAGACGTCTATTAGAGGAGCCACCACACTCCTGAAGAGGAAGGAACATTTAGCAGGAAGGCGAGGACTGGTGGGTACCCTTTCCCTGTAGTGATCCCCCCTCGACTGCCTTTCCCAGCCCCTTGCACAAGCTGCCGGCCACTCACATCAGCTGTGGGACAACCAGCAGCGATTGGGGGCCGCTGCTGCCATGAGCCACGAGCCACGAGCCACGAGGCGGCGTGGCTGAGGATGGCAGTCTTTACAGGCTCTCCTCGCAGGCAACACAGGCAAGGTTTGCAAACTGCGGCCGTTAGCCTGGCTGGGCGCTGGGGCCCCTGCTGCAGTAGCCCCTCAGCACGCTTTTAGAGAGAAAATTAGGGGGCGAATGGCAAGCCAAAGGGGTTAAAAGAAAAAGATATTTTTAAATCGCAAGCGCTGTATGAATCGCGCTCCTAACGCTCTCCAGTTCAATCTACCGTGCTCTATCTAATTTCACAGCTTCATTGGGAATGTCCACACGGTGAGGGATTGGCAGTAAAAGGAAGTCAATAAGGGCACAATTCTCATACCAGGCTGTGAAGAAGTCGCAGAAGTCCCCATATTACTGGCTAAGTTGGGGTTAACCGGGGTCTATAGGGCTCCTCAACGGTGCTGAGTGGAAAAACTCTGTAGCATCCTCAGTAGTTTCTTTCTTCACTGCTAACCCGATTTAAATTTGGAAAAAAAAACAACAAACGGTCTGAATCCCAGTGAGCGTCTCTATATGTTGACACAGAAGTGCTTCAGTCTTCCCCAGGGCCTGCAAGCTTATTGCCCCACAGACTTGCCGCGTACCCGGGTCGCTCTCCTTACCCACAGCTGCACCTTTACTGAATATTTTGTCCTTTCCTACATAACAAAACCATCTTAATGAATCAGATGTCCACAGCCCATTGAGGCTGAGCTGTACGGCCTAGTGGCCGGCATAGAATAACCTCCTTCAGTAGGGGCGGGATCCCACATCATGCCCACGGTTTCCACCTCAGTTAATTTGCAGCAGGTTGTTCCCACTCTGCCGTGAAACCTCAGTGTAATCATACAGCAGTTTTCCACGATCACAAAAGAGGTGATAAGAAAGAAAATCCACCCCCGCCACCCTCCAGCCTTTTCACTTCTCCTTCTTCCCCTCCAGCCTCCTCCTGCTCCTCCTCTCTGCAGGACCAGCGCTGCATTACCAATGCCGGCACGAAACACTGGATTTCAGGTGTGGGGAGGAAAATGATAATTTCCTTGCAGAAAGTGTGCTTTCCGCAGCCTGCTGCCCAGCACAGCTGGTGGCTCGCGGCTCTGCGCTCAGAGCCCCAGCCCACACCCATGTTTTCGTCTGAAAGAAGTACTTACAGTAGCAGCATAAAATTTATAGGGGTGTAATTAGTGGGCACTACAGATGCTCTAATCTCAGGCTTGAGACCGGGCATTACGATCTAGAGCAGCCTCTCTAGAAACGTAGAAAGCAGTCCTGCTTGTTAATAAAGATAAAGGCAGGGGTGTGATACGACCTGATTCTCGTATTATGGAAAAACTTACAGGCTGCATTACCAAATTCTCCCTCCTCTCCCTGGGAAAGGAAAAAAAAAAAAAAACAACCGAAGAAAAAAAGAACATGGTCTGACTAGACACATATTTTTAGTCTTTCTGTCTGGCTGTCGCTGCAGTCTTCATGTGACTTGGGTGCCATCAGCTTTCTCTGAAAAGGCTCTTTCCCAAAATGGGTGGCACTCTCCCATCTGCTGTGCCATTGCGGTTTAAAGATGCTTTCAGTTTTTCCCCCTTCCCAGGTGACTGCCTCGGTGTCAGCCTACCCTGGTAGTCATGTATTGCTCCAGAAGATTAAAATCAGCCATATTCTGGAGCATCCCGACTTGGTTCCTCTTCTCTGCTCAAGGTACCGGTAAGAGCTGGCGGCACGAGCCTTGTGCGACAGTGGCTGCTTTTGCGGAATTCAAATCTGCAGAGCGCAACATGCATAGCTTACAGCAGCAACAGCGACCTGCCCGTGAGTGGTTTCTAATGAGTAGCAACGGGGTGAAGGAATGCAAATCCATATTAACAAGTTTCTGCCTCGCTCTAGCTTGGTTATGTGAACATGGACATCCAGTTACTGGCTCTTGTCCATCTACAGGGTGGCGGTCAGCTCCCACGTCCCACTGACACTGTGGGAAATAATGAATCAGTCCATGTATGTAGGTGAGGACTGATATTATCTATGTATTCCACTCCTTACAGATGGACAAAATAAACTCTTGTGGGAGGGAATGGGTCTCTTCTTGCGGCCAATTCTGCATGTTGTAAAGCAACAACTGCAGCCCCGCGCTGGTTTTGCTTTGCATCTCAGATTGGAGTAAAACGAACAAGTTCTTCAATTTCTTTCCATGACACTTCATCCTCTCTCATTTATATCTTATCCTCTGACTACAGCAACAAAAAAAATTTGTCTTTGATATATTTGAGATTGTGGTACGTTGATGGATTTCGGGCAAATTGTTAAGATGGGCTTTGATAATGCTGCGAGGTGTAAACGTGCCTATACTTGCAATATATGAGGTTTTACATAGTTCCTACATTGATTCCCTTGCTCCTTTGTCACCTCGACACAGAGACCCACTCACAAGGTGACCATGACAAAAGTGTACAATGGAGGGGGGGATCCATTCCCCCTCCTTCCCTTGCTCCTTTACATTGACCAAATGTCTTTCTAAATGACTTGCTGAGCCAGGCTATTCTTATATCTTACATATAAATGGACTCTGTCTTACAACCAGAAGATTCAGGGGAAAAAAAATTTCAGCTCCCAAAGTGAAAAGATTAAGGTCAGTCACTTTACACTACAAAACCTTTTCACAAGAGCAGCATAACAAAAGGACCCACAAGCCTATCCACAACACGGTTTGTGGCTCCAAGAAAAACAAGAGAGTCTACGAAGTCCTTTTAGGACTGCGCCACTTCTTTATAGAATTACAATAGGAACAGCTGGGGAGAGGAAGGGAATATTAAATATGAAGAAAAGCTAACTTGTCTCCCTACTTCCATTTACTTACTGGTATTTTTTTATGGGGAGAACATCTGGCAGGTGACCATGCGCGATTCGTGGGAAATGTGTCACGTTTAGATCACGCTGGGTGACACTGCAGTGAATGCAACGGTACATGGTAACCAAAACCCTACAACAGGTCGCTCTGAGGCTTTATTCCTCTTTGTTTACTCCATCAGTGTCTCAAAGCAGGTGGCAGAAGCTATGTGACTAGATACCTGCGAAGCACAACACATTCCTTGGACTGAAGCAGTTTAAAAGTGCCATTCATGAAGTCAAATGACGTTAGCCGATGTTCCAGCTTAAAGATAAATTATTTGTATTTGGTACAGCCAAATTGCACTTCTTTCAGTAGACTTCATTTTGGCAAAGCAACGAGTATCAGAAAGGACTTACCAAATGCACAAAAAATCTGTTTAAAATGTACAGACCATGCCAACAGCAAGGGGGGGCTGGAGCAGAGGTTGGTTAATAGAAAAAGATTTACAGTGGCCAGAAGGGGTAGCAAACAGTAGTCATCACGCATGCCCATGGATTTGGAAGAATCTGAAGATGAAAAGGCCATGTCCATGCTAGAAGAGGGAGGCGAAATCTGCAGAGGGGAAAAGGGACCTACGAATGAAAGAAAATGCAGCTGGGGGAGAAAGCAAGCCAAATGTGGGCATCAAGAAAGAATATATGAAGGAATGGAGTACTCATCGGCAAAGAAGATAAAGACTCTAGCTTGCCTTTTAGTTATGAGTTATGTCCATTTTATAATAGCCTGCTCCTCTCAGAGTTAATAGAGTTATATTCATTTTATTATTATTATTATTATTATTATTATTATTATTATTATTACTTTTAAGCCAGTGCAGAATATGCATTGGGCCCACAAGGCTTTGGAGGTAGCAGGCAGATATTGGGATAAAGAGGCATCTTAACAGAAGAAATCGGAACACTGCCTTTCCGTTTTGTCACGGAGCGTGATAGGTCTACCCTAGGTTTTGTTTAAGTGGCAGGACAATTCAGGGGGTGTGGAGACCCCCACTGCCCTGGGCCCATTTCCCCCTTTGGCACTGCCCTGACCAAAGTGGGGCCTGAGCTGGGCTCCCCTCTGGAGCTAATGGGGCTGTTTGGGTCTTTGCTTACATCTGCACCCAGCACGAGGCTTCCAGGTGCTTTACCCTAATTTGCTCCTAGGTGGTATGAGTTTAAGTGATGCCCTGGGACAATTAAGCCTGAGGAACAGGGCGGGGTCCTAATCCTTTCGTATTTAAGGCAGAAAGAGACAAACCAATTTTTTGCTAGATTGGGTCAGATGTAGTTTTGAGCTTGGATACAAGATTGAGTCTGGGGTGAAAGAGTTTTTTCCTAGTCCTGCCGTTCCAGGCACTCTCCAAGAGGAACACTGGCATTAGCAGAAGCTACTTTCAATACATCAGGTTGGTGGTTTGTTTTAACTATGATTAAAAGCCTGGGCATCCTGAAGCCTGTGTGGCTTATTGCTGTTTGGACCGAGTGGGTGATGGAGCACTTCATCAGCATGTACAATGAAAACACTTCTGATCTGAAGGCCTTAGAAACTGAAGTATTGCATGGAAGGTATAACATAATTAGGACAAAAATGGTGGGTGGGGACAAATAACAGGGAGAGGACCCTGCTCAGGTTGCTATGTACCAAGTGCTTAATCAAGTGTGAGGGCTTTCCTATAAGCTGAGAGCAATAAAGTTTCATCCTGGTCAGCCTGCAAATGCTTTTGTGCGCTTTGGCACCTGAAGTTGATCTATGTGAAAGCAAGCTGAACGTCTATGTTCTACCTTCTCTATGAGCAGCTATTTTTGGAAGCTAATTACCTCTGTTTAGGGAGTTGGGTTAATATATATGTGTGGGGCACAGGATTAGAAAGCAGAAGGCCTCAGCCTGTTGGAAATCAATTTTAATATCCCTATGGCTCTGGTAGCATAAGTGTCAATATACCATATACATGTCTTGCAGAGGCTTCTCTTACAATTAAGCCACTTGATTTACTGCGGGAATGATGCTTGAGCTGAAAGAGCTAGGCAGGAGTTTAATTTTCAGGGAAAAGGGAAGAACCAACGCTATCGTTCGTAAACTACTCCTAAGCATAACTGCTTATTTCTCTTATCACATGAATTCTTATCAAATTGTAAGTATATATTTGTGCTTCAGAGATGATCATTTGGGAGGGAGAATATTTTTCCCAGTTTGGCCTTTTCTCTGCGTTTTACACTTGCGGTGGTGTTGCAGCGCAAAGCTTGCTGACTTCTCTTCTGAACCCTTAGAACATCAGCCCTCAAACGGAAGGGATGAATCTTTGTGCTGGGATGAGGCATGTATCTTGAGGTGGATAAAGAGACCTTAAAAATAAGAAGGGGAAAAAAAAAAATCTACCTCCTCATCTCTTTTTTTTTTTTTTTTTTGCAAAAAGCTCCCTCTTATTTGCCAAGCATATGGGAAGGATAAAATTGTTGTGCTTTGTCCCATGGACCAAAATTTGTCTTGCGTGTGCTGCCCACAGATCAGTAGTGTGGAACATCTCCTCTCTCTCTTAAACCCTGAGTTAGGACAAACTTCTATACCCAATAACAACCAGAAAACAAACAACTATTTCATGTTATGAAGGAAGAGCACAACACTTGCAACTCCCTCTAAGGAGAGCCCAAGGTCACTCACTGCAGAGACACCTACGTGAGTGGGGACAACGTGCTCTCTCAGCAGCCTTGAGCAGAAGAGCTGGGCTATCAAGGGTGAATGTTGCTGGTGCTACGAGTCCTTCATACCCTTTTTGTGGAGGGAAGTTCTGGCTGTGGAAAGGTGAGCTGCCGGGGAACGGACAGAATAATTGCATTTAATAGGTTAAGCTGGGCAGAACTGGTGTTGCTAGAGCCTCAATTGTATTTATTTTGTGGAGGGTGGAAGAGGAAAGGCAGGGCAGTGAAGGGGAGAAGAGAAGACTCTGTGTGTCTCCAAGGAGCTGCGTAAGGCCAGGTTATGGAAGGTGTGTGTGTTTGTTTATGGATGGGCAGAGCGGGTCCGGCTATCAGAGAAAACAAGCAGCATTTCATCCGAAAAGCTCACTACTTGCTGCTGTCAAACAGGGACCACCGTGTGAGTAAAGGCACCGAGATCGAGTGATGCCACAGCTATTTCTAGCTGCTGGGATGGCTGTGGCCCAGGCAAGAGGAGGAAGGGAGAGCCATGCCCAGGCAGGGCAGCTCAGGCTTCGGGCAGCGGCAGGCAGGAACTCTGCCACTTCTGGGCATCATTTTGTGGGGCCAATGCTCCACCCTAGGTCTTCCAGGCATCATGGTCAGTGTCCTTTCCTTCAGCCTCTGCCTTCCTCTGGAGACTGCAAGGTGGGTATTCATTCCTTTTTATCGCTTCATTTAAGCGGATCCGCACTAGCTCCTGCTCAGAATACAGGATTTTCTTAACAAGCACATATGCTATTTTAACACTGGCTAAATGAGGAAAAATGTTGTGTAAAACATCTTCCATTTTGATTTTTATAAATATATTAACCAGAAGTAATTCTGAAGCAGTCTTAGCAAACAAACCAAACTAGGTAGAACTAATCTGCGCAGATTAATTTTGTTCTCTAGCCCCTGTCTTTGGGGCAGCAATCTCGCCATGCTTATTGATTATCAGACAAGACTACTAATCCCCTTAAGGTCATTAAGCGTACTTAATTAAAGAGCAGTTAGCAAGCTTCTCTTTACCAAGTTAATAGTGGCTGTTAAAAGTGATTTGTACATTACCAATATGGTAGCCATTAATCTAAAAGTCAATTTGTCATTTATATTTTCCCAAACAAATACATTCAGTAGGCTGCAAAGGCGGCTAGAAAGCATTCAGCATCTGTTCTTGCAGTTGGTGTAGGGAAGAATCTCTGCTTTCTTAAACCGTAAGGCTTAGGCTATAGCAACCTCTACCTATTCTCTTCTATAACCCACTGTCCTATTCCATCCTGAATTGGCAGAGGGGGGAGACGAGGATAAAAATCTAGGGAATATCCGTTCTGAAAAGTTTCATGAAAAGTATCAGCTAGATGGAGAAGCTCAAAATAATGCCTTCTCTGACAAAGTCTGAAGATCAATGTTAATTTCTTTGGCTTTTTGACTGGCAATTGGTGCACAAGAAGTTTCAGAGAAGCTTCTCATTGAAGTCAGGGAAGGAGGCTCAAGCTACAGTCAGGGTGACTTAAAAGATACGGAAGGGGAAACCAGGGATATAGATGAGAAAGGAGGGCAGTGGAATGCAGTTCTATAGAAATGTGGATTTCATTGTTCTGTGAATATCAGAATTATTTTTTTTCATTGCGCAATGCAAACATGAATACATATAAGTTTCAATATGATATATATTTCAATATTAAATATGTAATGAAATACATAATGTTTTCTGGTTCTTATTGCATACATAATTTGTTTTGACAGATGTATATAGGTCGAATCTTCAACGTAGATGTTGTTTCACTGGCAGGAACCTATTGCTACAATTAAAGCAAAAATTCTTTAACAAAATACCATGTGTCTGTCATGTACCCTGTTCTACAGAATTAAACCTGTAATTTAAGACCAAAAGCAAAAGCTATGAGCCTCAGCTGAGCTCCTTTTAGAGGGCAGGGGTGTAGGGGTGGCAGTCAGGTATGACAGGAGAGCCGCTGCTGAGCGTAGCCAGCCCAGCTCTGCCAGCGGGGACCTCTCACCGGTGCTCAGGGAATCGCCGGCTGGGGAGGAAAGGGGTTGCTTTCCCTGTTTGAGCTGAGCAGGTAGCTTTCCAAGAGCGGAAATTTAAGTCCAGGGGAGTGGAGAAAATCTCGAGGCAGAGGATACACCTGTAGAGTGTTTAAGACTTGGGAAAGTTGCAAGGATAAAGTGTCAGTCACAAGTATTGTTTTAACCCATAGTTAAGGCTCATTTATTTGCCTCCAATATTTTGTTTTTCCGCTGTACCTGAGATATATATGTATATAAATCTTTTACAAAGATAGACCCCATGTTGTAACTTTCTTTTCCCATTAAAAAATGGATTCTATACCTGCCAATGGGATAAAATTCTCATTTTGATCTCTAGATGCAAATATATCCATAAGCCAGGATAAAACATTATCTGTCCTGATCACACAGCCAGTGTCATTCTGGGATAACACATGCATTTGAGAACTTCTTTATAATATATTATTTTTGCTTTACTAATCAAGCCTGTTTAGAAAGTTAGCAGGCACCTTGACTTATGGTGAAGGTCTGTCTTTGGCAAAAGTACTGATTTAAACCTTTTGCCTGCTCTGGTATGTCAGCAGAGCTTTCTGTGATAATGCTGGAAACAAGACGAGGGAACTGATCTTGCTTAGTGAAAAACAAAACAAAACCCAAATGCCAAAACAACCAAACAAAACAAAAAATAAGCCACCCGAAAACATGGCAAAAAAAAAAAAAAAAAATTCTGCTCTAAGTGATTCAGTTCTTGAATTCAGTTCAAGGTTTGGCTGCACAAAAAGCTAAGAAAATGAAGGGTGGAAACAAAATTAAAGAGGGGAGAAAACTGGTGGAAGAGAGGAACTGTGATTTTGTTCATGCTGGTACTATTGCTGAGGAATGTACATGGGAGTGTTCAGGCAAGGTGGAACAAACTGTGTGAAGTAGTGCGGTGTCCACCTGGGAACAGAAACTCGTTACCTGTATTTAATATAAGCTCAAGAGTATAACTTAAAAATATTTTTTTAAAAATTTTTAAGGTCAAACATATTAGAAAACTATATAATAACTATTCTTTGTGCATAACAAAAGAAAGAGAATACTTTTGGGCTATGAGGCTTTTTTGGGTTTTAGGAAAAGACAACTCTACACGACTAAGGGCCAAACCAGCAGCTTTCCTGAAAAAATCCTTTGGTTCCCACCAGGGTGCCAAGAAGAGGTTTTTCACAGCAATGGGCAGGGGCAGCAACAGGCGTGGGGCTCAGCTGGAGCACCTGTGCAGTCATCTTAATTTTGAAAATGTATACACTGTTAAATGACAAAGCTCCCTCCTCTCAAATACATTTAATTTGGACATTTCCAAGCAGCTTATCTGCTAACAATCTTTTAATATTCTATTTATTTATTTAATATTGTTGCTTGGGCTGCTCATATAATCAGCTAAAGGTCATTAAACCAAATTTATGATTAAATAGGATAAAACTATTTATTCTCTTTACTCAGCCTATTAATGTTATAGCTTACGCTGACTAGACGTCGATATTTCAAATGAAGTTACTACATTTTTCAAATATCATAATTATATGAAAATGCTATATTATCTCATTGTGAGGATTACTTTCCACTACCTTATCTGCCATAATGTCTGCACATATTGGCCTTCAGATTTCCTCGTGCCACTGGCTGCTAACTGCAGACATTTCTCTAAGTCTCCCATCTGGCAGCTGCATTAACCTTCACGTGGTTTTATTTTGTTATTTTATTCCTTAAGTTATTGTTAAGGATTTAAGAGACTGTTTCACACATTCGTCAGGCTTTGCGTTTTCAGGTTGGTGTGCAAACCACAGTATCAAGTGTTTTCTCCTTTAATTGCAGCGGCCTTCCAGTATCTGAAGGGGGCCATCAAGAAAGGTGGAGAGGGACTTTTTACAAGGGCATGTAGCAACAGGACGAGGGGTAAAGGTTTTAAACTGAAAAAGGGTAGATTTAGATTAGATACTAGGAAGAAATTCTTTACTGTCAGAGTGGTGAGTCACTGGCACAGTTTGCCTGGGAAAGTTGTGGATGCCCCATCCCTGGAGGTGTTCAAGGCCAGGCTGGATGAGGCTTTGAGCAACCTGGTCTAGTGGGAGGTGTCCCTGCCCATGGCGGGGGGCTTGGAACTGGATGATCTTCAAGGTCCCTTTCAACCCAAACCATTCTGTGATTCTGTAAATTGTCTATGCTAGGAGACTGTCACAGTATAAAGCGACTGCCTCATAATTCTGGGGTGCATTAATGGAAGAGTATTCTTTCAAAGATGCATTCACCAAAATGTAATGGACTTGAGCACCTATCTCGGAGGCATAGACTCTTGCAAGCTTTCTGTTTTGGTAGAAACAGACCTTAAGCTGTGTATTTTCTATGTCAAGCTGGAAGAGGCCACGCTAAGTCACAGTGGATCTTGCATCTCCTTTTGTTTTAAAAGCTCTGTGGTATTAGAGGGTTTTCAAAAGCAAATTTGCTGTAGTTTGAGCTGTTACTCTCTTGCTAACCTTTTTTTTTTTTTTTTTTTTTTTTTTCCCCTCTCCCTCTTTTTCATTGTCTGTGAACTTGTCTTCAGAGAGGTTTAATTAGAAGCTCATAATGGCCACAGCTGATCGGATGGGTTTTGTGTAAACGCACACTGCAAAGGGAAAGCGGAGTTCCTCAGACAGTCCCTATTGCTGCAGATAGCTGGCCAGTTAACTCCAGTTTCGAAGATGCCTGAGAGAGATCTGAACACACCCACGTGTGGTAGCGTCCTAGGTGTAGAAAAGTGCTGACGTGACCAGCCTACGTGCAAATGGCATCCTCCTAGTGTGACACTGAGACTGAGTCTCCTTATGAGAGACTGGTGAGGACACAGCAGCAGAGAAGGTCTGGCTCCAGCAGCAAATTAAAAACGTGGCAGAAAAAAAAATAAATTTTACCTGGAAAACATCTTGTGATAGTCTATTTTGAAAGGTTCCCAAGTAGTTATGAAACAGAAGCATAAACTAGATTTTAAAAAATAACATATTCATGCTTTTCTGCTGAAAACTTCAAATAACTTAATTTACAGTTCTTCATAAGAGTAAGTGTTTAGGTTCACCTCCAGATCGCCAGCTTTCTTGACTTTCCTTTCTATGAAAATTAGGCATTTTTTTCCTCACTGCTGACTCCTGTTTTTCCCCTCATATTCTTCCAGGTTTTTCTGAGTTTCCTGTTCTCTCAACAGCTGGCCTCAATTTCATCACCGAAAACTTCATTTCTCTAGGCAATCAGGCAAATGAATTGTCTTCATCCATGTTTAAAACAAATTCATTCTAAATTAGTCTGTGCCCCTTCAGCGTTAATTTTCCATGACTATTATAGTCATTGAGCTTTATAGCATGAACACAAGCAAATATTAAGTTTGAAGGCTTAAATGTTTTTCAGTGAATTTTAAATTGTGGGCTCCGTCTTCAGCTGTGATTTGAGTCAGTAGGAGTCTTCAAAGCCAGTGGATATGGTTTATGTGACGCGGTGAGAACAGTAGCATTACATTGCCTTCGTGCTAGTTGAAGAGTTGATCTGTAACTAGTCAAAACAGGTTGTTTAAAATTATGACTATTAACAAATTTAATACCAATTACTTAACTATGGAACCAAAAATGTTGAATGTAGCTACGTATCACTTCAGCATAGTCCAAAGCCGACGTAAATGAGCTGCTTGCTAATTTGATCTGGGATAGTTGGCTGAAAACTATTTAATATTTATTACAGTGGTAAACATTTCGATATGAAACGCACTGAAGAATTTTGCAGTTGATTCAGAGAACAGGGAAATCTCATACAGCCATAAGGTTTCAGCCGTAAGGTTTTAGAACATTGCTTCTATCTGCCATATACCTCTGACACATTAGTATTCACATGAGGAAATCAAGATACAAATCTGAGTCAGTCAGGACCAGAAGCAGTGGTTTGGCTCCTCCTTTGAACTGTTCTCCAAAGGAACCTAATTTAGGTGGACTAAATCACCCCTGAGAAAAGCCTTTCTGTCTGGACTCAGTACAAAAGGCATATAAACCTATTCATCATGTATTTAAAACTCTTATTACCTTATTCTACCTGCAGTTGCTTAGTTGAGGCTTATTTCACAGTTCTTAACGTTTTCCCCTCATGAATTAGGGTACTGGTAAATACAGTCAAGTTGCTTAACGTTTAAAGCAAGGCTCAAGTGGAAAATGTAATATGTGGGAGTATTACTTCATTCCCATGTATATATTTTTGGAATTTTTAATACTAGATGATGCAAATATTTCATTCCTTGTCTGCTGGTTCAACTTGATCTAGTTTGATTTGGTGGCAACAAAGGTAGACTTGAGTCAGTCGAGGTATGTCAGGAAGAGAGGCAGTGTAAGTATCCAAATGAAGCAATTTCCACTGAGCAGATCTACTCATCACAGAATGTGGTATTCCTCATTCCCATTGTTGCCTTTCTAAAGAGAGGTAAAGGCTGAGAAAACATGGACGGAATTACTGCTATAGAGATCAGTCCTCCACATCCAGGCTAAAGTATGTTGGCGACCTGTCCATAAATATTTTATTTCTATATTAAGCTGCAATACGGTCAAATAAGCCCTTTCCACTTGGGGAGTGGGGGAAGTTTCTATACTAAAAAGCTAGTGTTCAGTCTGGCGGCTTCAAAAGGAAGGTTTGCAGCATCTTTCAAGTTCCCTATCACTGCTGTCCAGCCGTCATTGTGGACTAACACATCAAACAGGTTCCAGCTGATTTCAGTGATGCTCAGTGTTTTATTTAAATTTGTAAAAATGTGTCCTACTTATCAGACTAGTAGTGTTCGCATATGCTTTTTATAGCCAGGAGTATTTGGCTTCATGGCATCATGTGAAACAAACACCCTCGAGTCCCTGCTCCTCACGCTATTTCTGCTCTCTTTTTACGTGTTGCTGTTGGTGGTTTAGTTCAGGCTTCCCTGATGTATCAGCAGACACCCTCAGGAGCTTTACGTGGCAGGGAGAAGAATCCCGGTTCTTGATTATAAGAGATTGACATATTGGTCACGGATGCCGAAGACTAGCAGGCACTTTCTACACAAAAGCCTTTATAAAAAAATGCTCAAAATAGACTGGGAGTTGGGGAACAGAGCAGGGGGAAGACAAGACGCTGTATCTTGTCAGCTCCCTTTTTATTCTATTTGCCTACAAGGAGATTTCATCTCATTCGAGTAGGAAGGAGCACTGGCAATGGGAAATGTCTGTCTTCAGAGGGCAAAGGCAAGAGAGGCCAAGCCTGATACTGGATGAAGGAAGGTGTGTATGACAATGCATGTGTTACAGGGAACAAACGTTTCACCCCAATTCTGGTTTAGTTGTCATTTCCTTAAACAGATGCCCAGGAAAGGTTATGAATCAGTTTTATGGGAGTGGGCTCCACTTCAGCATTGTAGAGCAGGAATAAACTTCAAGTTGCAGGTTTCTGTTCTCTCCCTCTTCCGGTTAATTTCTGGACTTCTTTGTGATTAATTTTTTTTCCTGGAAGTAAAGCCTTGGAAGACTGTCCTTTGTATTTCTATTGCTTTAAATGTCCCACAAATTGAGTATGATCTTCACATAGGGTAAAGTATCACAAAAACATCTTGGAAGTAAGGAAGATGAGAACAATTCCTAAAATCCCATTCAAAATATCCTAAGAGGAACAATGGCTCCTTTAAGTCAATGCATGGTAGGTGAGAAGTATCCTACATTTTGACCAGCCAAAAAGCTGGGACTTTTGTCAGCAGCTGACTGTGGGCTTCGTCATCTGGCCAGTCCTGCTGAGTTGCACTAATTTGAGAATCTGTCAGAAGAGAAAGCGTACATCTTCCCAGATCGCACACATAATTTTACTTTGACACGGAACATTTCAGTTCAGCAGTTGAAATGAGAAAATAAAACAGAGAAACAAGACTTAAGCTGGGTAACCTGAGCTGTCTTGTTCTGAGTCACACTGGAGGTCCTGCGTCAATATCTGGGCTACCTCCAAAGACCTTGAAGGCTCGAGTCAGCTTCAGGTTACCCAGATTCCACTTCCCTTGTACAACTGCTCTGAGTTCAACTGTACCTTCCTGGATCATGGCTTCCAAATTAAAATTTCCATAGAGCTGCTACAGATATTTGTATCAATTTTATGTCCCCCAGCCCTTCTGAATACGCTTTTTCGCAGATTTCAATGGGGTTATTCACATAAGGCTGAAAGATGGGACACACTTCTGTAATACTGAATTGTGAAGGATAAAACTGTTTCAGTCCCAAATTTCATTTTTTGGCTATCCAGTCAAACAATGCCTTGTTGTGTAAAATAAACTGAGAAGGATGAATCCTAACTATGACCTTTATTTTAGCATGCTACATTATAATGGCTTGATAGGATATGTCCTTCAACCTGTCAGCAAGTTAAGGACACGTTTCATGATGGAAAAATGGTATTTCAAAGTGTGCTTGCCATAACTACAAATGGGGTAGCCTTAGTCTGTCCCACAGACAGCAAATACCATTAGGACTGCAATCTAATGCTCTGCTCATGATGACAGTGAGGTCCTAGTTTTGCTGGGCTTCAGAGGAGCTATAGTAGTTAGAAATACTTTCACCAATATGACTAAATATCTTTTTCTAGTTCCAAAACACTCTTGTCCTTTGCACTCTTCAGAAAAGAGGAAAAAATAACTTATGGCTGCTTTATACCTTGATTTTAAGTAAAACCAAGTTGGAAATTATACATAGAACTCAACTGGTACAAGAGGTTTAAAAAACAGCATCAAATTTTGATGGCATTAGAAACTTTTAAAGCATTTTCCTTAAGTAGACAGGGGTTTTAGTCACGAGAATGATTGTGGAAACTTATGTCTGTTCTGAAATCATTTGGGTCTCTCCTTTTTGTTTAAAGAGAAAAAAAATCCCAGCAAAATAGAAATGATGTGGTCTAGGTGATCCACTCTGCCCACAAATAATGAACTGTCAATAGTAAAAGAAACACCAACCGGCCATCTCTTCATCTGAACCCTGATGCCACCACTAGCTGTCCTGAAATGTTAATAAGCCTCAACAGAAGATCAAAGTTCAGTCCTCGCAGGATGGCTGGTAAGATCAGAGCTACAGCTGGCATGGACCTTTGTGAACAAACTTATAAGCTGAAATGTATCCGAAAAATTTGCAGAATATCAAATTCTATTCTTTGAAGAATCTATTATCTCTAATTAACTGAAACTAGTCCTTTGTAATTCATAACAGATTTATTTTTAGGGTGGACTACTGAAGTCAGTAGGTTTTGCTTTCTTCTAAATACAGTGCCTTATGCATGAAACTTTCAAGCATTTGTTAATTTTTCCATCTGTAGGAACACTAGATTGCTATGGAGATAACTGGATAAATTTCAAAAGTAAAAATAATTTTAAAACTGAATCATTTCTGGAGTAGGCAACAGAGATGTCGAAAGGCTGGATGTATAGTGCTCAGAATACAAACCATGAAGTATAAATCTGTCATATTTATATGACTGAGTTAATTTTTAGTAAGTTTAAAGTGAAAGCTTCTGGGTTTTTTTTGGTAGACAACTACTTGAATAATTTAAGATTAATTGAAAAATAATTGCTTTCTTCTAGAAATTAGTTTCAACAAAAGATGTGTGTATTCGAAGAACTTCTGGAACCTTTTTTAGTGACTAGGAAGTAAGTTGCATCTTTTAAATATGCAAATAAGATTATTTATTAATAGTTGTCTTGGTCCTGAAAACTGGACTGTAACATGAGGCCACTTTCTCGCCACTTTCTCATTTATACCTGGTTATACTCCCGTTATGCTGATATAATGCCGGTATCTTTAGTGTTACTTTGTAAAATGTATATAATAAACCAACACGGAATGTATGGAAGATGATGGTAATTACTTCTCTTTACCAAAAAACATCCAAATGCTGAAAGGCACAAATATAGATGTTTGTGTGAATTTTTTTTTTTTTTTTTTGTCAAGGTGTCCTTGAATGAGAGGATTTAAACCTTGATGCTGTTGCTTGGGCCCAAGCCAAGTCATGTGTCCTCATTGGTCTTGAGGCTTTTCCTGGGAATGCAGCTGTCGCTCTCCTTTGCAGTGTATCCTAATGGGATGAGAACATTCTGTCCAGTCCCTGTCTAAGACTATGGATGTGCAGCTCAGGCTATAGGAACCTCTAGCTATTGAGCACCTCTCACTTGTGCTTGAAGGTTTTTCATTGCTCAGAGACCAACTCTGCGAGAAAAATCTCTTAATTCTGAGATTTATAAAATATGTATTAAGCAAATGAGCTTGATTAAAAATATAGACATATATCATATTTAATATAAATTATGTGCAAAGTGCAAGGGGATCATTGCCTGCTATTTAAACCTTCTATATATGCATAGGCTGCATTGTTTCAGCAATATTGATAAAGCTAAAGCAGTGCAGCCTTCAGCTGTATCAGTATAAGCATGTTGATGCACATACTGGGATATCAGGATTTACCTTTCCTCAGAGATTTCAGAGGAGTCAATCGGACTGTGGCTGTACCAAATTGTTTGCATTTTTTGCATACTCCTGATGAAAATTACACTGACATTTGTGCATATTCATTAGGATGGTCATGAAAATGCAATGATAATGGCATAGAGTAGTTCTGTCTCTCACAAAACAAACGGAGCACATTTTCCTATGGTTTTGTCTATTTACTGATGTCCTATTTCTCTTATGCGCACACTCTGTCCCTCTTCCTCTGTTTTCTGATGTATCTGTTAAGATGATGGGCATCATGTGCTGTGCCTTGTCAAGGAGATATGTATAATTACAGGTGGGCTGAGTACAGCCAAGGAGAATGTATCATGACCGAGTTTTGTTTCCTTTTCCATCCACGGTATAACTAATTTAGGTGTCCCTGCCCATGGTAGGAGGGTGGGAACTAGATGATCTCTAAGGTCCCTTCCAACCTAAACCATTCTATAACCCCTCTTTTGCTTAGCTAGTAGTTTTGGAGTGCCCTTGCAGACACATAAAATTGTCTGGGTCCTTTTCCCCTCTAAAGCTCCTGGGAAGGAGAAAGACACCAGGAAGAATAATTTCCTAGCAAGTCATGCCTCAGTCTACATAACTGGTTCAAAACCCGCCACTAGTCCTGGCCTTGGAAGCAGACTTTAAGGACGAAATAAATACACAACTTGGGATATGTTTCCTTGAAGCGGACTGAGACCGTCTAAAAGCTTGCTGTGTTGCCCGGGTGATCCTGTTCTTGCCAATACTCTTGTACCCACTTTTGGCACTTATTTGACTCCTTGGTGAGTGCATTCAGTCTGCTAAATCCTCTGGGCGGAGCAGGACTGCCCATTTGGGCAGCAGTCGGCTGCTAGATTGGTTCTGCTGCATCCAGCAGCACACCTTTCAGAGTGTCCTGACACGCTTCCTATGTTGTGTCCTTATCTCCCACTGGACTTGCTTATCATGCTTTCTAGATTGCGTTTATTATTACTCTAGAGTGAGGTTAAATCAACCTTTCCTCAAAGAGCTGCTCCACTGGGAGTTTTGTGGAGAAAAACAAAAGGACTGTTTCCTCTACAGTCATTTCTCGTACGGTGGGGAGTTCCTCTGCCTCCCTGTGCTGTCGCCCAGCACTTTGAAGGACTTTCTAGTCTTTCCCCTTTACAACATCTTCACCGGTAGAGATGCAAATCCACGATTCCTTGCCTGACTATTAGATTTTATTTTCATGCTATTGATTCTATTTTTATTTTAGCTCATCCTATAGGAAAGATTTCTAAAGACACTGGGTCCTGCTATCAATTTTCCTTTGCCATGGGACATCAATTATTGCCTGCCCTCTAGCATTTCACAGGACCAATTTCACAACGTTGGAACATTTGGCCATCATATGAAACTTCCATTTTTTTTGGCTTTTAATAGTAGATCTTTTGGTTAGTAACTGAAACTAGATTTACTGCTAAGTTAAACACTTTCTTCAACTTCAGAAAAAGGGTTCATTTTGACATTTGGCAGTTAAACTTGGAAACTTTACTGCACTTGATAATTCTTTGGTATTTTGTTCCTTCCTGAGCATCTCATAGTCCTTTGCTAAAGTGACTATCAATCTTCTCCATTTGTAGATAAGGAAACTAAGACGCAGGCAAGAACAGTTACTCATTTCTGAGCTCTGATTAGAATTTGGATTTTCTGACTGTTTTGTTTCCTCTTCTGATAGCCTCCCTTAATCTAGCATCTGAATTTTATTACGAGAAGGATGTCCATTTATTTTATTTAAACTAGCCTATACTTCTCCTACAATTCTAGAAATGTACAAAATCCTACAGTGTATCCTAATGCTCCTCAGAATTTGCAGTATAGAATAAGGTGCACAAAATTACTTTATGCAAAAATGTGTATGCAGTTACAGCAGATATAATACTTGTTGAAAATAACTGGGAATAATGAACATCTCAAAGTTAGGATGATGAGTAATGTTAATGTGTTTCACTCACAGGTGGACTTGTAACGAGCTTAACTCATTGGCTCCAGGGAGACGGCTGTCTCTTTAAATGCAACACACTTTTTAAACGATTCTTGAAGAAAAGTGGTGCCAGGAGCAGAGGAATCTCTACTTTAAAGAAAAGCATGTGGCCTCTACAGGCACTGCATGCATTTGAAAGATGGCACATGATATAACAGGGGAACTTTGGGGCGAAATAGTACTGACGGTAAAGTTCTTATCCATCAGTCTGAAAGGGACAGAGGACCTGAAGTCAACTGCACTGTGCTCCCGAGGCAGCTGTGTGCTTTCGGGGGTGGGGGTGAATCAGTCCTGGTTGCTGGAAATTATCTGAAGAAATAATTATTTGAGAGGGCAATACTGCACTGTGCTGGCACAGATGGCCTCTAAAGGGGTGGGAGGAAGGGAAGAAAGGCCTACACCCAACTTGGTTTCTTCTTAGTTCTTCACAGAGGGGAGCAGATGGCGAGACAGCAGTGGCTCCTCCCCTATGTCTTGCTCTTGCCGCTCATCAAGGATGCAGCAGGAAGGGTTCAATTGTTCCTCCTGGCGTGGGGAGACCTTGAATGTGTCCTGTACAGGAAAGAAAGGCAGGGTAACTCTGCTTTGGAGATGATGAAGGTCCTATCTTGCCGTTACTGGGTCTGCTACCCTTGCAGGTAGGCAAAGCACAGCAATAACAGTTTTATGGTTCTGGAGTTTTTCCTCTAGGTCTCTCCCTTAGGACTTCTAGAAGACAGATAGCACCTGAGAAGAAAAGGAATTTACCACAAACTTTGGAGAACTTTGGACTGAGGTGAGTTCAGGGTGGAAACTTTCAGAGGTAGGGAAGCTGAATAGGAAGAGAGAGGGAAAACTAATGGTGGGAAAACTAGTGAGGATGGTGTGCTGTGAAGGAGAGGGATATGCTGAAAAGCAGAAGAAACTGGTGTGAAATGAGGAATCTGAGGGTAGAATATTAAAGTTTGAGACACTTGATGCTGGTTGAAGAGCTGGTCTGAATAGAAAGTGATAAGATCCTTACAAGAGCAAATAGGAGGAAGAAGTTTGGGAAGGAGCATGTCCTTGGGAATGATAAATATGAGTGAATTTACTGTAGTGATTTGCAAGAAACAACAGGAAGGGCTGTGAAATAAAAGTGAATTTGGAAGCTGAAGAAGGATATAAACACAGGGGGTTTAATAAAAAGAGATGATAAAGACAGGTGAAGTATTTTGAGAACTGTGAAACAGGAATTTTCAGAAAGAACAAGCAGAAGCTGAACATTTATAGGAGGAAATGATTATGCTCATGTTGTATGGTGCAGTCCTCAATTGAATACTCGGTTCATCTGTCTTCAGAAAATTGCCTAATTACATGAAACTTGGACAAATCCTAATGTAACTTTCCCATTTGTCAACATGTATACGCCAATTCAAAGACTCACTATTTAGGGGTTTTTTGTTCGTTTGTGTTGGTTGTTTGTTTTTTTTGGTTGGTTGGGTTTGTTTTTTTTTTTTTTTTTTAAGAAAGCACAGGAAATTGATTTTATCTTTCTTTGAAAGTAAGGGAAGGATTTTTAGAAGTAATGCTATATTTGGTGAATCTGTGTGACAATTAAAATCAGGATTGTCTTTTTTCTGTAATGTCTCTTCACAGAATTTCTGCTGGCTGGTTGCTGATCTCTCCTCCTGGCAAGGGAGGAAGCAGTCCCCCTCCTCTGCTGTTACCTGAGGACTGTGCTGAATATACACTGGCTGTAACTGAACCCAAACAGAGAGCAGGAGGCAGCTGCAGAGCTGGAATATCCTCCTTTGGGATAGAAGGAAAAGTTGGAAGATGATGTGGAATCGTGTTTTCCTGAAAGAAGGCTTGGGATAAGGAAGGTGAAACCAGCTTGAATGCTTAGGGTTGAGCAGGATGCTTGTTGCTTAATGATGATAAAGCAGAAGAGGATGCCAGGGGCTGCCTGGTAAAGCAGCTATGGATTAGGCAACTAAAATAGGGGATTGAAGGAGAAAGTCTAAAGGAAAATGAAGAATAGGAGTAGGGATTTGACTGAGAATCTGGAGAAGGTGTTGATAACCAGTTGATGAAAACAGAATTGATTAATTGGGTACAGATAATATATTGACAGGGCTGAAGGCCAGAGGATGGATTAGAGAATATTTTTTTGGAGAATGGGCTAATAAAGGAAAAGAGAAGCTGTTACTTGGACGTGTCCTGTGCTGGGAACTGGCAGGAAAACATATGATGGGTTGGAGTAGGGGAAGGTGTGGAGGAAACAAGAGACACTGTAGGGACAGAAAAGGTCGGTTATTAGAGCCCAAGTGCTTCAGCTGTATAGGATGGCCCTTCCTGCTTGGACAGGCCATTATTACAGCCTACCATGGCCATGCAAAAGAAAACCTGTGTAAAGAAGTCCTTGCAGGGGTTGTTTCCTTTCACTGGATTTACCCTGTGGAGATGTACGGTCTAGCTCAGTGTTTTCAAGTGAAGGAAGCCTGTAAAACTTCTTGCCTAAAAGAGCCTTTTTATTTCTGCCTTTCCAGTAGCAAAGTTAGTTTTTGGTGCTAAAATAAGCGATGTGATGTACTGTACTTCTAAAGCTGTTAAAAGGCTCTTAACAGCTCTATATAATACTTGCCGCCTCCTCCTGTGCTTTCAGAAAATTTTACTCTAATATTTATTTCACTGGCTTATACAGAATTTCCTCCCCTTTAAAACATAAGTTGTTAATTATTTCTGGGTTGTCATGATCAACTCCCCTCCAGCTATTAAAATGTACTTGCATTGTAGTTTTATTATTACTTGCAAAATATTGGAAAAAATAATTTTACTAGACAGTTAAATTTGAAATAAATATTGACTCGGCTATGCAAATGGATCTTTTATGTTAATTTCTTGCAAATATTCAAATGGTGTAGTTTTACGAGAAAAAGCACTCATAAAAAAAAGTCTTTATGAATATTCACTGAAAGTGAATTTTGAATTGTACTCTTGAGCCTAATCTTTGAAAGTCATGCTGCGTGGGTTGGGCTACCTAAGTCACTTCACACAGTAGCAAAAATAGTAGCATGCCACTAGTCAACACCACCAAAATACAAGCTAATGTAGGTATAAGGTGTTTGCAAAACATGATGCAAATGAAAACTTTTCAATACACTGCAAAACTTTTCAGTTTTTCAGAACTCTCTGTGAACGGAAGTCAAGACAAAACTGATAAACAAATTAGTTGTCAAGACTTTGCTCACCACTAATTAAAAAATTATTTAAAAGCAATTGTGATGGTGCAGAGCACCCACGGTGTTTTGGAGAGAGAAATGGATTACCTGAAATTCTACCTCAATAGTTCCAGGAATTATGATTCTAAGGAATTGTTTTAAATTGGTATTGCACTGTATAAGTACAAAACACACAGACATAACTGTACACTGTTTGTGCAGATTAGTTTTGTATTATTGGAGTTCTGAGTAAGTGTATGACTGCATCCCCTGTCTCCCCTCGTCTTTTATTTTCTCCTACCAGATTGTCATTGTTACAAAGTTGAGCACATTGAAGTATGGAAATGGTGGTGTTAAGTTTGCCCTGTCTGCAAACTCAATTAGTCCTTGTGGTTTTACCATCTCCAATGAGATGCTCTCCCGAGCATGTGCAAATTCATATTTTTGAGGGCTTATAACTTGATTACAGAAAGATGACTTCTCATATCAAACCCCTGCATCAGACCATATAAATTTTAGACATGTGGTCTTCAAAATTTTCCAGTCAAGGCACAGACTGCTGTATAACAAACTAGGCTTTATGGTTCCTTTTCCTTAGTAACCCATCCCAACCTTCTAGAGCAGTCCTGAGACTCTGCTAACCGTGGGTTAAGAAAACAGCTGGTATGGAAAGCTTTTTTGGATGGTGCTATCTGCCATGGATAAGGTGTTGAATAATTAGGATCAGGCTCCCAATTATGTCACAACTTTCTGATGCAGGTCAGATTCTCAAATGGCACCTGTGTGGCTTAGAGCACCCTGGAGGATTTCTTTTCTGATGAGCTGAACAGTTGCCGCTAAAAGTGTGAAGCATTCAAATTAGGTCGTTTTCCTTGTCGTTTTCCAATTCTAATTCTGTTAAATGGGCATAAACAATTCTTCATGAGAACTCATTGCATAATGCTAGCACACGTTCTTGCCTGGTAGGATATCCTGAGTTTGTATGTGTATATTACAGAGCCTTCAAAACACTCCTGTGAACAGGAGCCGTAATATTTCCTGCAAAATCACTCTCAGGTTTTTTGTTTGTGGTACAGTTTATATCTCATGCCTGTTCCTGGCTGCAAAGGCCTTTGGATGCTTTTTCATCTATTTAATCTCCTACAGATAGTTTATTCATTATGCTCCTGGTGAACAATGGTGTCCTTGAGGAAAACATAGTGATCCTTGACCTGGGTAATTGTGCTGTTGGCCTGCAATGTGTTTTTGCAAGGTTTGTACTACTGCCTTGTGTATTTGGATGAAAAACGTAAAGGGAAAAATCATGATCTCTGCTGGGCTGGTTATCTTTGGGGATAGAGGGTATAATATGAGTCAGGATCATTTTCCTAAACTGAGCACTATGAAAGATGCTATGGTGCACTTGGGAGGTGGCGGGGCTATCAAGTGTTTGCAGAATATAACAGAAAGAGTATTTTGTGGTGAATGTGCCCAGAATTTCCTTTTGGATACCTGTTAGACCTGCAAGGATTCTTGGAGCAGGCCTTGCTGGTTGCTAGAAAGAGGTGGGACAGAGCAAAACCTGATTTTTTTTTTTTTTTTTTTTTTTTTTAACATTTCAGGAATGCCAAGAAATACACGTCAGAATCTGGTATCTTTGGCCACTCAGTAAGTTCCTGCTTTTGTCAGGTGCATGCTCCATGACTTATGGCTGTTCCCATCTTGTTTGATGTCTTGTGATGGTAGCTAATGCTTGGGATTTTATTACTATATTGTCTTCTGTCTGTTCTCTCTCCACTGTGTTCTGTTAAGACCTGATTTGTTCTTGATGTGCAAATGCTCTTACTGTCAAACTGTTGATGGTACCGTGGTAGCCTGTGGTCTATCTCTATTTATCTAGCAATGCTTTATGGGCTGTGGTGTTGCACCATGCCTCAGACCAATGTTTCTCACTCCCTGTGCCCCCCCCCCCCCCCTTGGTAAACAAAGTTATTTACATTTGAACACTTTGGGGAAGGTAATTTTGACAGGACAGCTACTATGTTTAATGACAACCAGAACATGAAAACACTGCGAAGTGACTGACAACATCTTAGCAGGAATTACTATTTATCTTTTATGAACTTAGGAAAAAGATCTGTACGAAAGCAGAGATGTTCCAGGAACGGTCGAGGAGCTTGTTTGATGTGAGATGAAGGGCTTGTTAAAATGCACCAAGAGTTATGACAGGGGATGATTTCTTAGCCATTGTGTATGTTGCCAAAGAATTCTGTCACTATGTAGCGAGTATAAGTCCAAACATGCTAAGGTGACAAGTTACTGGGGAGAGGGTATCTCAACAAAATTGTGGGGAAAGATACCAGCCAGGTTGCAGCTCGTGCAACCTCCATAATAAAGATAAAATTAATTGATGCTTTATATAACCTCAGGGGATGGTATTAATTGGCGCTCCCCTGCCCAGGAATACATACAAATAAACTATTGTAGCTCATGCTCAGATCCCTGATGTCAACTTCACAGCTTGTTTGTGTTTGCTTTGCACAGCCGTACCAAAGAGAGAAATGAGGTTCATGTGCAAAGAGGAAACACTGTCAGGACCTTCAGACGTTTTTCTGACTTTTTTTTTTTTTTTTCCCCCGTGGAAAGCTCAGCCATGGCACTTCTCCGGTTTTGTTCATGCTCTTCCATCCGTCCTCTGACTTCAAACTCCCGCCCTGCCTGCAGCGCGCAAAAGAAACTCATTCCCCTTTCTCCACCCGGCGAAAGTCTGACCCTAAAGCTTGAGAAAATCGGACCCAGAGCCGCATGGCTTTGTGGCTGCCATGGCTTTACAAGGCAGGCCTTGGCAAATGCGGCCTAACCACGCCGGGCCGCCCTGCGGAACCGCAGCCTGAGGAAAGCCGAGGCCCGGCCGCTCCGCTCCACTCTTCCTGAGGCGACGGGCGGCTGTCCCCGGGCTGCGTTAAATATTTCATACCGCGCACCCGAGCGGCAGCGAAATGGCTTCCCGCCGGCCGGGCCGCCTCATCCCGGGGTGCGTGTAAAACGAAGCCGGGTTGAGGTGGGGGGAGAGGGGAAGGAAGGAAGGAGCCGTGCGCCCAGCACCGCCGCCGGCTGCTGCCGCTGCCCCTTTAAACCGCGGCGGGCGGGGGCCGGCGGGGCCGCGGCGGGCCCGGGCCGCGGGGGCGGGGAGGAGACCGCAGCGTTGCCGGGCGACGGGCGGGCGGCGTTGCCGCGGGGCTCCGCGCTGCTCTCTTTGCCCCGCTTCGCTCCGCTGCGCTCTGCTCCTCTTCCAGGCGGAGTTAAATAACGGTAAATCAACTTATTTATCGGCTGCCGTCCCGCGGTCCGCCGCCTGCCCCTAACCCAGCCCGCCGGTGAGCCCCAGCGCGGGCGCTCGCTGTTAGGAAAGGTCCACACGGGACAGATGGGGACCGTGGTTGTGTGGTTTGGTTTTTTTTTGTTGTTTTTTTTTTTTTTTTAATCGGCTTTGCCGAGCGCTGAAAGGAGCAGCATGAGGTGGGCGGCGGGGTAAGGCACGAAGCGGGCCGTCAACTTGAGGGAAGGGTAGATAGGGGGCTGGGGGGGCTGAGGCCGGCGGGGGGGTGGGGGGTGTCCCTCGGCCGTAGCCTGAAACAGCGGGGTGGGGGACGGGGCCGAGCAGCTCCCAGGTGGGCGGTGTAAGGCTGAGAGGTAGGCGCTGGGGGAGCGTAAACCTGAGATTGGACCAGCTAGAACTTGAAGCCCTCAGGAAAGCTGTTGGGGCGCTGAAGGCTGCAGGGTTTGCTGCCGTGGTCGGTACTCCTTACCTTAAAACGTAAAGCTGAGCGTCGGCCTTGCGTGACGCGACAGATCTGGGATAAACTGTGCTCGGCTGTGAGCCTGTGCGGGCTCGGGTCAATGGCTCCCTCGTCCCGTTGGCCTTAGGGAGACATCTTGGCCATAGCCAGCAAAGGTGCAGGTGGGCCTGCTGGCAGATATTTGGAGGGAGACCTCGAACCCCTAGCGTCGCCTCTGTTGGTGCGAAAGGGCACATCCCTCCCATGGATTGTATCTGTTTTCTGTGGTTTGCAGATACTGGCTGTCACCCACGTGCGTTGCGCTGGCCTGAAGACATAGATGTCCCCTGCTACTGAGTCCTTGCATGAGTGTTTTGAAGATGAAATGCTACATAAACTCTTAAAGCGTACCACCTGAGGACATTGTTACCGACATGGACATCATTATTTATTTACGGATGCTTTAATCAGGAGGAGCTTTTTTGTAAACATGAATTGCTGGGCTCTTTCCTTGAGGTGTCGTTTCTTGTTTCATGCTATTGAAACATTAATCTTAACTTATTATGATTCCTTGGTGTTGGTCAGCTCTCAGGGACATTTCCCTAGGCTTGAAAATGTGGGAGCTTTCAAGAATGTGTCAATCGTGCCAACTCAAGCCACCTGTGGGCTGCCAGACCGAAGTACTTTTTGTCATAGCTCAGTAGCTGTTGAAAGTATTATGTCCTGCACCCAGAGGTTTTGTGTTCAGGAATGTCCATACAGGTCATCGCCTTCTTCCTACAAACTGCTTCTTTCAGAAGGCCTTGGTACCTGTATCACAGAGGACAAAAGGGACTTGCATCCAGGGTCCTTCAGCAATGCTTCCAGTTTTATTTTTCATAATCACAAGGATTGCTTTTCTACATCCCGTTCCCCAAGGCTTGCAGCTTCGTTTACATTAACTGTATGGTTGAAACCTGAGCAAGAAGGTGTAATGTAAGTAGTATTGAAGGTGTTTGCTTTCCCGGTGCTCTTAAAAAAATTGATCATTGTAGTCACAGTCATTATTAGCAAGCTATTTAAAATTTTAAAAAGGTACGGTGAGAAACTGTGACGTTTTAAAGCTGTATTTAGGTTGGGGTCTTTGCAAATGTCAAGACAAGTAGGTTCAGTTTCAGTGGTGTTGATTCAGATGATTGTCCAATTGCTTTCAGTGGCAACTATTCATACATAATGTGCATCTCTTTTCTTAAAAATCTGAATTTTTATTTCCAATTCACATTCTTTCTTCTAAAAGCTGCTAGAAAAACATGTCAGGGTTTTTTGCTCTTGCCTCTTTCATGATGGAAAAAATTATCAAGAATTTTAGGAACCCCCCAACACAAGTTAAGACAAACAAGAAAAAAAAAAAACAGATCTTCCCAAATGAATACTTCAGAGCTATAGAAGAGTGATCATCGTTTTTCTGGAAGATTTGGGGCACATTGAGTGGCCAAGAGATTATGTTGCTACTTTAACAAAAGATTCCACTATTCAAACTGCTAGCGAAGTGTCACTAGTTGTTGACAAAATAGACATGGCTAAGCATGCTCGCTCTCTTATTTGCCTACATGTCACATTTTTAGCAAATATTACCATTATAAGTGGCCCTTCAGCTTGACTGGTCCCTTAGTATAATGAGAAACTTGCTTTTTGAAAAATGCATCACAAATCCTGGAAAAAAAAGTTCCCTTCATCTATCACAAAATGCAGAGCCTCCTACTCTTTCTTACCCTAGTTGTGCAGATAATCTTTAAAGTGAAGCACGCAAAAAGTATAGTACATTCCTACAGAGTATATGTCACAAACGTTTTTGTACTTGTACTCATTCTTAGAATGAAAACAATGTTCTATTCTGTTGTAGCATTCTTGATATTTATTTTCCATGCTGCTGTGAAATAGCAAGTTGTTTAGGGGTGTGAAAATCATCAGGAACAATAGAAACATCTAAAATGATAATGATATATGTAAAATTGTAGT
The DNA here is from genome assembly GCF_965231255.1 of Vanellus vanellus. Classification (NCBI taxonomy): domain Eukaryota; kingdom Metazoa; phylum Chordata; class Aves; order Charadriiformes; family Charadriidae; genus Vanellus; species Vanellus vanellus. The sequence continues at coordinate 24,834,359 of NC_138907.1, forward strand.
CTGCTTTACACAAGGATAATCACCTTTAAAAATCAACCTAGCTATAGATATTGTGGTTATGGAAGGGAAATAAATGAGATATGCAGAGCAAAAGTGACTTTAGTTTGATCTTATGTTAAATCAGCTCAGGTTAAGGTATGTGTAAAGGTGTCTTTGGAGTTTTGGCCTAGTGTCTTTCATAGACAGCATTTTCTATATAATGTTTGAATCTTGAATGTCAGAGACTCCATTCCCAGGATTTTCCTATGCCATAAGTTCATGTCCACACACATGCAGGCATATCAGAATCTTTTTCAGCAGAGTATATGCCTAACTTGAAGCAGAAATGTCCTGCTAATTTCCAAGCAAGCTGTTGCAGCGATGTGTTGAATGAGATCCATGAAACTCTTTTGCCAATGGGATGGGCTTTTGCTTGCGTGGAGTCTAAAGCAATGAAATGTATGTCCTTAGTTTCAAATGATTAAGTGCTGTGCAGAAACCAGACTCTACCGATGTCTGATTATCCATGGACTAGTGTAAAACATTAGCCTCCAATTGCTGCTGTGTTAATAACTATACAACGTACATATTCCTGTTCAGTGGGTTTTATAGATCACTTTAAAATCTAAATGTTTTTATTCAATTTTTGTAATAGATAAATTCATTCTTCTGCCTTGTGAGATTGCTGCTACTCAACACGTAGAAGTAACAATGGTAAAGCCCAGTCCTGAGAACTTAAGTTGGACAACAGTTACTCCAGTGAACAGGATGATACGCTGCTCTCCAGACTCTTCACCCCTCCCCCCCCCACACTGTTCACAGAAAGAAGTGTGTTAATTTTCCTTTCTTCATAAAAGTTCTGTATTAGAACTCCAGTTGTGGTGAAACAGTGATTGAACGTGAATAGCCACTGAAGCTTGACTCAGAAAGCATCCTACAAAAGAGAAATAGCTTAACAGCAAGCTAAGATGTTTTTCCTTTTATTGTATTGGTTTAGCGAGTCCTTCGGGTTGGCAGAAGGAGTTTGACTTACCAGATGTCCTACATTTTGCAGTCCCTAATGGGGAATTGTCCCTGTTAGATGTCATTTGTGAGACCTTTTAAACCCCATTATCACAGTAGAGGGACTTCATGGAACTGGGACTTACTATAACAAAGTCTTTGCACTGCCAACAAAACACTAGGAAGATGAGCCAGAACCAGCCGCTCACTTTACCAGTAGAAAAATTGAAAGTTTAACTGGGTATTTCACTTAGTGGCAAAGTACATCTTACATGTGCCTCTTACATCAAGTACAGCAGACGCATGGTTTCTCGATGTGTCGTACTAATGGGTTTCTTTGTGCTGCACGTTAAATGGTCTGGCTGCTAGAGAGAGCTTAGGAAAGAAGCTGGGAGTGTTGCTGTATAGCATCCCATTGCCTCCTTGTAAAGACTGTGACATTTCTCTGTTAGGCATATGCCCATGTAAGAGAATAGATTTTTCTGCTGGAAGTTACTGTTGCTGACTGAAGCGAGAGATACTGATGTGAGGATCCAAAGTCTGAAGGCCCTTTAAAAATTGTGATGTTCTGGGGGGAGCAAATATACGTGGATAATCAAAGACACGGAGAATTTTCTTCATCAATTTCATATACCAAGTTTTCTTGTGTGAATCTGTGCAAGAATACACTTTCATACACAGAGAGAGGAAAGTTAAGTTATATTACAGACTGATTTGAAGCCCTAATGTTCTTTGAAGATGTACAGTATAGATAAATGTAGGTAAGCTTTTAAGTCACTGCATATTGGAAATCTTGAAGAAAAGTGAGAGAATAGTGAGAAAACACTGACGTTTGTACTCCAGTCTTGAAATTTACTTTCCCTTCAGGCAGTAAGTGCAATAAGTGAGCAAAGCTCTTGTACCCAAATTTTATTCTTTCCCATGCTCCTCTCTTATTACATGTACTTATCAGTTAATATAAATGCTTTCAGTAAGCCTGTGTGTAGTTTGTAAGTAAGCTTTAGTACAATATAGGAAACTGTAGATGATGATAACCCTTCACAGTGGAATAGGATAAGAATATGAGTAGAAGCTTAGCATATATGAGTAATCATTAAAGGCAGTTTATATCAATTTAGCATGAACTGGGCTAACTGGAAGTTAGATGACCAGAAGATGTTGGTGGTGGGAGAAAAATGAGCTGGAGCCTTTTAGGCGCAAAAGGGTCAGGGGGGATGGCCTGATTGTAAAGTGGGCAGTAGATATATTTTTTTAAACCTTAGATAAATAAAGGACTAAAATCATATCCTATTACTTGTATCCATTCAGGTGTTTTACAGTAGGAATTGGACTGAAAGGGAAAGTTGCCTTAAGATATCATATATTTGATTTTTGAACCCATGCAGATGTTCCAATTGCAAGTGCTCCAGTTAATATGTGGAGATCTACAGTGCAGCTGTGTTAGATTCTCTAGAATATTTTTCTCTTTGAAAGCTGACCAAGCAGATTTGTGTTGTTTGCTTTTTCTCTCTCCAACCACCCCCACCATAGAGAATTGTGTAGTCAGGAATTGACTCTGTGGGACTGCAGGTTACCAGAAGCTGGAAACTTCACAAAGAACAGTGGTTTCTCTCTGTAATCATGGCTGGAATGCAAAATCGTGCTCAGAGTCAGAAATAATGCTTAAGCCTATTTCACCTATGTTGGCAATAGTTTGGTTTCTTTTTTTTTTTTTTCCTTTTTTCTTTCTTTTTTTTTTTTTTTTCCCCACATCGCTCCTCTGTTTCTGTCACTTGATTTTTCTCTTTCAGTAGTGAGCTGCAATTCACATTTGTTCTTTGCAGTTTTCAAAGTGATGTACATCAAGGTCACTTCCTTTCTTGAAGTCATGACACCTTTGGGGATAAAAACAATGTGGGGATGTTTGTTTTAGATAACTAAAATAAACAAAAACCTGGATTATCCAATTATTGTTTATCCAGGAACTCGGTAAATCCAGTTCCTAAATATTTTGCTACTTAGCTGAGCCTTCCCTCACATTTATTATCTAGCAAAACTAGCATGTTTACAAGCAAACAAAACATTGAAAAGACCAGTCGACAATATATTAAGAAATGTATTTTTAGTAAGGTTTGGGAAACAGAAGTCCGCATCTTGCGTTGTTTTATTGACAATGTTCCAGCAGACTAAAATGGTAACAATTAAAATAAATTCATTTTTCTCTTGGATTTAAAGGTGAATTAGTGAATGGTAGTATGAAAGAACAGCCTTTTTGATACTTTTCTTTTATAAACGCATAGTAGGTGAAGATGCTTATTGGTAGATAAGGTGTGGGGTTTTTTTTTTTTTTTTTTCTGAAATACGTCTAAGCAAATCCTGGTCTCATACAAATTTTATATGCTTCTGTCTTGTGACTTAGTGCACTAATTTAGTCTGGTGTAACTTAAAATATTTGGCTTTTCGTAGGTCAGTAAAGGGAGGACTGGATTTCTCAAGCAGCTGAAATGGGAATGCAGAGCGTTATAATTTTGTTGTGCTGATGATTACCTTAATAAAATACGTAGCTGTTTCACAAGCATATATAGCCTATGCTTTCTCAGGACCCTTGACATCACGATGATTGGATTGGCAAAAAAAATTCAGCAGCTGGATATGCAACATGGGTTGCTATGGATGTTATTCTTTGTATCTTTCATGTCTGTGTTGCATTTGATGTTGATGTGAAATCTTTGTGGGGGAGAAAAAAAAACCTAACAAGTGGCTGGATAGCCTTTTTGCCTTGCTCTGGTTCTCATAGGTTAAAGAAAGGCTGTGTGAAAAGAAGAGTGTAGGGGAAGCTGGTGGTGTTGCCACCTTACCTGGACAGACTTGGCGGAAAGATGGAAGAGTTATTTCCAGAACATGTCATTCATACTGCTTTTTGTGGTTATATTATATTTGCCTTGTTAGACTAAGGAAAATGTAAGTGCCTCCACAGGATGTACTATGTTGTACAGCGTTGTATGAAAAGTGCAGCAGAGACCTGCGCAGTTCTGGTCAGCCACCATGGTTTCTTTCATGGAACCCTGAAAAGAAGAGGCAAAGTGGACCCCTCTTTGCCCCCCCCGAGTGAACTGGGGTTGCATGCACTAAATTAAAAAAAAAAAAAAACAAGCCTCATAGGTTAAGATAGAAAATATCTTTGTTAAAGTTTTTTTACACTTAGTGCATCCTGTGACTTTCACTGTCACTGAGCATCTTCTCAAGAGCTGTATTTTTAACGTTTATTTTAATGCATTCTGGTTAGCATCACTTTACAGGATAGCACCTTGGCAAGAATGTGTATATGTGTGTGCCTCTGACCTTATGTTGTTTTTCTTGGTTATTTCCAAAGGTGTGTGATAGAAAAGGCTATTGATGGGCAGACGGTGTTCAAACTCACAATCTCTGAGAAAGAGACCATGTTTTATTATCGCACAGTAAATGGTTTGCAGCCACCAATAAAAGTAATGACACTGGGGAGAATTCTTGTGAAGAAATGGATTCATCTTAGTGTGCAGGTGAGTAAAATAAAAACCATTTAATATTTGTTGAAATACAAGGTTTGTGTGAGAATGGTATAACTGTATAAATACAAAAGGGTAAACTGGGGGATGTAAATAACTCTTGAGTTTTGTAGGTAAGGATCTTAATTTGGGAGCTCATTTTGAGGCGATTGCTAATTTTGCACTGGAAAGTAATGCTGTGCCAGTTACTCTGAACAAACAAGACTGAAAATTCTTACCCTTAAGAACACAAGTATTTGGTGTGAAGAAAAGCTACTTATTTCTAATGTTATCAATAAATCTTGGGTCTCTGAGACTAATTCCTAAAAAAAGAGAACGTCATCCTCATCTATACATCCTAGTGTATTTATTTTAGAGAGGTGTCCCATTTAAAATCTTCTTATAGCGTACATAAGTAAACATGTATGAGTTTGTGCAGGATCAATCAAGCTAGTGAGTTAGAGTTATTACCTCTTATTTTAAAAATATCCTTCAGAATTGTTAAAACACAATCTTTGTGTTCTAAAAGTCTTCTGTTGACATAACTTTTTAATAAGTGTACAAATATCCACTGAGGATAAAGCAAAATTGAGTTTGTTAAAATTTAAACTGTATGTACAAAAATCAGTAAACAAACACAGAAGAAATTAAAATTCAGTTATTTGCATGTCTTGTAATTCCCAACAGACACGCTAGTAAATTCTATTTGTAAGCCAAGTTCAACTATTAATTATAAAACACAATTATCAGGTATTGAAATGTTTATCTTCTCCTTCCTTCATTTCCTTTATCCGTTCTATTAAATTTCATTTGGTTTACAGCACAATCAAGAATAGTTTTGCTGCTTTCTTGAAACTTGCTAAAAGGTATTGACTGTGATTTGGATTTTTAGTGCTGATCTTGTCACTTGTAAGAAGTATCTAAGCTGACGTCTTGATTTTTTTGCAGTTTTCTTTTTTTCTGGGATAACAGCATGGTAGTGCGAATAAGATTTTGGCTGTTGGATTAAAAGAGTGACCTTAAGGTAGAACTAATGAACTTTACACTTCAAACACTCCAAGGGTGCTATATAACTGCTGCTGCTGCTGTCAGCCACATTTTGTACTAGCCTCAGAAACTGCTAAAGCCTGGGATAGCAAAGTGAAGAGTGAAAGGGCTGGATTTAAATACACACTTGTATCTTAAATTGTATTACAAAGAACCCTCAAGCACGCTGTAGGATTTGGTCCTTTGTTTCTTTGGGGAAAGTCATTCAATGCATAGCAGGAGTAAAGAAGTGTAGCTTCTAGACCCTTAAAGGGACTGCAAGCTTAGTATCTTTTCTGAGTTTCTGAGCTCGGGGTAGGACCTTACATTCTGTGATTTGTGGTATTGTAGGACTCAGCTTTCCACTAAAGGTGATAGTGGCTGCAGCATGATCCATTTAGTGTTAGGTCTGGCTACGAAATTTTAAGCAAAGTTTTATTTTTTCTTTTAGTAGCTGTCCAAAAGCATTTTTTTCTATAAACGGGGAAATAAGTGGAAAACGACAATACAAGGAGACCATACAAAAATACTCAAAAGTAACATTCATATGGAAGTGTCTGTGTCTTCAGACAATAGTTGTACTTGATGATAATATATATTTATATGTCATGACAATATATATTTGAATATAGGTGTTTCCTTAAGTTGATGAAAAAGTCTTCTGAAGATAAAGCACTATGTAAATTTGTAGTCATTAGTAATTTTAGTTAAAGGCAGTGGGAGAGCCTGGAGTTTACACCTAAAAGTACAAATCGCCTGATCTTACAGCACGTGTGACTCTTGACTTCTCTGCCTAACCAGCCTTCTCCCTGAGCAATGCTTGTGCAGCAGGTATGGGCTCTGCAGTGTGGAGGGAGACCCTTCTTGGGGCTGTAGCTGAGCTACCCTGGGGTAAAGGCAGCAGAGGGGGCTGAGTGCAATCAGTAGTGGCCTATTACTACTGCGAGCTTTTCCAAGTAAATCAGACCATGCGGACTTCCATGCTGTCTTGAGGCAAAACTGCCTCTAATACCTGTAAAGGATTAGCAATCTTAGTTCTGTGTCACTGTCGTTGGCATAACTTTTATTTTCCAACAAAGACAGCCCTAGGACTGAGCTCTGTGGCTAGTAAATTAGGAAAGTTTGCAGTCATCCTACAGCCATGCTGGATTTGAAGTAGGTATGGTGTTAACAGTATAGTTGCTATATAACCCCCTTCTACAGAAACAAAAAGGAAATTGTTGTTGGATGTGAAATGTCATGTATGTGGCTGTGATGTTTAGCCACAAGCTATGAGGTCGTAGAGAGGTGGGGGTCAACCTCTTCTCACTAGTAACAAGCGATAGGACAAGAGGAAATGGCCTCAAGTTACGCCAGGGTAGGTTTAGGATGGATATTAAGAAAAAGTTCTTCACAGAAAGGGTTGTTATGCATTGGAACAGGCTGCCCAGTGGTGGAGTTGCCATCCCTGGAGGTATTTAAAAGAAGGGGAGATGTGGTGCTTAGGGACATGGTTCAGTGGTGGTTTTGGACTTGATGATCTTAAAAGTCCCTTCCAACCTTGACAATTCTATGATTAGGTTTAACTAAACTAACGGTAGATTCAGCACCTTTTTAGGTACTTTGTAGAATTTGGAACGTTGTTTGGCATTCTTTTTGTTCGGGATCTAGCCAGAGCTGGGTGACATGTCCTGATGGGGGGGGAACCCAATCTTTTCAGACTTGTTTGACAGCTGGCCTGATACATTTTTTGGACTAAAAGAAAATAATATTCGTTAATGTTCTTTTATGGGGCAACTAAGTACTGCTCCTGATGATACAGCTGAAAATGCGGAATGGATATTTTCATGCACCTAACAAAACTTGTATATGTGGGAAAAGTGTAATTAAAAAAAAAAGGAGTAAATAGCAGCATTGCCATATTTGGAGTTGTAGGACACCTAAAAACATCATCTGTGAATTTAAGAAAGCATTTGGACATGATGTTGCTATGCTAAACAGAATTTTACATAAAGAAATTATATTGTCTATGCATGAAGCATAGTAGGCAGAAGCTATTCAGATTCTTTTTAAAAAAAGTACGTACTTTCACAATTTTTATGTAATATAATTCAGATACCAGTGGTAAGTGAAGATGTGTGTGGTAACAGCTCCTTTTTTTAAATGAAAATGTTTTAACTTTATGCCAGAGGTGTGGGCATCTAATCTATTGACAGGTGGGTTGGTTTCCCAAAAATTTGTCATAAGCATTAAATGCTGCAATTAGTGTCCCTGACCTTCAAGATACATGACTTTTTGGTAGATGAAGCATATTTGGTCCTTGTCTCCCCTGAACTTTTTAACAGTGTAGTTTTTCTCTGAAATTCTGTGGTGGTTTAGGTCTGTGTGGGAAACAGAGGTGACAACAGTGGGTCAAAATAGTTACCTTGTAAATTGTATTGGTTATAAACTTGACCAGATATTCTCCACAGCGTGTTGCAAAGTATTGTTCAAAGCCATGCACAGTATTGCATGTGCGACTGGTAGACAGGGAGGAAAAAAAAGTCTTTGGCATGATGCCTCGTTGCTCAGTGACTGCAGACCAAATTACAGATATGTCCAATTTGGGGTAAGTCTGATTTGGGACAAGAGTTTTTCACTGAATGCTAGCGCTTGATAATATGGTTAGCAAATAGGGGTGTCTAATGGGTCTTACCCCTGAGAAAAAAGCAATACTTGTTGGCTGGTTCACAGGGAATTTATGCATCTTGTTTGTGACAGTGCATGGATGAAGGACAAGAGTGGGCTGGCTGGCACACCCAGTGGGTGCAACCAAAGAATTGGTAATTGAGGCATAAGGACTTGCATGCCAAGTAGATGACAGGACTAACAGCTAAGGGAGACTGTGGAATTCGGTTTTGATGTGTTCGTGGCAGATTGGTGAATTATGTTTGTTTTTTAGCAGGTTGTAGTTTGTGAAGTGTGCGTGTAAGTGATATAGCTGACCATGAGAGAGACTGCTCTGCCAAGGAGCTAGGGTCCGAGGCCATCTCTGAACACAAGTATGCCTAATCTGAGACTGAATTGGGCTAAAGGTCTCCAAAAAGGCAGTCAGTAGGAGCTGAGAGCCTGGAAACAGGGGAGTTCATGTGGTCAGTAACAAAAACTGATATATTTGTGCATAAATACTATGCAAAAGACACCATGACAGATGAGTGTGAAGTACTGATTGCAGATGTGAAACTGAGTTTAGAGAGAGCAGAAATATGGTAGGATGGCAAATATGTTTGGAATTTAGGTATAAGAGCATATGCCTATTCAGGGATGACAAAGAAAGCTAAATGGTGGAATAGCACCAAATAGTAATTAAATGATAAGAGGGAAGGAAAGAAGAAAGAACAGCACAGACTGAAAATAATTTCTTTGGAATAAAATAATTCTAGGGGAAGAGAAGGCTAGTAAATGAATTCTACTGAGGTAATCTAGGAATTTAAATCCTTGGGTTTGGATTTAGATGTCTAATGCATTAGAGAGAACTACTACGAAGAACTGTGTCATTGCAAAGACTTATTCTCCAGTTTATAGCTGGGAAAATAAAGCTCTACTAACAAGAACAGGGCCAAAACAGAATCACAGAATTTTCAGAGTTGGAAGGGACCTCTAGAGATTATCTAGTCCAACTCCCCTGCTAAAGCAGGATTGCCTAGAGCACAAACATTCCTGTATGTTTTGCAGGAGAAGTTTCTTCATCGACTAGTTGCAGAAGGTCTGGATACAAGCTTTGTGAAGTGATGAGGGCATTGTTAGAGATGTGAGTCATAGAGCAAAACCAAGCTGGGTAACAGAAATGGACGTATGGAAACAGAAGTGATCACAAAGAGGTAGAAACATGAATTTGTAAGCTTATTGTGTACATGCTGATACAACCAGATAGTCTTTGTCCAAAAATTCTGACAGAACTGGTACATAAAATCCTTTGACAAAGAGATATTTTATGCAAATCTACCAAGTTGGGGTGGAGCTATAATGCTTATGTTTAGGAAGAAGTGTTCATGCATTGATGCTGGCCAGCAGCCAAGCACCTACGTCCCCTTCATCCCCACCAGTGGAACAGGGGAGAGAATAGCAAAAGTGAGAACACTCGTGGGTCAAAATGAAGACAGTTTAACAGCTGAAGGAAAGAGGGTGGGAGGGGAACAAATGAGGCAAAGGCAGTCCATCGCCACCTCCCACAAGCAGACCACTGTCCAGCCAGTCTCCGAGCAGCAGCCACCTTGGAAGTAAAACCTTTGTCTCCCCAAAGCCCTTCTACCCCAGTTTTTATTGCTAAGCATGAGGTTATACAGTATGGAAGTAAAACCTTTGTCTCCCCAAAGTCCTTCTACCCCAGTTTTTATTGCTAAGCATGAGGTTATACAGTATGGAAGTAAAACCTTTGTCTCCCCAAAGTCCTACCCCAGTTTTTATTGCTAAGCATGAGGTTATACAGTATGGAATATTCCTTTGGACAGTTTGGGTCAGCCGTCCCAGCTGTGTCCTGGCCCAACCCTAGTTTACTAATGAGGTGGGATGGGGGGGCAGAGTGCAAAAAGAAAGGCTTGACACTGTTCAAGCACTCTTCAGCAATAGCTAAAATATTATTATGTTATCAATGCTGTTGCAGCCACAAATTCTGAACACAGTACCATACAGGGTGCTGTGAAGAAGGTTAACTCCATACCAGCCAGAGTCTGTAGAAAGAGGAAGGAAAAAAGATCCTGGCAATGCAGACCTATTTGTCTTGACACAGTGGCATATGAGGATTTAGAAAAGATCTTTGAAGGAATAGATAAAGATGTGGAGCTAAATGAAAAAGGGGATAAAATGCAGCGTGGATTTACTAAAGATAGCACATCACTGTCTAACCTCTTAGCTTTTTTTGATGAGAAAACTGATTTTCAGGCAAAGTAAATGTGTCGGATTTCCTCTATCTGGAGTTCAGTTTAGCATTGATGTGACAACACATGAGAAGTTGTAGGGTCAAAGGGAATGCTCGTGGGGAGGGTTGGCAATAGATACTGCTTAAAGAAATGTGCTTGTAATCCTGGGGGTGGGGGACGAGGGAGGCAAAAAAGCAATTGAATTCCTTGAGAATTTGTCTTTGGACCAGCCTAGTGTTATATTTTCATTAATGATCTTGGCAGAAATATTGAGAGTGTACTGATAATACTAACTGGTAACATAATGTGGAAAGGCATCATCAGGAAGAGGAACAGTAAGATGTCATACAGGAAGAATGGCACGACTGAAAGGACTAGGGTATCTGGCATGAAAAACAAATTGGTATTACGAAATGCAACATAATGAATTTGAAATTCATCACAAAATCTTTTGCTAAGTAGTTATTCATTAGAAAATTGCTGAAGTAGTAGTCACAGGTAGTGATGATGAGTTACTGGTGTTATATGGCTACAAAAAAGGCGTGTGTGGGGGGAAAAGTATCAGGAAAGGCATTCCCAGTAGTGAGAGAAAAGCATCATTGTTGCTGCTTCAGATTCTGGTGAGATTTCGTGCAAAATGTTGGGTTCAATTTTGATCATTAATGTTTAAAGAATATATTCAGTATAGATCTACGAAACCTATAATGACAGTGAAAAACTCTGTGCAAGCCTTACAGAAGATGATTTGGAGAACCTTTGTTTGGGAATTAACTATAGTGAAGATTAGGAATTCATATAGTTTTCTTTAAATCTGTTGGAGTGTAAACACTGGGCAGAAAAAGAGACTATTTAAGTTGGAAACAGTCTGTTCTATTGCAGCAGAATGTTTCTGAAAAAGCATGCTGATCAGAATAGTGAGGGTAAGAAAATGTTTGGTGTTTTTTGTGTTTTGTTTTAATTTAAATTCAGTAATTTCCATAAAAAGGGTAATATGGCATAGTGCAGCCAACAGGAGAAGATGGGAATTCATATCAATCAATTATGTAGGTGGACTGTGGGATTTTTTTTCTTCTTTTTTTCCCTTTTCCTGCAATATTGCTGTTAACAACTGCTGCCAGCAGGATGTTGGATGTGAGTCACTAATAGTCTTGGAATGGACTGTTGAAAAAACTACTCAAAACTAAATGGCATCAGTCTAAGAGTAACTTCATGCTTCTTAATAGTTTCTGCAACCTTCTTAATATACACTATATATTGTTGACAAAGCTATTGACTATCCATTTCTTTGCTCTTTGTACCCAATAAATATTTGAGAAAAGTTATCCTTGAAAAGTTCTGCTGAGGTAAATTAGAGTGGATTTGCAATAAAAGTGAATTTTGACCATTTTTTTCTGCTCTCCAATTAGTATGACTTATATTTCTCTAATGATGTCTGCCTTTATTTTCCACTGCTTATGATTTCTAAATGAACTTATCTTTTTTTGGTTTTGCAATTTCAAACAGGTTTGGTGGTTGTTGTTGTTTGTTTGTTTGTTTTTTTTTTTTTTTTTTTAAGGCCATAAATTGTGGATCCCGTTTCCTTGAAATTACTGCCACTATTCTAGTTTATTTCAGTTGGTGAAGATCAGGTCCTTCAGGCTTCTGAAAGTTTTAGAGTCCTTCTGTGTGTTTGATCTTGATTTAAATCTATCACTGTATCTTTTTAGGTATACATTAGCAAAGACTCTGATTGAAGGTACACAGTGGAGTAAAGGATATATATATATATATAACCTTAATTTAAAATAATCTGATATGCACTGAAGTGAAACCTCAGGAAAAGCAGTATCTTAAAAAATTAACTTTTAAATAAATAAAAAATTTGAAAGCATAGTAATGCATAATTAAGGCCAATTGTGTACCTCATTATCTCTGCATAGTAATACCAATAGCAGATTTGTGCCACTGAGGAACAGCAGCTCTATTATGTATTTTCTTTTTCAGATTCACTGTTAAGGGTCTCTCACTTTCCCTTTGATACTTCAGAATTTATTTAACCAATTAAGAAGAGAGGAATTTAAACACGAATTTTCAGATACAGCCAAGGCTGCTGAAACAGGAGATTCTTTGAGAACATGTCAGATTGATGTATTTGTTTCATATTTAGTGTCTGCAATTATAAAAATAATCTTTTTACTAGCCTTTATTTTGCCTGATCATATCTATGTAACTCTGCCATGTTTTGGCAGACTATAGCGCATTAAAAGCTTTAGAAAGTAAGTTTAAAATCTAAATGCAGAGAGGTAACCATGACTGAATTACTCTCCTGGGAGGAAAATGCTCTTAGAGTGCCTATTGAAATCAGCATTATCATTTCAATACATGTCAAATATGAGTCATTTCCTAGTTTAGGCAAAATTTCTTTATAAATCTTTAAATCTTCCAGTTCTTTCAAGAAAAGGTTAAAGTACTTATGATTTAATGAGACCGCTTTACATCATAACTGTTTGACTATCAAGAGAAAACTTGTCCTTTCCAATTTGTGAAATCCTTTTATTTTCTGCGTAAGTTTTTGAATACTTTAAAATTTATATTAAAAGCAAAGAACCTGAGACTTAAAAGCAGGGAGGAAAACACTCTCTGTGTCTGTATTACTAAATATGAGGTATGTAAACTGTATATTCCCTAACTTTAGTAAAGACATGAGAAAGCAAGGAAGCATTTTAATTTAACAAGTCACTTTGATCTCCTGTTTGAAGTCATCAGTTACTATTTATTAGGAGTACTTTGTCAGCCCTAAGAAAGGGATGGGGGAGTTTGCATCAATTCTACATATTAGAGCTTCTTGTCTATTAATTGCAATTGTGTTGAAAATATTTAGGAGGATGCAGTCTGTCCATATGGTTAGTGCTATGCTCCCCACAGACAGCAGAAATAAAACACGTATTACAGTCTGTATAATGCATTTGAGTGTCTGTTTGAGTGTCTGTTTAGGGAACTGTTCATAGAAAGCGTAGCTGTCTTGGCAACTAGTTCATTGTTTAATCTGCTACAGTTGCAGGCCATTCAGATGCTGCTGCTTTACTTGCAGCCTTGGGGTTCTTTGGTCTGAGTAACTTGCTGTGCTGTATCCAGAAGTCCTACTGTGGTGCTTGCTTCCTCTTCGCCTGGTCCACGGGTACTAGGATGTTGACTTTGTGTTGATTTAAAAGCTCTTTGTTGTTATGGCTTCAGCTCCTTGGGAAGCTGGGATATTTCCTAGATGCCTCTCTCTTCTCTTCACTTATACTGTCTTGTAAACTACTTCCTTTCTTGCCTGAATATGAGTTCAGGCAAGTTCTTGCATATTTGCAGGTTTAGATTTACAGTCTAACAGCTGCCTGGGAACGTTTCATCTGGGCCAAGATCTTAATTTCAGAGAGTGACAAAAATGCAGGTTTTGTCAATGCCATCTTGACTACACTTCTGGAAATTGAGAATTTTTTTCAATTGCAAATGCAAATCCCACTGAAGTCTGCCCAGACTCTATATTCTATACAGCAGGAATGGAATTAAGTCTTTACATGACCAATGCTGGGAGGAGGTAGTATTAAATGGTTTGCAGAAGCTATGCCTGATTTGTCTGGAGAGTTTCAGATGAGATTTGAAATCAAACTAGTATCAATATGTTTTATAAGTAGTTTGTTTCCTTATACAAAAATATCTGGCAGCCAATTAAATTGAATTTTTAATAATGGAAGCACTATGTTAAGAATGATTTGGCTTCTTCTACTTTTAAATCTTTAAATATCTTGCAGTTTTTAGGGTTGTATTTTTGGTATGTGGTGCATTTTTGTTTTTTTTTTTCCGTTAATTTTTTGGTTTTTAGATAAAAATGAGTAGAGATGAATAATGATTTGTGGTACTTTAGAATTGTGGGGAGTGGGGTGATTTGTTCTTTTTTTAAATTAGAAAATAATTTTCGGTCATCTTCCTAAGCATACCATATTTTTTTTTTCAGGATAATTAATAATTGTTATTTAATATTGTGGTGGCATATGAATCAAAAAGGTATGTCATACCGTACAGAATTAGCTTGCCTACTTCTTTGAGGAGAATGTTTTGAAAGGTAAAGAAAAAATGATGTTCTTCAAGTGTTCAAATTCAATGTTAAGAATAATGGTAAAAATTGGGTAGCTGGATTTACAAGAACTGAGAGACAGAGGTGTCTGCTGTTTAACAGCATCCTGTGGTCATTGGAATCAACTATTTTCAGATTCCTAGAAATCTGGAGTCCTACTGGGAGAAACATAAGCAAAAAAAAAAAAGTCGTTTAAACTAGGTAGCCCTTGATTCTGAACTAATCTCTTAAATACATAGTTACGTACACCACTTATAAGTAGGTTCCCAGATACATATTGCTTGGTGTAACTTTAGGTACGTTTCTGTAGCTGTATGACTGCTCTTCTGTTTGTACGTTTGTGTGCCCTTGAGTTGTGTAGGGAGCAAACTTTGAGAGATTGGAAGTAGCTGTGTGTACTTAATATGGTCATTGGTGTAAAAGATAAAGATGACACACAGGGTACATCTACATTATCAGTTTTGTGTTTAGGAAGAGTTCTTTTTGATACAGGTTTGCCTTCTGTCTGTTTGAAGGCTTGTGTTACTGAAAAGCACTGCTGATATGCTTGAATTTGATTCCTTTTTGCGGAGACCAAGCTTCAAGTTGTACACCGGAGTATCACCATTTAAAGCACACCCTTTGTAACTTGAGCAGAAGGTCCTTCAGCAGGTAGTTCTTGGCATGCATAGTGCTTGAGCAGAAAACTGGCAGCTGGTTTGAACTTCTTTGGTGGTAAAGATGGATCACAGGTACTGAACCGTTGTCCTTACCTCTTTGTGCTGTGTCAGTTGCACAGTAGATGTTTTCACAAGATACTTGAAACGTTTTTGATAAGAGTCTAAAAACTTCATGCGTATGACCAAATAGAGCAGCTTCTGCTTTTCCTGGTTATTTAAATAACAAGTAATTACTACATTTACTTCAAGTTTCTGTAGCTTAAAGAAAGAGACTTAAGTCAGAAGTCTGATCAAGAAATGGAAGATGAAACTCAGATTGTCCTCTATGAAACCTCATTTTTGTGTGAACTCTCTCATGTACATCTTGCATTGTAACCTGTGCATGCAGCAAATGGAAGGTGACATAAATTACATGGATAGATCCTGTACAATGCAAAATCCATATGTCCTGGTGGCAGTTCACAGGAGGAATATTCTAGTAAGTCTTCATGTATCGTTTTCTTACGGAAGCAAAGAATATTTCTTGGCACTTGAACAACTTGTCAGCTTGGCTGGAAAGTAGTAAGTTCTGCTATGGAAGAGGGGAAAGAACACCTCCTGTCCATGTATCTTGTTCTGATACCTCAGATCAATAATGCTGTAATTTTTGCGTTGTTTAAGAACCACTGTGTTAGTTTGACGGTCTGTCTATATGCTCTTGTCTTTGAGTGTGAAAGAAGAGTAGATGCACAGAAACAGCTTTCTTTTAGATGCATCACTGACCTGTTTTCTGACAATCAGTGTTTTTGAAGCTTCTTAACCTAGACTGTATTGAATAGCCACTAACTGACCTATTTTTAGTTTAATAGTCTAGTTCTTTTTTTATAATTTATATTGTGGTATTGCTAGTATCTTGTGGCAATGAGTTCCTTATGCAATTATGGCTGTATGAAATTGTTCTGTATTTTAAATCTTCTGTCTAATAATTTATTTTTGCCAGTTTCTTTTGTCAGTTGTTTTCTATTTATCATTCTCCTGCTATTTGATATTTTGGTTATAGAACTTGATCGCATTTTATAATTGGTTATAAACTGGATCTCTCCTTATATTGAAGCCATTCTGCAGTTTGGTCATCATCACTGATCTTTTCTGAAACTTCTGGGGTTTTACTATTATAATTTTGAGGATACAAGGGTCAGAACTCCACTTGTTATTCTAGATTATTTTTTTTTTCCAGAATATTTTTCTCATGGCTGGTACCTAGTGGTTAATACATTTAGTCTGCTACTTTATTGCCTCTTCCTTAACAATTTTGAGATCCTTTTGAAACTTTGAAGTAAGGTTTGACTTTTACTGTCTGGAAGTATTAACAACATCGTTTTTCACCTCACTAACCACTGCTTTCAAGCCTATACAAAGTGTTAAATAGCAAACATTGTTGGAGTTACCTACTCATAAACTTCTGTCTGTGTGAAATGTAGCCGTTTAATCTCTACAGAGTTTGAAACCTTTCTGGAAAGCCAGTACATTATGTTGGTCAGTTCTTCCTTATCCACATGCTTCTTAATTGCTTCAAAGAACTCAAAGTTGGATCTTGATTTCCTTCCACAAAAGCCACGTTGGCTTTTCCAGTATACAGTATTTGTCCATGTGCTTTTCCAACTAATTCACCCTGTAAAGACTTGATTTGATGGATTATCAGAACAAGTGCCTCAAGACCTGGTCACGCATCATGTCTATAATTTTAATTTCTGCATTGTTCTTTGATCTGTGCAGGGCTAATTGAAAATTGTATTTTCTGTTTCTGCTATTTTTCTGATCTCCCATTGAATCTGAAGGTGCTGCTTTTTATTAAAATAAAAAAAAGGGAGGAGGGGAGCTGAAATACCAGCTTCTGTAGTATGTTTTAATACAGTTAGCTCATTTACTTTATCAAAATTTGAACTTTCTTTAAGGTATAGCAACACTTTTTCAGTGGTATGATCTATGTAATTCTTGACATTCAGGTTCAAACATCTTAGGCTTTAGATTTCAAAGACAGGCATATTTTGTCACGGTGTACCTACACGCTTAGGACTTTTTTTTTTTTTTTTAGAATACTCTTAAGTTTTTTGTTTTTTTTTTTTCCCTAAACTTGATTGATTTCTTTCCTAATTTGATAAACAAGTAAACTGGCCCTACTTTGGTGTAGGAGAATATTACCCTTCTTTGATTCTATCTATTCCAGAAAAGTGTCTCAGTTCCAAATTGACCTAAATCTTTTTTCCACACTGTTTGTTTGGTTTTATGCAGAATCATGAAACCTTGCTTGTCTGACCCTTTGATACTGGCATAATTTCAAAGAATGGCACTCACTTTGATCTTCTGCCTCCTGAATTAAAGCCAAAATATTTTCCTCTTGAACCTCTTCTCTCTCCTTTCTGGTGGTATTTAGGTGTACCATTGCTATTGACTGTGATTGTAGATGGCCTATGTGTCTTGTCAAGTTCATTGCTGTTGCACCTGTAGGCAAATCAGAATATAATATTCAGTGGCAGCATAGATTAAACTATCAATATTGCTCCTAATCTGACATTTCAGAACTGCAGGCTTCTGAAGCAGTCCTGGAGGGCAAAGGCTGGACTTTTTTCAAGAAGGAAGTCTTAAAGATGCAGCATCTGGCTGTCCCCATGTGCCAAAAAATGAGCCGTCAGGAAAAAAGATTGGCCTGGCTGAACAGAGAGCTATGGTTGCAACTCAGGGGAGAAAAAGGAGAGTTTATGACCTTTGGAAGAAAGGGCAGGCCACTCATGAGGAACTACAAAGATGTTGTGAGGCTATGTAGGGAGAAAATTAGAAGGGCCGAAGCCTGCCTAGAACTTAATCTGGCTTCTACTGTTAAGGGCAATAAAAAAATGTTTCTATAAATACATGAGCAATAAAAGGAGGAGTAAGAATAATCTCCATCGTTTATTAAACAGGAGAGGGAGACATAGTGACCAAGGATGAGGAAAAGGCTGAGGTACTTAAAGCCTTCTTTGCCTCAGTTTTTAGTAGTAGGACCAGTTGTTGCCTGAGTACCCAGCCCCCTGAGCTAGAAGATGAGGATGGGGACCAGAATGAAGCCCCCATAATCCAAGTGGGAATGGTGAGTGACCTCCTACAGCACTTGAACACACACAAGCCTATGGGGCTGGATGGGACCCACACAAGGGTACTGAGGGACCTGCTGGATGTGCTCACCGGGCCACTTTTCTTTATTTATCAGCAGTCCTGGCTAACCAGGGAGGTCCCGGTTGACTGGAGGTTAGCAAATGTGACACCCATCTACAAGAAGGGCCCAAGGAGGATCTGGGGAACTACAGGCCTGTCACTCTGACCTCAGTGCCTGGGAGGGTGGCACATGCAGAACAACCAGGTGATCAGGCCCAAACAGCATGGGTGGAGGTCCTGCTTGACTAACCTGATCTCTTTATATGACAAGGTGACCCACTTAGTGGATAAGAGAAAGGCTGTGGGTATTGTCTACCTCGACTTTAGTAAAGCCTTTGACCCAGTTTCCCACAGCATTCTCCTGGAGAAACTGGCTACTCATGGCTTGGATGAGTGTATGCTTTACTAGGGAAAAAAACTGGCTGGATGACCGGGACCAAAGAGTTATGGTGAATGGAGTTAAATCCAGTTGGCATCCAGTCACAAATGGTGTTCCCCAGGACTCAGTATTGGGGCGTGTTTTGTTTAATATCTTTATCAGTGACCTGGATGAGGGGATCAAGTGCACCCTCAGTAAGTTTGCAGATGACACTGATCTAGGCGGGCGTGTTGATCTGCTTGAGGGTAGGATGGCTCTGCAGAGGGATCTGTACAGGTTGGACCGATGGGCCGAGGCCAATGGTATGAGGTTCAACAAGGCCAAGTACTGGGTCCTGCACTTGGGTCACAACAACCCCATGCAGCGCTACAGGCTTGAGGAAGAGTGGCTGGAAAGCTGGTTGAAAAAGGACCTGGAGGTGTTGGACAACAGCTGGCTGAATGTGAGCCAGCAGTGCCCAGGTAGCCAAGAAGGCCAACAGCATCCTGGGCTGTATCAGGAATAGTGTGTCCAGCAGGACTAAGGAAGTGATTGTCCTGCTGTACTCAGCACTGGTGAGGCTGCATCTCAAATACTGTGTTCAGTTTTGGGCCCCTCACTACAAGAGACATTGAGGTGCTGGAGTGTGTTCAGAGAAGGGCAACAAAGCTGGTGAGAGGTCTAGAGCACAGGTCTTGTGAGAAGCAGCTGAGGGAACTGGTGTTGTTTAGCCTGGAGAAAAGGAGGTTGAGTGGAGACCTTATTGCTCTCTACAACTACTTGAAGGGAGGTTGTAGTGAGGTGGGGGTTGGTCTCTTCTCCCAAGTAACAAGTGATAGGACAAGAGGAAATGGCCACAAGTTGCGCCAGGGAAGGGTTAGGATGGATATTAGGAAAAAATTATTCACAGAAGGGGTTATCAAACGTTGGAACAGGCTGCCCAGGAAAGTGGTGGAATCACAGGATGGGTAGATGTTGTGTTTAGGTACATGGTTTAATGGTGGTTTTGGCAGTGTTAGGTTTATCATTGGACTCAATGATCTTAGCAATACCTTCCAACCTAGATGATTCTATACTCAGGTACGTGCCTTTCTCTTTCTAGCTTGATGACCATGTCCCATGGGACTTTTGTGGTTCTTGGAGTCAGGACTGGTCTCTCATCTCTGAGCTTCTCTAGGTGGCCTGCTTGATAGTAGATCTTCTGTCTTTTTAAGTTACAACTTACTTGTGGCTTATGCATGCACCTCTTGTCTGTAAGGCCGGTAATCATGTATGTAACAGGTCGGTAAACTGGATTACCGCTTTTCTGTTGGACTTCCAAGTGCATTTTATTATATTCGAAGGGATTTTATCCTTTTCCATATATTGTATTTGCTGGCATCCTCATCTTTGCTGTTGATCAGTCATCTCCCTGGCCTGTCTGTGCCTTAACTCAAGCCCTGTATACTAAAGTGCACAAGAAACCACTAAGAACTTTCTGAGCGGCCCCCCCTGACCCCCTCTTGGCCCATCGTCAACAAAATGTGGTTGAGAGAGCTGCTGCATAAACTTTTTCCTATAGCTTTTTCCAAAAATAAGCTACCAACAATAAGCTGCCAAAACACAGTCCTCTTAAGTCAGGTTTGGTCTATGTTCAGTTAACAGTATACTTTGTATCTATTGCAAAGTTTTGCTGATTAAGATGCCTAGTAACTCTGGAGAAAAGCAGTTGTTATTAAAAAATTAATATTGAAGCTTACAGTGAATTGCCATCAAAAAGTGCAGGAGAGTTACAGTACAAAGGAATAGTTGAATGACTGTTTTTAAAGGACTTTGTCATGGAAAGAAGAAAGCAGGACACAGAGGAGGATGGAAGGGCCTCAAGTAAAGTTGCTGGGAGGAATATGAAAGGAATCAAAGGCAGAATTTTGTGAATCCTTGACCATGAAGAGAAACTAAGCCTTGAAAGAAAAGATGAGAGGGTTTTTTTTTTTTGTAAAAATCCCTTAACTGGATACATGGAACTTTTATGGCGAGGCATTCAGAGGGCAAGAGTAATTGCTTTCTTCTTATGTAAATCATCACAAAATGAGACAGAGGGATGGATTTTCAACCTTCTAGTCCCAGCAGAGCTGTTCAGCTGTTGTAGAACCAATGTATTCTTGCATTAAATTTGGGAATGACTTATAAGTCCCAGTACTGAGCAGTGCAAAGTAGTGCGAAATTCTTCATGTATAATCAATTCAAAAGACTAGAATTTAATCTACAGCTGATAGTGTAATACAGGGTTAATAATTGTACATTAGTAACACTCCCTTCATTTGTGTGGGTATCTGCTTAGTCTTTGACTAGTGAAGAACAGAGACTTTATTCAGAAGGGATGTTTCATTTGACATCTACATCTCATCTCTAATTTACATGATTACAAGTAGTTCAGGAAAATTCAGAATCAGTGGTTGTGCTGTATTTTAAATGGAGGGGGCAGAGGGAAAATGTGCATTGTTATGACATTATCTAAAATGTGCTTTCAGACCTTTTGTTTCAATTAATTTTGGCAAGTCTATTTTATGTAACTGTTTTAGTTGCTAAAAAAGCAGCTTGTTGAATCCTTAATACTTGTCTCCTTTCATGTTACTATAGTGATCATCAGATCTTGGATATGATTTGTTCTGTGACTTGGGGAAAATAGAGTCATTATGCAGCAAGAAAGCAATTGTTCTCCATGTATTTTCAGATCTGATGACTAGCATCCTCTTATTATGTTTTATTGTTTGGAACACATTTGCAGCACAAGAGTCACTTGCTAAACCTTCCTATGTGAAAAGAACAGAGATTGATCAATGATTAAAATAGTAGTTAGAGTAAAGCTTATTTGTTAATTACTTTAGTTTTTAACAGAATCTGTATTTACAATCTTGAACTCTCAGGTTCTCTCTGCCACTCCCCTGCCCAGATATGTTTATTCTGTCCTGAGGCATCAGTAATAGATTCATAGAGCTCTACTGACACAGGCAATAAACAATATTTTTCATTGGTACTGTACTGGTTGGGTTAGGAAGTGGCAGAGCTGTAGTTAACCATTTTAATATTACTTCATACTACCGAAATACTGGTGAAGTACTTGCCAACAAAAGATTAAATGAAAATTGCCAGTCCATAATTAGAATACATGCTCTGTGGCAGAAGGATTTCTAATCTCTGATTCAACTGTTTATTTTAAAGCAACGTTTACTTATTTAAATACTAATTCTTTAAAAATACAGACAATTTCAAAAGCTGTCTCTTTTCCCACTGGTCTTTCTTTGTCTTTGTCCTTGTTTATCAGATAATTGACACTGTGGGTTATATCACTCAGTTTTAACACAGTACTAAAATTACCCTTGTCCAAAAAATTAATGATGTACATGATTCTGATTTTGGATCCTTCTTCTTGCTGTTACATGCATTTTTGCATCTTGAAGGCTTTATTCATGAAATAGCTATTAGTTTGTCTTAAGCCTGTAAACCACCTTATGGATCAGTCTGCATTCCAGGTCCTTTCTGATTTCACTATTTAGGGTCAAATTTGTATTAATACATGGCTTGTTCTTGATCAGAGAGTTAATTGCTTCAGGATCACTCCAGGGTTGTATGTTTTTCTCCTTCCCCCCCCCGCCCCCCCCGCCTGTTTTTTTTTTTTTTTTTTAATTTATGTTGTTCTTCAGGGAATTCAAGCTGGACTAGTAGATCTATGCACAAAAAGGCAGACTTGGATTGAAGGAAAACCATTTCCCGTTGAGAAGGGATTAACATTGGAGGAGATAGTGAAAAAGAAAAGTAAAGGAGGGCAAAAAGAAAAGCTAAATATCTCTTATACAAATGCTAGGAGCATATGTAATAAGACTGCTGAATTGGAGTGACATGTTTTCAAGGATAAGAAAGATATTATTGGAATAAGACAGACAACCAGGAAAATGAAGGGGGATTTAAAATGCCAAGATACACAATTTTAGTGGAGGGAGAGCTAATATAATGCTGGAAGAGATGTAAAAATATTGCTGAGGGATGATACTCAATCTGCAGTAGGATACACCCCTGCTTCCACACTCCCCCCCCCGCCCCCTGTTTTTTTTTTTTTTCCTTTGTTTTTTAAAGTTCAGTCGTTTGCATACAAAGTAAGGACAATTTAATATAGTTGTGATTCTTGGCTGTTGCAGTAGACTTGCAGGTGGTTGGGGAAGAAAAACCCCAAGCAATAAAAATATTTCAGACATAAAACAGGTCCCTAAGAAATCCAGAACTTTGATTTGAAGAATGCTGGAGTATTGAGGAGGAGACAGTAGGAAGAGAGATTGTTAGATATCAGGATATTGACTGTGTTAAGAGCATGTAATGAGAGCATGTTTCCAGTGTTGCTGTAAGATTGTTGCCTTTATACTGTTATTGAAATAGTATAGTATATTATCAGTTATCATAGAAAGCTTGAAAATATAAATCTGTATATGGAGATAAAATCAAATGATCATAAAATCACGAAACTTGAAATGGTTGTGGGATGGGGGTATGTGCTAGACAGAGGAAGCAGCCCTAAAGTTATTGATTTTAGCAAAGCTAACTTTGAAGGGAAGCAAAATGCTCCTGGGATTTTTGCCTGCAATCCTGTGATGAATGGGAAATCCACTCCACACAAGTAGAGAGTGCATAGTATAGAAAACACGTAGAGAGGCTGCAATTAAAATTCATCCCAGTTAAGTCCAGAAAAGGAAAGGCCGATATGGGCCTGAGGCAAAAGAAGGAAAGGCAAAGAGACAACTTGCCCCTCCTGACCTTATGCTTTTTCCTTCCCCTTCGCTGTTCTTTACCATTTCTTCTACTGTCCCTTTATCCTCTCCAGCCCTTCTGTTTTAAGATGGTTCTGTCACTGTGGTCCCCCGATGAGGTTTCTTCCTCAAGTCTCTTTTTTTTCACTGGATTTCTCAGAGCATGGGCATAACTGTTCAGAGTGCTCAGAACATGGGCGTGAGTCTCTCTCCCTGCTTTCCCCCTCAAAATACACTGTGCATCCCCTTAAACATGGTTGCAAGCTGCATGTAGTCAACATATTTCCTCTTCCCCAACTTCCTTTATCTGTTTGTGGCTCTGGGATGCTTTCAGATCACTGTATGGTGAGGGAAGGAATGAGGCAGCAGGAGCTGGGGAGGGTAAGCATGTGGGTACATAACTCCTGTAGACAGCAGGGCTACATAAAAACATTTAGAAGAAGGCACTGTGCTGTATTTGAGCATCTACCACTGAAATAGGAGTTCTCTGAGACAGAAGGGTCAAACAAGGACATGGGTGGTTGCAGGTGGTGTTCCTTTCTTTAGTGCAAAGTTAGGACACAAATCAGGTCTTCTTTTGGGACCTAGTATGCAAGATGCTTTATTGCCCAGCGTCCCACATACACACATTATTGGACATCTTGGTTCAAGGTATAAAGAACAGCTGTGAGGAAGAAAGTAAATTTAACATATTTGAGGTCTGAATCTCGGCAGGTGTAAATTGGCTTTGCTGAAGCTGAAGGCAGTTTATAGTAGCTGAAAATCTGGCCCTTGACTAAATCAAACAGTTTGAACAAATTTTGATCTGGCATTTTATTTTTAAAAGGCAAACAAGATGGTGATGGCAAAAGTGGATTTCAGAGAGAGATTTAATGGGACAGTGATAAAAGATCAAGTGGTCTTTTTCTGTTAGTCAATCTGTATTCTTTCTTTTTCTTTTTTTTAGTCACAGTGATTTGTTAACTGCAGAAATCTGCAACAGGCAGAGAGGATGACCATGTAGTCTTATGGCACTCAGCTGATGACCAGTTTCTGAAGATGGTATGAGGGATCATAAAGTTTAGTTCCACGTGTATTGTGATGATAGTTGCATCTATATTTAAAGCTTTCTGTCACTGAAGCACTCGTGGTGTTGTCAGATGTCTATTGGACTGGATGAGCTGCAACTTCTTGCAATTGAATGTCAATAAGACCAAAGCAATTTTGGTTGATTCATAGCACCAGCTTAAGCATATTCACTTGCACAGATTACATTTGACAGATAGTTACCTTCAGCTGAACTCTGTGGTTAGAAGCCTTGGTATACTCTTGACAGTGAGCTTAGAGCTGATGCCTTATGTTTATTTCATATCCTGTTTTTGCCTTCCTAATACTGCATGTGTATGTCTACATTTAAATAAATTCACAGCTGAAGTACTAGTCAGTCTACTTGTTATCTCTGGACAGAATGTTGTGATGAGTCAATTTCAGTATTTAAAAAATGGTGTTTTTTCCCATATAGGCAGCTTTAATTTCAAAAGCCATTTGATCGAGGATTTTTTTTATCAGGAACTCCTGGAAAAGTGTCTGTCAAAGTCTAACAACAAGAGTAAAAGAAAGGAAAAAGTGTAGAGGATGAAACCAAAGACGAAAAAGTATTATTCCTTTTGGAACGTTTTCCTGGTATTCTACCAATTTGCTGGCCTGCAGGAAAATATATTCAACACAGGCGTTCTTACCGTTATATTAGTGAAAGTTAAAATTCTCTGGATTCTGCAACAAGACTGTGCACAGTGTCATCAAATACTGATGTGTGTGCACGTCCCCTATGAATCTTGTAAAGAAAGACATCTTTCCAGGTCTTTTCTTGTAACGATCCTAAAGTAGTCTGGGTTAAAATACAGTTTAATTCACTGATTTGGTTAGTTGATCCTGCTTATGGTGAACTTACGTATATTGAAACTTCATTTGGAGCATACTGAAGAAGAATTATACTTCTGAATTATTTCAAACCATTTCCCTGTGCCTAGTCATCTTAAAGCAGCATCCTAATTTTGAAGAAAAAAAATAAGGGATTTTAATGCCAAATAGCTTGGCGTATACTGTTTCCACTCACTCACAACTTCAGTTCCTGTGTTTAAGGGCCGGAGGTGATTTTTCTATAGAGCTTAAGGAGGGTATAAAAGGGAGATTTTGGAGTTTTTACTTCCTTTTCTCAGTAAAGATTAGGAATGCAGCATCCTTGAATTCTGATATGATTGAACTAAAAAAAATAAACCTTAATAAATTAAAACACTTTTAGTTGTGTATTTCAGCTCGACTGGCATGCTCTAGTGAGAGGGCAGAGTTGACTTTATATTTTTGGCTACGGTTAGATAATGAATCTCAGCCTAGAAATACGTTGGCATGGCTTCCTTCTAGAAATGGGAGACTGGTTGGGAAGTAAAGGAATCTCCCCCAACCATGAATGCTGAGATAAGCACTTTCTTTTCCAAGATATCAAAATAAAGTCCCTGACCATGCTGTTACTTAAGCCAGTGGTTGCAATGCCCCAAGCGCTCTTTGTTTTCTTCCTGTAAAATGTCTTTGGCTGGAGAACCAAAGATGTGTGAAAAGCATCACATTGAAACCTACATAGATGTCAGGGTTGCAGCTTGTCTCTATCTTCTTGTGCTCTTTTCCTTCAAGCTTGCAGCTAAGTTGCGTCAAAGGCTTGAAATACAGAGGGGTGGGTAGTAGGTTTGGGTTTGCTCAGAGGTAGAGAGTTCTTGCAGCTTAAAAACTTCATTTTTTGCCATGTGAGGGAAGTACAAGATTTGAATATGGAAACGCAGAAATCTACAAGTGTGAATAAAGTAATTTAATAATAGCAGGTAAAATAAATTTTATTATGTGCATATGTTTTGCATTTGCTATAAGATAATGGGCAAACAATCTAAAACCAGCATTGAAGATTTTAAGTAATTGTAATGGCTATATAAGGTAGTACTTTTTTTCTCCTGTACTTGGTAAGAAAAAGAAATGCATTTGAAATCAAGACAGGGGTCTAGCTGAAGCAGTACCAAGCTCACTGGCAAACTCATCAGGAAGTTCTTTTCCTGGTATAGAAGGTGCCATTCATGTGTCAAGTGCTATGCAGATAAATTATCTGAGCTGGCTTGTCCTCCTGGATACTATTCTTTAATTTCCACACCCGTCCCTCCCCCTATCCCCCTGTCCCTATTAACATGGTTATTAGCATCATTGTTGGTCTGTTTGAGAAAAAGATCGCAGACAAATTCCTCCTGACATATTCTTGTTCTCATATATTTGCTACATAAATTCATTATCTCTTGCCAAGCTTTAGATCTGCCAAGTTCCCTCTGTGTTGTCTCAATTTTCGTTCCAAATAAAAAATTTAAAATGCAAAGAGCAAAAGACTAAAAGTGAACTCTTTTTATCTCAGGGTTGTAAGCTTTGTCTCTGAGAGGGGGGAAAAAATAAAATAAAAAAAGAGCACAGGGGATTTTGATGCAAGACATCTGCCCAAACATCCCTAGCAATAATGTCATCGCTGCCAAAACGTACAAATGTACACTACAAAAATGTACGATAGTGCTTATTCCTGAATTATCTATTCAGCTAAGGTTTTAAATTTGGGTTATGCTGCATGTGGTATGTTGTAAGGAGAGAAAAGTAATATAAGACTGTACTCACCAGCACTGGTGCACTAGTGCTGGTGAGTAATGTGTGGAGTAGGAGGTGGTTGAGTCTGGTGTGGAATCCTCATGCATCTGCAGAGGTTAAGCTGTGGAAACTACCATGCCTCTTTATTTCTGAAGCAGTCATAAGGTGGCTAACAGAGATTGCCTGAAGGCTTGGGAGGAGTAGAGGGATTTTGGGATAAACTGTTTATTTTGTTCCCTGTTTGTATTAATGTCTGAGAAAAATAGTCCTTGGGGGCATGGAATCTGCTCCCACTTGTATTCACTATTTTTTTTGTCTTTTTTTTTTTTATATAAAAAAAGCTAAATGTGAATGTAGTAGATAAAAAAGGAGAAATAAAAATCAGTAGAATAATGCGAAATAAGAAGAATAAGGCAGAACTGAGGGTAGGAAAGGAGACATTGAGTTGGATGTTCAAGATGTGTAAATTCTGCAGTGAAGGAAGGTGTTGAACAGAAAGTTGTCTGCTGATTCTGATACGTAAATTTAGGGGCACATAGACACCCAGATTCTTAAAAAATACGTAAAATTTGGCATTGTGGTTTTCGGTCACTAGCTCAGCTTAAATCGCAGCTGAAAGTAGACATGAATCCACGCTAACGGTTTCATCCTATTTTTTTCCCCAAAATTCAATTTGTCCATTTTGTGTTGCTTAAGTCCGTATCACTGACCTTTCCTCTTTACAGAAATTTTCTCTTACAAAGGCTGTGTGGAAGCCTTTGTAACTGCCGCTTTAGCAAGATTTGCAATTATGCAAGAAAATACTGAAATACATACCTCTGTGTGTATCATCTCTTTGAAATGCAAAAACCCGTTACTGCATCTTTGACTAACTGTTACGCTTCTGTTCCATACCTGCTTTCGCAGAGTAGAGATGTGAACCCACATGTCCCCCAGTGGTAGAATATGCTGTGTATCTTTATATGAGCAGGCAAAAAAAGCGTATTTAGACAGGTTGAAGGTGAAAAAGATTTTTATGCTCAAGTTCCTGATTAAACTATTATACCAGCATTGCTAATTCCCCTCCTTCCATCTATTGTCTTCCCTCATCTGTTGTCATCAGTGACCACTGTTGATTTGTTGACTCTATTAAAGTATTCAAGGAAGCCACAGGCCTGTCATTTTGGTCATAACCTTAATCTGTTTTCTCACCTTGGGAGAAAATGTGTTAATACACTGTCTGTTTCTATAGAGTGAGCTCATTGGAAAAGTTCCCGATGCAACAAATCTGCAATATGTTTAGAAGAAAAAAAAGGGGTTTTGTCTGAATCTTGTTTATTTTAACAGATAGCAAGCTATGTTTAAGTAGCAACTTTTATAAGAACTGTACGAAATTAAGTGATGGTAAGCAATTGTAACGGTACGTTGTGCAGTAATTTTTGAGCTGGGTGAGTTGCAACTTCTCCTGCTTTCTCATAATCTCGGATTCCTCGTTATTTCTGAATGATTAAGCAAATCATTTATGCTAACTTCTGCTTTCATTTACATCTCTGTAAAGCCTGTGTAACTTTATTGATTCTGGAGTTGCTTTAGCTTTTATAGCAACTAAGGGGAGGGGTCATTTCTGCCAGTTTGCTGATCTGGAAAATAAACAGCACATCTTTTTTTATGCCTTACAGGTAAATTGTATAGCTACCTAATTGCTCTTCATAAAGCACTTTAAAATTCTTCATGTTGTGTGTCATCATCTTTATAATAATACAGCTATTTCTATTCCTGAGAAACTTCTTGCTGTGCAAATAGAGCTTATTTAAAAGATGAACTAATACAGACTTGTTTGAGTTTTCTTACAGTTTATTTTCTGTTCAGTTCTTTGGAGGAGAATGTGCTTCTTTTCTCATATTTGAGAATCAGGCTTTATATTTTAGTTTGTATTCAATTTTTAAGTTTAGCTTGCATTTGCAGCTAGCTAAATTTGGATCTGTAACTTAAAAATTAGTTTGAAAGGCTATTTTTAATTTCAGTTTGCAGATACCTGATATTTGGAAGAATTTTGTTCAGTCTCTGGTACATACCATAAATCCCTGAACTGCTTCTTTTTCATCTTGTTTGAAAACAGTGGTGTGTGTCCATTATGTGGTTTGGAATGTATTCCATTTCCTAGTGTTTATCTGAAAATGAATTTTTGGTCCTTGTCCTTGTTTCTTATGTGTCGGTCATTCCTGCCCCTGCCATCTGAGACTTTGGTGGTATAAATAGCCTTAAGAGCTGAAGTTACAGTTGAAGTGTTTGCCATCACTAAATTGGCTGGATAACTAAATAGGCCAGGGTTGGTATAATTTGGCTTGTATGACTGGAAAGGATTTTTTCTTTCATTTTTGGTGCCAGAGTTCTCTCTGTTGTGGAACTCCTCATTTATGGCCTGCAAATCTGGGAAGAAATCCATCTGGTTTCTTCATCTGTCTTGCCAGACACTGTGATCTAGTTATTAGAACAATGGATGATGAAAAGAAACTTTAAGATTAAATTGTATTTTATGGTTACTAGAAGCTATGATGAATAAGAGTAAAAAGAATGTATATCTAACCAGTAGAAGAGATTAATGTTGTCTTGAAATAACTCCCTTTAATTTATCTGTAATATTTTAATATTTTTTTCTTACATTTTTAAATATTATTTTTGCATGCCATTAAATATTAGGATGGGAAAAATAACCTAAAGGGAAGGATTGTACTTATTTAAAAAACAGGTATGTCTGAAACATATAATAATTATAAATTCTAAAATATTTGGGGAAGAGACTACTGCATCTGTTTGTTGTATGTCATTTAGTGCAGTGGAGTTTTGATCTCTGCTTAGTGGTCTTCAGCTCTGCTATGATATATTTGGGCATTCTTTATTATTTTTAATGGAACAGAAAGGATTATTTTCCATGTCTGTCCTTCGTATCTTATTTATTAGAAATAATTTTGCACAAGGTATGTGGGTACTATTAATGTTAGGACTTATTTTTAATAGAAAAGTCTTACTGATGCAAAATGATCATAGCGTCTACTGAAGAAGAATTCACTTTCTTCATTTATTTTGTTGAAATGATGCAATTCAGCTCTACATGGAAAAGACTAAAATTGTCTCAGATGCCTTTATATATATGTAAGAGGACATTTTGATGACAGGATGCTTAATGTGTGTGAAGAAAAAACGAATATTGCTTAAACGTGCCAGATATCATACATGTATGTTGCTATGTAATATATATACAAAGCCAAAACTTTGTAGACTGGGGTCTCGGAAGTCTCCCAAACTGGCTTTGGCTTGGAAAATGCCCTTGTAGCTCGAAAAAGGGAAATCAATATAACTTTTTCTTTTAGTTGATACCCAAAATGTCTTCTGCTCTTGTGTTAATGAAGAGGAATATTGGACTTGTTTTTTTTTTTAAATCATACTGATAATTTTTACTGAAATACTAAATATTTTTATTTTACCTGTTATACTGTGTATTTATACCTGTTATACTGTTTATTTATTTATACATTTATTGTACTAGTATACATTACACCTGTAGATAACATACAGTTTGAGGCTTAAAGAAAAAAGAGAGAGAAAGGAAAACCCCATCACATTCTTGAATCAGTCTATACAGTGTATGGCATTGGGAAGAACAAGTTTTTGCATACAAGGAACAGCTACACAAAGTCATGCAAGAGAAATCCATGGAAAGTTACTAAATATACAGAAACCATGGCTGACTGATGAACTCTCTGAGCTGCCGGTGATTTGAGGTGCAAAAAGTATTCAGGAGCAGTGTCATATGCTTACTGTGCTCCTAGATGCTCCCCTGCGACTGCTTTTTGCTGTAGTTAGTCCTTCAGTCACAGCCAGTACAACTGCTCCGAAGTACAGTGTTTAGTTGTGCCGCTTCTTTTTTTGCCACGCAGATTACTGCAATATAGCGGGAGTTTCTGTTAGCAGTTAATATGTGAAAATACTGGCTTTTGTTTACGTGACAGCTCTGGCTGATCCAAACCAAGTGGCGAAATTCATGTTACATTTCGTTGTTATGTTTTCATGGGTAGAGTCTAGAGTAGAACAGATCTTTAGGTGAGAAAATACAGTTGTAACGCCTTTTCTGTCCCCATCTCATTTTATAAGTGGTTGCGTATCCTTCAGCGTGTCCTCCTTCATTCTGCACTACAGTAACCCGTAGGGATTTTTTCCTAGGTAGGAAGTGGTTGGATTTGGTATTGCTGGCTCTGATGGGCCATTTGCTTGTGACGGAGGACCATAAGAGCTTCATTCGGGATGCACTGAAGGAACTTGCCTATCAGCTCATTGGCCCAGGACCTCTTGTCTTTGAAACTCTTCTGGATCGTAACAAGAATGCTATTAGAGGAAAGATTGTGGATATCTTTCACCATCTCGGTTTACCATCAAATGGATTTTCCATTGCTTGGAATTGGTATTAGGCTCTGCATTGGCAGAGGCTAATGTAGTTGCAGAGTGAATTTATCTTAGTAACTAATCCTTGCCACCTCCCTGTGAGGTGATTTGCTAAGTATTTGACAGATGGGGAAGCACGGGAGGGAGAGATGGCTTCAGAGCTGGGATTAGAGCGCTGATGTCCCAGGCTTCTGGTCCTGTGCTCTGCACAACCATGGGGCCAGCCTTTCCTACCCATCTCCTGTTACTCTCTTGGGGCAAATTCCAATAGAATGTTATTAGGAAAGACAACAGGGGAATAATCCTATTGTCCTAGTCAAGAGTGAAATTCATCTTTTATTTCTGTGGTATTGTATGCAATTTAATGCCTAACGGTCAGGAGACCTTAAATAACTACATCAAACAGCCGATTCGATGCCAGCCTTCCTTCTTATTTAGCTTAGTCTAAACTGACACCAAACTTTGAGACGTTCCTCTCCTCCCACAGTGGAGAGCCGCTGGGATTTTTTTATACCACACATGGTTTCCCTCCTACATTTTCCTCCCATGTCAGATATTCATACCCCCTTTAATAACCAGCAGGGGGATCATTACATTGAGCTACTGCCAAATGCATAATGACTGCTGCCTTTGCCTTACACAGTCACTGCACTACTGATATCCAATTCAGCATTGTAAAGTGCTTAGGGCTACCTTGGGGATGTGCTATATTAAACCCAACTATTCTAAATCCTATTTAATACAAAGAGATTGGGGGGGGCACGAGGGGGGGAGGGAGATTTAAAATTGTCGTTAGTCACCTATTTTCAACAAGTAAAAATACCTGGTCATTTAGGGCCCAACTCTGTCACTCTTAAGTCATAAATAGTCCCACTAATTTTAGCAGGAGGTGCATGAAGGCAAGCGCTCTGCTTACCACTGAGGCAGGCAGAATCGGGTCCTGTAGAAGCTGCAGCCGAGACTGCAAGTTTGCAAGGAGCGGATGGGGGTGAGCGCGCCCATTTCTGAATTCCACTTACAAATGTTTTACAGTGAAAACAGGAAAGCAGAAACATGCTTCATATCTGACTAAAAATAAAGGTACTCTTAAACTTGTAAAAGACAACATTTTTATTTGAATGATATGACAGAGCTGCCACAGGAGTGTTACCTGCTATAAAGAAAGCTTAAGAATTATTACCTTTATTAGACCAGTGACACTGAGCTTTAGCCATACATTTCTAACTTCTGTCCCTCTACAGAGACAATTTTCTTTTCTTAAATAAACTGTCATGCTAGTGTTAATATATTGTTGGCTCCTTCATACTCTGAGAATACTGCTGATATAAAACATGTATATGTTAGATTGGTAATAGTATCTTTAGTGTAGCTGACTAGAACAAATGTGTTTCCCTCATGGCTGTGCTAATGTGATAAAGGAAAATTGGCTGTTCATCAGCTTTTGGCTGGGTAAAGACAGTAGAGATGGAACCACATTCTTTTTTATGCATTAATACCGCTGAGAACTTTTCACTAGTTATATTTCATGTGCGGGCATGTTGTGCAAAGATGTTGTAAAACATGAGATAATGCTACAAATAACAAAGTAGAAAAGCCTGTATCTTTTATGATGATAACAGTCAAACACCAAATGACAGTAACAGGCTGTAAAAAATGTGATGCAGAAAAAAAAAATGCAATGTAACCACCATATACACATATACTTAGGCTCTTGCAAATAGGGCATCAGATGTTTAGAGGGCTTTGAATTAAAATTAAATAAAAAACTGTTGTATTTGGGTCATTGATGTGTCAACACAAAAGATAATTTAAAATGGAGAGATGTATTTTGAGCGGTGAAACTCATATGCAATAGCTTTTTGAACAAATCTCAAGGCTTAATAATTATGATAATAGCCTTCAAATTTCCATCAGTGGAAGGGCAATAAAAATTCCTGTCTAAATTTGGAAAATATTGACTAAATCTGGAAATGGCAATACAGCTCAGTGTGCGTGTATATGTTTGAAAGTGCAGTTTAAGGATGAAAATTCATCTGTACAATTTTGTATGAACCCTAAATAATAATAAAAAAAAAATCCAGACAAACCCCTCCATCTTATGTCATATTTTCTTTCATGAAATACTGATAAACTCATGTTGCCCGAGGCACTGATGCTGATCATCTGGGCTCAGATTTATAGATAATTGTGTCTGTTTATCTTGGTCTGAAATTTGAAAGACTTTATTGGTGGAGTAGCATTGTGAGTGCTCATATTGTGGTTTTCAAACTGATATTTTTTTCAGGTTCTGGCTTTGCTCTTTGCAACAAATTACTTTGGCTTGTAAACCTTCTGTTTGTTCTTGCATATATATTGTTCTTATGGAAGCAATTATTCTGGGTTTATTTTGTTTTGATTAGCATGGGTATCAAGGTAGGCTAAAGCACTCTAGTTTTATTTGGCTTCTGTAGACATGATTCACCAGGCATCTCTATCCGCAAAATGAAAATAACGCTCTGTAAATTTGCAAGAACAAAAAGTTGTTTCAAAATCAGAAGGCTACCAAACTCGTGTGAAATAAGCCTTATGCAAACTAATTATTGCTAAAATTCAAGTAATTTTAGTTTCGCAAATAAATGACTGTGAAAAAAATAAGATTAAGTTTATTCAGTAAACAGTTCCACAGAGTTCAAAACTTTTGAACAAGCTGAACTTATTTTCTATAATTAACTTCATTAATGGGAAGCTGACTATCGCCACAATGCCTCCAGTTTTTATTTTGTATGTGCTGTATTTTTTAAATGAGTATTGAATTTCATAAGATGTAAGGTGGAAGGGCACTCTTGTATTATTAAACTTTTTCTAATTTTATGTAACCTAGACATGAGGGTTTTTAATACAAAAAAGTACTTTGTAAAAGCTCGGCATCTTGTGACTTTGTGGACCTGGGAGAATGCCATAAAGTATTTCTATGAAGGTTAGCTCAAATTTAAAATGAATTGGCAGGGAAGGGAACGCTTGCAGAAAACAGCACCCCAGGGTGCTGGCTGAGTGCATATTCCTAGCCAAGGGTTCCCTTGATGTAAAGGAATTACCCACTGGGTGTAAAGCAGATGTAGCCAGTTCCTATACCGTTCCCTTCAGCCCTTGTAGACAGAAACATGCTGGGGTTAGGGAGGCATTTTGGAGGGGTGTTAGAGACCTGGCTGAAATGTGCTGCGTTTGGTTATCCTGAGTATGGTAGATAGTCCCCTGAGGCCTCTATGAGCTGATGTGTATGAGAAGAGCTCTGACAGCTGTAACATGTGCCCATGGCCTGAAGTGGTGATGTAGCTGTAACCAGCCTTGTAACTTGTGAAACAGACCCTTCTTTTCTTCTCTTCCCCCTCCCCACCAGATCACTGTACCGTAATTTCTTCTTTGATTTAACCACTGTAGAAATTTTATACTCTGTGCATCTTGAGTGATGGTCTTAACTGGATTGCTAATGGATGGACAGAACAGGTAACTACTTTCAGTGAGCACTGAAAATAAATATGCGCAGCAAGTGGGTTGAAATAATGTTAGCGGTTAATCAGTGATAGACCCAATGTGTAGAGATCAAAGTGGTTGCATAACAAAGCGTGTATTTGCCCCTTTACATTAATTCTATAGGTGCATCACAGCAGAA
Source organism: Vanellus vanellus (assembly GCF_965231255.1). Classification (NCBI taxonomy): domain Eukaryota; kingdom Metazoa; phylum Chordata; class Aves; order Charadriiformes; family Charadriidae; genus Vanellus; species Vanellus vanellus. Next base: position 24,869,524 of record NC_138907.1, read on the forward strand.
TTAGTTTCTTCTTGAATGGCTGGGAAGATGACAACACACCTTTTGATTCAAGGATTCTGGTGGGAACGCTTGCAGATACTGATGCTGATGGTACATTGCAAATTGGACAAAGCTTCGCAGGTAAATCTTGTAGTATTTGAGTGGAATGCACTGGAATATTTAAAATAAGATGTGCATGATGTGGTTAAACAACACGTGTGAGTCATTTTATCTAAATGCTGAAAAGTAATATATTCTTGAGGTAGAAAATTCCGTGTTGTACAATTAGCTTTCACAAAAGATTGGCTGAAAGATAAGATGTTTGGTAGATGATCGTGTAGGATCATAATTTATTCTATGTGTTACAGCATATAGGTAGGTTTTCTGGCATTGTCCAAAACATAGTTATGTAAAGTAACACATTCCATTAATTTATGATCATAGTTCTTCTGAGTAAATATATGAAACTGTTTCAGAATGGGATTGTGCATGGCCACTAGACTACACTCCTCTCCAGAGTCCAGAATAGAGCTGAAGATTTCTGGCTGTTTGTGATCTTCACTTCTATCAATACTCAGAGAAACCAGTAGCAGAATGAGAATCCCTCAGCCTCTAGTAGTGCCTGATAACATTACTCTTCATCTACATATAGAATTTTATATGTACTACAGCATGACATGATCATTGCAGAACAGCTGGGGGATGTTTTGTGGCTCTACACAAATTCTTGGCTCTGCAGATGTAAGAACACTGACTATGGCTCCTCAGGAACATCCACAATTTGAAGTTAACTGCTAAATATAACTATATGTCACTTAAACAACTTTATTATGCTCTTGGCAAGTAAGTCATTCTGTGCTTCATTTCTTAAAGCTTCTATTTGGAAATGTGTCTTGTGATTCTGATTCTGAATACTGGATAACTAATAAACGTTTAAAAGAAAGGAATATTTTTAAATGCTTTTTATCTTTATTGTATAAATTGATAGGTACAGTTGTACCTACTGTATCTCTTCTCTAATTAGAGGTGGCACATGGACTGGCTCATTACTTCTGTCTAATGAGCCGATCCTTGTGCCACCTCTCTAATCAGAAAAGAGATAGGTACAAAATGTTCTTATAAAGTTATTATAAATCATTCTTTTCTTATCAAAAAAATTAAGTCACTGCCCTCTATAGTTTTGTCCAGGTCCAAGATGGTTTCATTCAGGAGGGGTAATTGTGCAAGAGAGATCTCAGAGTGCTGAATTAAAGGTGCTCTCATGCAGCGCAAAGCTGCCTTCTGCTTAGTAGATTACTTATTTATACTGTATTTTCTTAGGTTTAGAGCAATTTGTTGGAAGAATGCAAGATTTTCGATTTTACCCAGTGGCACTTACAAACAGGTAAAGAATCTTTATTTTTGTAAAAAAAATAAGAGTGTGGTGGGAAAAAACAATAGATAACAATATGCTTATTTCCCAAGTATAGTGCTTTTCAAATGTCTCCTTTAGATGCTTGCTTATGATGTAGTTTACTGAACCTCATTTCAAAGATGACTTTTAATCTAAAAAATCTTGATTTAAAATAAATTCAACGATTTATTGTGGTTTGCTTTTGAACTGTTGCTTAAATATAGCTAGTATATGTACTAGTATATGTAGTGAAACTCAACACTCAGTAATAAACCTGTGCTGTCTTTGTTATTGTTGTCCCTGTTCCAACCTGACTTAGTAAGTGTTCTTGCAGGCAGTAGATCCAGTTGCTAGATTTCAGTGCTTATAAACTGTCTAGGTGTTATCATAATTCTGACATAATAGTGTGTGCTGATAAGCTTAGTCCTGCTGGATGAGACTTGCCAAGCTTTCCCAGAGCTCCATGTATAAACTATAGGGTGAGGAAGGGAGCACAGTGGGCCAGTCCGGTTTAGATCACTGAAATACCAGTGATCCACATTAAAAGGACAGGCACACCAACTGGTCAACACACTGGCTTTGTGGCTGTGAGATTGGCTCCCATGCTTAGCAGGTCCTTTTGTCTGGTTTCAACTTACCTATGGTATCAGACATCCATGTCAGGTATTCTTGATGCACACACCCCTACCCCAAGGTGCCTATTGTCTTAACTGTTCATTGCTTTCTATGTTTGATTGTCACCATAAGCTGCCAATGACTTCTGTAGCTGAGCCCACATAGCCCTGGGCAATTGCTTTGAATCCCTTCATTCCTGAGGCCCAATTAGGGTTGCCGCTGCAATTTCTGTTGCCCTCCAGCCTTCCTTCTTAGCGCATTACAAAGAAATGCTACCTTTGTTATCCAGCTCATACTGGATTAATCTAGTCAATTCAAGCTGGCCAGAAGTAGTCAGGTCCTATTTGTCTGCGTGGTGCTTCTGGGTAGGCTACACACAATGACACTCCGGACTGCAGACCTTAAGGCTACTTAATGATAGTCTTTCAATTAGATGTAGAGCAGTTTCCTAGGAGCTCAGCTGTCTGCAGGACATTATGATGAACTGATCTCCTGTGAATTTAAAGTATTACTATGAATCTGAATTCCAAGTTATATGAAAACCATGTTGGTTGTATTCTTTCAGAGCAATGCTTGTCAAATCCTTTGAACTACAATTTAAGTCAGTGAAATGAATAAAGCTTAAAAATTGAAAGATAAGGTATTTTACAAAGTGTTGTAACCTAATGATTTTTACAAGGGCATGTAGTGATAGGACAAGGGGTAACAGCTTCAAATTGGAAGAGGGTAAATTTAGATTAGATGTTAGGAGGAAATTTTTCATTATGAGGGTGGTGAGGCACTGGAACAAGTTGCCCAGGGAAGGTGTGGAGGCCCCATCCCTGGAGGTGTTCAAGGCCAGGCTGGATGGGGCTTTGAGCAACCTGGTCTAGTGGAAGGTGTCCCTGCCCATAGTCAGGGGGTTGGAACTGGATGATCTTTAAGGTCCCTTCCAACCCTAAGCATTCTATGATAATGATGTGTTTGTAGATGTGGTTTTGTATCCAAAAGTAACCTGGTTCAAAATGTTTATCTGTGACGGAATAATGATATAAACTGCGACGGAAAGTCTCGCCTGCATATCAATTTAAGTCTCTGGCTGTCTAAAAGATCCTGTAACTTTGGATACTGTGGAATTTGTAGTGGAAGCTAGCAATTATTTAATTGATTAATCAGTATATAAGAATTACGTTCTTACTGATAAAGTAGGAAAATAGAACAATAAGAGTTTTTTTAATTTAAAGATCCAGTATCTTCTAAGTTCACAAAATCCTTCTTTTACACCGGAAGTAAGCAGACAAAGGTTTAGACAACCTCCTCGTGTCATTCATATGTCTATCTGCTTGCCTACCGACCTATCTATGTATCTATGTCAGTTGCTGATGTCAGAGGGAACTAAAGTGACTCAATGGCTTTGGCGTGGGCTGTAAGAAGCAACTAGTCATCACAGACTGGGGAAGCTAAGAAAGTGGGTATTAGTATTAAAGTTAGTTAAAAGTGAAAATATTTCTATCCGGGTTTTCTACGGTGCAATGTGATATTGTTCAAGCTGGGCTTTTTGGAGGATTTGAGTGCAAACGTTCAACTCATCTGTGGTTACAGGCAGTGTGCCAATGCTATGGTATGCTTAAGACCAGTGTCCAGATCACTGATTGGAGTCAGACATGATGTTGTAATAAAATCTTAAGAGAAAGGGAGAAAAATCCTTGCATCTAGGGCTGGGTTCATCCTACCTACCTTTAGACATCCCAACAAGGAGCTCATTTCCCTTGGCTCCATATATGTCTGTGGAGCGATGAAAGCAACTCCAGAGTGCTTCTTCACAGACACCTTCTGAAGGTGCCTGCTGCTTACCATTGATTACGTAGGGACCCTGGGTGGCCTGATTCCCAGCTGATTGCCCCGTTTATGCAAGATGAAACCAGGCCTTTAGGGCTTCTCCTATAATGTAAGCTGAATTTTGTTTAGTCTATGAGCCTAGAGGCACAAAGCAGCACTTGTCCTTTTTTTTTATCATATATGTAATTACTTTTTTATATGCTGTGACAGAGACATTTTGGAAGTATTCTCTGGAAAATTTCCTCATCTGCATACCCAATCTGAGTGCCGCTGTCCTGGAAGTCATCCTCGGGTGCACCCATTGATACAAAGGTACTGCATCCCTAATGGTGCAGATGATACCACTAACGACAGAGTGCTGAGGTTGGATGCAGAAGCCCATCCTCTGTATTACATCAATGACGATGACATTGGGACCACCTGGATTTCATCTGTCTTTGCTAATACTGCAGGTCTGGATCATGGTGTTTCAATCACAATAGATTTACAAAATGGACAGTATCAGGTAATGAGAATATTACATTTGCTATTTATTAAGTCAAAACTAGGAAAATATTTTTGTAGACATTTCATTACAATTTTGAGGAAATTCAAACCTTGTGCTTTAAGATGTTATCCTTTCAGAGGACCAGGAGGAAAACTTCCTTTATCAACAGGAAACAATGCAAAAGGCAACAGAATGCATTACAGTTCTTGTAGTTCTCTTTTGTTGTGCTTTGGTTGTTGTAACAAGCATTAATCTAGAACAGATATACCAGGGTGGATATCCTGTGTGAAGACACCAATATTTAGAAATTTGTTGCTCTTTTAACTCTACTTTTGTAAATTTCGACTTTAATTTTAATTTCTATTAAAACTTGAGGTGCTTGTTTTATTCCTTCTGATAGAAAGCTGACCGCAGTCAAATGGAATTTAACATGTCTGGGGTACGCTGACATATCAGAGGGGATTTCTGTTTTGTAGATGTTCTGGAGATGGTAATTTAGCTTCCTGAGGAATATGGAAGGAGAATACGATAAGTAGGCAAGGTTACTGAAGAGGCCAGATTGTGTCTAGCACTTCACTATGCTGTTTAAGAGTGTTACAGTGTCTTGGAAGGAAGGAGATAGCAGTGGTGGGGCTACATTCACAATAGGGGCCCTACAGAATTTCTGTTTTCTTGCTAGCTTCTCTCTTATTCTTTTTGTTCATTAATGGTGGGAAGGGAAAGAATATGGTGACAGGTTTTAGCTACGTAAGTAAGACTTAGTTAAATGTGAGTTCAAATGCCTGTGAAGTTCTAAGACTTGGCTTATTTGTCACACACATTTCTGCATAAGCATTATGCTGGGGGAAGTGCTCTTTCATACAACACAGGGTATTTGATGAGATTCCAAGCTAAAGATAGGGACATTCCTAAAAAAAGAAATAAAATTTTTAACTTTACCTGTTATCGGGGAAAAAAAAAATCATCAAATATTTGGCAATACAAAGCTATGTCCTTCAATTTTGCCAAAATAATATTACTGTAACAAATCGTGGACTTGACTTTGTACTGTGTTTTCAAATGATCTTCAAGAAAAAGTGGAGTTCTAATGCAACAGTTCAGTTGTTGTGTAATAATGGCCGAGAGATCAAAGAGCTTGTTTAACAAAAAAATGTTATCTTTGGTTTTAATTGGGAATCTGAAGACTGAAATATTGGTTCTTTTTCTGTCTGTGAGTGGTAAAGCAGACTATATTGTCACAAGGAAAAAAAAGTTTATATTCTCATTGTTTTACAACGTAGCCATTAATATCAGTTTACAAATTTGTTGTAGGTATTCTATATTATACTGCAGTTCTTTAGCCCGCACCCTGAAGCAATAAGAATTGAAAGGAAAAAAAGAGATGATCTAAACTGGGAAGACTGGCAGTATTTTGCTAAAAATTGCAGTATTTTTGGAATGGATAACAATGGATCTCTGGAAAAACCAGACTCTGTCAACTGTCTCCAGCTTCCTAGGTATGAGTGGGTATTATCTGCATAATACAGATTCTTTGAACAGGTAGCATCTTGACACAATTCATTTCTATGTCCCAATGAGATACGATCTTTTATTTTGGTATACTCATTTATTATGGGCTACTGAGTATATAAAAGATCCCAAATTTGACCTTTCGATTGAAGATTGCCAAATGGTTGTCTGTTGGTTGTTTTTCTGATTTCAGACATCGAGGAATGTGACACAGTTGATTCCTCTGTTATTTTTGAGCTGGACTTTTGAAATTTTACATGCTTGTGTTTTGAGGGGCTATTGTCAGTAGAATTACAGAATATTGAGATGGAGAGTGGAGGAAGGTAGTGATATAACAGATTGTTTTAAACAATCTAGTGAATGTGAAAGTATACCTTGTGGTCTCTGAGAGCGCAACTTGTTCTGGAGCTTAGAAGAGAGGCCAAATTTAAGTACAAAAGCACAAAAGCCAATCATTCAGCCTTACTACTAACCATACAAAACATGTAAGAAATGGGTTGAAAATTGTGTCTTGAAGCTTTCTAAACTTTCTAAGGAAGAACAAAAATAGAATGGGGGGGGGGGCAAGAGGGCAAGAGGGGTCATTATTACATTTTAGAAACATGTTGCAAGCCTTTTTACTAGACAGTTAGCATGTACAAATATAAAAATATATAATGTATACAATATATATTTCATAAATACAGCATATAACATGTATAGTTAATATATATTATATTTTTACACACATGCACATGCATGTATGTACAGGTATATATTTGAACCTGTACCACTATATATATTCAAATGCACTACCTCTTGCCTGAATTCAGATGTGACTCAGTATTAGCCTTGTTTAGTACTTGGCTGGAAATCGGTGAGAAAATACAGTACCAGGTGCTGTAGGCATTTCGCTTTTTTTGTTGTTTCACTTTTGCTACCTTCCTAAGACTTTTCAAGTGTCAGCATCTTTGTTCTCCAGGAGTTCACTGTTCTGAGGAGAGGAGCATAAGGTCATCTGAGTTACACCAGTTTTCAGCAAAAGACTTTGAGCTTTATTGCTGATCCTTGGAGCAGAGAGTACAGAAGGGCTTACTCTCAAGTAAGGCAAATATTCTTGGATAAATAACCCAAATGAGGTGTAATGCCCTTTTCAGCCCAGAAATGTGTATTTGTATTTTTTCTAAAAAGAATTGAGGAGTTAAGTATGAACTCTTTCCATAAGTGTTTTGTGAGTAGCACTGTTTCTTCCCTTGATTTACAATGTAAATGATGATAAGAAGTGATATGAATGAATGATTTTGCGTACAGCTGATGTACAGAAAGCTTTGTTTAAAAGATAAGAAATATATCCTGTAATGGTGAGTATTCTATGTACTCAAGGAGAACTTACTGTTGGAACAATGCTCCAAATTTCTGTCAGCAATGTAGCAGAGCTGACTGCTGAGACTTTTATAGGAGGGGAAGGTGATTTAATTGCAAAACAAAACTGGTTTCTCTGTGTCTATTTCATACCCGCATCCTTGTCAGTGCCAAGACAAGTCCAAATCATCTGTCTAGGATTTAGACAACCAGTGTGCTTGTATCCTGGTGGTCTAGCCACGACTCTTTCAGTTTACACGGGAGGCAATTGACCTTGGCTTTGAAACCTTTACCATGCCTTGAGGTGAGGGTTGTTGGTTTGGTGACCACATGCTAGTACTGAATGGACTCTTTTTTATCCTTTAGGAGATGAAAGTGATTAAGGTTTTTGTTTCTTCATTCTGTATTGCCTCTATAAGTTAGGAGTTGCTCACTGTCCTTTATCCCCCTGTCAGAGGCTTGAGTCTTTGCTTAGTCTGAATATTGGCTGGCCCTTGTTTTAGATCTCCTTTGTTTTCCTGATTTCCTGGGAAGCTGTGTGTAGGTGCCCTAAGATCTTGATGACCTGCTTATCTAGGTGATATCAGCCTTACAGTCCTTCTGCTGTTCCTTCTGGTGCTTCCATACCAAGCTGGTGTCATTCATCTGCTGTTTGTATCCGTTTTAACATTTCCATTACAGCTCTCTATGTCACGGAAGAAAAACATTTTATCTAACTTTCTGTGGAGGGAAGTTCTGGCAGAGGCAAGTTCTTCTTATAGTTAGTCTGCCTAGTAAATATATCAACGTGAGATATAATTCAAACCAAGTTGTGGTGCAGTTTATATATACTTGTTTACTTAGACTTTGCTTGAATTCTCAGTACTGTTCTTCCCCTTCTTGGCCTTAAATATACAGTTTACTTTCAATCCTGCTGCATTCCATTAAATTCTCTTGCAGTTCTCTCACTGGAAGGTGGTGTGTTTTTCTAACTCTGCTCACTCATCGAATGAGATGATACATTACAATGACTCTGGAATTCAAAATTTAATTGTTTCTGTATGTTTTTTATATATGTTTAGCAGGTATATAATTAACAACATGGGCATGTTAATCACCATGCATTACCACGTTTAACACATAGTTCAAGCATGTTTCTCAAAGATGTTGTGTTAAACGTTTTGAAAACTTAGTGCAGATGACACTGTATCAGTCACACTTCACATTTGGAAGTTGCCCTTGAGAGGCTTTAGTTTCAATTGGAAACTTAGTGTCCAGAGAAGAGCATGGCAGTTTGGGGAAAAACAAACATATAGAGGACATTTCTTTTACCCTGCTTGAATTCTGGTGACTGGGAATCCACCGACATAAGAATTTTTCCCAGAAACCACAAAAAACTGATATACAAGTAAGTGGAGACCCTCTCTGAGAAAAAGAATATTGGGAGATAGAATCTGTAAAATATGTGATATTTTGATTTTCATTTGTTTTCCTCTCTATTTAAACAGCTTTACACCGTATTCCCGTGGTAATCTAACTTTTAGTGTTCTTACCCCGGAACCAAATCACCGACCTGGTTACAATGACTTTTACAATACTCCATCTCTCCAAGAATTTGTAAAAGCTACACAAGTGAGGATTCATCTCCATGGCCAGTATCATACTAACGAGTCTTGGGTAAATTTTAGGCATAGATATTATGGAGTTAATGAAGTTACAGTCAGCGGAAGGTAGGTGTTATGGAACTCTTCCCCCACCTATCACTGCCTCCTGACTATTACAGCTGTGCAAAGTATATAATGACCTGCCTAAATTTTAATGAAGTTTTTCTGCTTTTACATTTATGACTGAGAAGGGACTTTGGTCTGAAGCAGCGCATCAAGTTTGAAATGATTTCTTATAAAACATTTGCTCACATGTTATTTTAAAATTAATTATGCTTACTGTCAAAAGCAGTCTTTTCCTTGGAATTACCAATGCCTCTAAGCAAAGGCTTATGATTGAAACCATGGCTTGTGCTTTACTTCAGTAGCTCTTCCAAATTTCATTATAGATTCCCAGACATGGCAATTAATGGACAAGACTTTTAACAGTCTTAATGCAGAGCTCATTCTTTGTTTTAGCTATAGTTGTCCTTTTAAAACTGGGCAGCTGTCAGTAAAAGTGCTACATTATCTGTGACTGACAACTTTATTGCATATAAGTGTGCTATCTTGTGAAAGGACTAATTATTCCCTGTAAATAATATGCAAATTTGGCAATGAAATAGTTTCCAAGAAGCATATGGTGCAGATTATTCCTGAAATTATTTTGGTAGTTCTCATTTTGAGAGAAAGCACCCCATTAGAGGTCTTGTTTACCTTAAAATTTTCTACGCTACTAATATGTTTTGATTATTGATTTAGATGTGTTATGATAATGCTTTTACTAAAACAGATACAAACTTGGTGACTGTGTAACAGTAGAATTATTTCAGCTGTAGTTTGCAAAGTTATGCTGTGCCTCCAGAAGAGCAGCCCTTCAGGTAGAGTGGGACGGTTATTGCCTATTATTTAATACTCTATAAAGATTTTATTTTAGTAAGAAAGGGACATTTTAACTGAGATCAGTATGGGTTAAACTAGAGAATTATGCTTGATACAGTTAAGATTTCTTGAAAAACTGTAGTCCCACTGTAAGGCTTAATATTGATGAATAATTGCCATTTATTAAATAAAGTTTTACATATTAATGTTATACTGAAATATAGTTTTCATTACATATTATGTAAGGTAACAGTAGCTCTACTACCTGCTGGTTTATATTTTCTTGGAAAGCAATTGCTGATACTTAAAAAATATGTTGAGTAGTCTCTTGTAGGTTACTGCATTTTAAGAACATTCTCTTTGGTGATGTGTGTTTGTTCTTAATAAAGAACCAGACTATGTAGTACACAAAATTGCCTTCATGACCATGTCATATGTTGTTGGACAGATGTGTTTCCATGTTAAAATTCTTTCTTCACTACCTATTGTTCTTTCAGGTGTAATTGCTATGGCCATGCTGATAATTGCGACACAGCTATGGAACCGTATAGGTGCTTGTGCGTCAAGGAAAGCTACACAGAAGGAAATAATGTTAGTTACTCCTTTGTCTGTCTATGTCACCTATGAACAGCCTCAAAATTGGGATTTTAGTCCTGGGAAAAAGCGTGTGTCTGTGTGTTAGTGTTGTCTTAGCTTTTACAGGGAGACTTTCCATAGCAGGGTTTGTATTAAATAAGGAAAGAAGAAACTCCCCCTTACTTCCCACCCCCCGCCAAAAGCCATTCCACCACAGACCATTAGGAGTGCTGTGTTCAGGAATTTGATTTCTTGTTAGGTGAGTATGCCACTTTAAAACATTAGTTGCAAACCTGAATTTAGATTGTCAGCACCTAATAAAGGTTATGGCTCTACTTGCTGTAGCAACTAGCAAATGATCTGTAGGGTGAAAAGGTATTGAAGACCCAATTTCACAGCAGATGTGCTTCAGGGTTTTGTTTTGTTGTTTTGTTTTGTTTTTTTTTTTTTCTTTTAACTACAGTAGTTCTAGTCTGGTCCTATGGACTCCAGACACATTCAGTAGATGGAGTGCAGTAGGCATAGTCCTGGGGTTCAGATTCCAGTTTAGTTTTATTTGAAAGGGAACAGTTCAAGTGGTACAAGAGCTCCATAATGCAAATCAAGGTACAGTAAATGCAGAAAATTTGGAGATTTGCTTCAAAATTGAATGCCTAATCCAATGTAAAGCACTAACATAGATTAACCTACTGATACTTGGGACATCTGTAGATCACAGTCTCTGACTTCAGCTAAGAATGAGATCTTTTAGTGCATTTTTTTTTTTTTTTACAAAATATGTCTAAGATAGGAAGAGTTAAAACATTTTGGACTTGATTTTAAATGTCTCTTGAATAGTTGAGCACAGTTAAGAAAGTACTGAGACATGGCTGTACATATGTATTTGGAAGTTATTTTGGGGGGGGGGGGGAGGTTATTCCATATTTTGATCTAAACCGGTGGTTTGGGTAGTTGCTTTTTAAAACATTGAAAAACAAGCTTTGTACTTATTTAATTAAGGAGAGCAATAAATGTCAGTTTCCCATAGTTTTTAGAGTCATATATGACATTTGGTTATCTTTAATCTGTAGTAGCAACATGATTGTTCTAATAAAAGAACAAACTTAATGTTTCTTTTTACTGCTCTGTATTTTCAGATAGTTATTAAGGTTAAATTTCTTGGAATTAATTAAAAGGCTGTGTTAAAAAAATCTAGAGACAATCTAGAAAATGTTATCATTGCTTTGCTTTGCTCTTAACAATATTTCTCAATAAAGAGGGATTTTGTGTTAGTGTAGTGTGTAGTTGAAACTTACCAAGTTGCAAAAGTATAATTTTCCTACTAGCTTGGCCATAGGAAAACCAAAATGGGGTTGTTCAGTATAAGTTGTGGTCTTCTAGAGAAATATGTAGAGGAGAGCTTAGAATAATGGTGCCAGTTCACAGTTATTTTGTGCAACCTCTGATTTTCTTGGAAGCTTTTCACATGCAACTTAGCAAAAGCAGAACTGTGATGTATGAGTTAAGAAAACTTGCTCAAAGAAAAGGTTCTGTCCCTAGATCGATTATTTATCTCAAAAATAAAAAAAAAGTAAAGAAATTGAGGTTAATGAAGAATGAGCTACATCAAAGGAATGAATAGCACAATCCCACTGAATGTTAGATTTCTGACATAAGTATATGTTGTATTGCTTGCTACATTTATGCCTTTTGGAAGTAGGCTTTCTAAAAATTAGGAGGAGGTTACAGAATAGAAACAGCAGTAGCAAAGGGGAGAATAACCTCACATCAAACCCTTCCCATGCAGCTGGTGTTTGCTAGAACAGAGCAGGAAATGTTAACCTGAGAGCATTTGATAGTGCACTTATAATCACGTGAAAGATCTTCGAAGAATTTCATAGGGGTTCTAAGTTTTCTAGTGTGGGATCTACAGTCTAAATGGGATTTGAACAGAAATTCAAAGTTTTTAGATGGGTCAAATTAGAAAAAAAATTCAAACTGACAATGTCCCTTTAATTAGAACACACATTGTGAAATGTTACTTTGTAGGGATTAAGTATAAATATTTAATAAGATCTGGAAGTTCACCAAGCACTCCTGCAAGACTTATGCTACCTTGTGAAAACAAACCAAATACATTTTAATGATGTATCTGCCTTATCAGATATTTTCTGTCAATGTTAATGGGTTGTTCCAGTGAGTGTCACATTTCTGACTTGGCATATATGTATTGTAACTATAATTGAAATGCTTGAATTAACCATATTCATTCAGAGTATAATAAGGATGTTGTTTAGTTATTTTCCTTGTTCTTTAATGACCAAGTCAGTATCTACTAAATATGAAATAAAACAGAAGTAGCAATAAAATGGAATTAATATTTGCAAATAGATCACTAACTACTTCGAATTTTTTCAAGGATTTACATGAAACGCAAAAAGCTTAAAGGCTGTTTATTTCTTAAGGCAAACACTTAAAAGCAAAAACAAAATCCATCCTGATTTTTGACTGTCATTGACACTGATAAAACTCTGTCTTATAGACTTATACCTGTGTTTCTCAGGCTTCTACTGCAGTGAATTAGGCTTTTTTTCATTATTACTATTAATAATTTGGATTCAATTAAGCTTTTGATGAAGGAACTTTCCAAAGATAAACTTTTTTGGCAGGGTTAAAGCAAATGTTTTTTGAGAAGAAATGACACTGTCAGCAAATAGTAATTTTTCAACTTCTGTCCTGTGCTACCAGTAAGTCACCACAACTGAGGGGGTATAAGGTGGCTTTTGTTATTTCATATCTTGGACCAGAAATCAGAGGTCTCTTGACAAGCTCTTAACATATTGCAGAGTATGTCCTTGTCACATATACACTTAATACAACTAAAATTACCATCCTGAATTTATCTGGCATATACACCTGGATAGCTGTTGCACAGCAAAGCAACGCCAGAAACAAAAAATTTGCATAATTCATTACAAATAGAAATCTTAGTTATTTGCATCATCATGTTATGAAATTTGACATACCAAATGGAATTTCTTTTTTTTTTTTTTCCCCGAGTTCTGTTTTGATGAAGAAATATGGTCTATGAAATTTGAGATGATGGGAAGAAGGGAATGCTTAAGAATGACTTGCAGATGTTGAGGGACCAGATTAAGAAAGAAGAGCAAATAAATCCTCACAGAGCTTGTATCTCATCTTATGAAAAAGATGTTCAGCTTTTCAATTTACAAATTGTTGTGTAAATGCTGTCCTGCTTTGGGAAATAGCTCGGCCTTTTATAAATGGAAACTGAGGCACCAAGAGCAGAGTCCAGATTTTGGTAACATTTATATGCAAAGACAAATTTATAGATATGTGAATAGTATGTTCAAAAACTTTCCATGATGTCACATGAAAAACTGGAAACAGTCCATGAAAAAAAGACAATCAAACAAGGTCAGCCTTACCTTACAACCTCAGAGCCTCCTTTAAATCAGTCATACACAACCTAGTAGAAAGGTAATGGCAAAATATACAGGAATAATTGTAGAAATAATAATAGGAAATAGAATTTAAAATAAATAAAGCAACTGTGATAAATGCTTGAGAGGGTATGAGTGGAAGTGAGAGTGTGACTGGATACAGTAAAGGCTTCAGGTCTTCAGAGTTTTCCATGCAAATAATTAATGGTTTTAAACATCTGCTGTCTGAAAACTGGATATGGCATTGTTGATTTACCAGGAATTGCATAAATAAGACTTCTTATGTTGCTACAGAAGAATCTATGTAAACCTTAGTTAAAGGCCAATCTGTATCATCATGTCGCATGTTGGAATTAATGATACATAGTACCTGAGGAGCTGTAAATATTAACTATAGTAAGTGGTCACTCACTTAATAACAAAGACTTCTAGCTTGCAAAAGCAAGCAAGCTAGCAAAAAATGCACTTTTTGGGAAGCTCTGTGCCATAATTTGTGTGTCCAGATGATAGGCCTGGGAGGAAACTGGTGATATCAGAATAAAAAGAAAGGAAATCAAGCAGGCAGATGGTTGTCTGGAGTTTTAGGAAACAGCAGGCAGAAAGGCACCTACTTGAGTAGTCTTACCTGCCTGAAAACTTTAGATAACTTTTGACGTGTCTGTGGAAGTCTGTCCATGGATCCATCCCTGGAAAACTGGTGTAATTTCACAGTTCAAAGATCCAGGCTTCTAAAACAATTTGTGTACAGCATTGCTGAAACACTGAAAGAACTTGTTGCAGTCTCAGATACCTTGTGATTTGTTGCACAGGTGATGACAGGCTGAAGGAACTGGGAAGTGGTTGTTATCCCTTATACCTTTTGATCTGATGTTTGTAAGTTTTACTTAAGAGGTAGGCAGATGGCAGCTAGCCATTGTTACCTCTCAGAAATTGAGAAGGCTGTTCCAGTCTGAAAATGATTTTCAGGGGCTTATCCACTGTGCAGGACTTATTTCATTTAATGTGAAAGACAACTGAGACACAACTGGGCTGGTTCTTCACTGTTGTTGGAAGTAGCTGTTGTAAATCGTAGTGCCGCATATATTTATCGATTTTCTATGATTTTTCACATATTCCATAGAAGTGCCTGAGTGATTAGCCAATCTGGGTTTTTTCCCTTCTTTTACCCCAGTGGAACTATTATTAAAAAGAAAATAAAATCCAGTGCAATAGGTTCCTCAGAGGAGTGAAATCAGCCTTAGAATACCTAGTGACTGTGGCTACAGCACTTTCTAATGCTAATGTTACAGGAGAATGGAATTCAAAGGCTTATTCCAAGTAGACAAAGTATAAAGAGGGAAAAATAAACACAAGATCTCTTACTATTTAATATACTGAGCAAGTCAAGAGTTTTGGTAAAACAGAACGCATGCTGAATTCATCAGCTGCAAAACATGCATTTCTCCCTCTCTTTTATTTTATACAAGTCCTGCAAGGCTGGAGTCTAAACGGGAGTTAGAGGGAGTTGGATGCCTGATTTGAAAATAGCTTTGAATTTGAATCCTGGAGAATTTAAGTGTGGATTAATTTACTGAGCAGCCTGATTGTCAGAATTAGTATGGTTCCATAAGCTTTGATTTTGTTTGACTTAGTGTGGCTTCATATAACTTCACCAAAAAAACCATGGAGGAAAGAGGAGTTGAATAGGAATATATATTATGCTGCCTGACAGCATCTGTGCTAGTGGTGGACATCTCAGTTGTGTCCCATTATTGGAGTCTGGCATTCAGAATGGTAGATCTTATGTTCTTTGCAAGTCAGTTTTTTTGTCAGTCGCTTCGCTATTGCAAAGCAGCAGTGGTATCTTTTCTTAGAATGCTATTTGGCATACAGTATTTGTAAACCACCTGTTGCGGCTGTGCTTAGTTTCTAAAATTACATTGCATCCTTTTAAGGTACGTGGAGTGTTATGATGGAACCCCATAAGACACTTCATTTCTATTCTGCCTTCCTTAGTCACTTGGAGTCACTTAGAATTTTCTAGCTTCCCCCTCCCCTAATGAAACGTAGCTTTTTTGAGTTTAAAAGCTCTTTGGTCTTTGGGGAGTTTGCAAGAAACAGGTATGGTTCAAATATCTGCTAACGTGCGGTCTTGATAGATAGTCAAATACTGTAGTGAGGGTGCTGAGGAAAAGCCATGGGGACATTCAGACAACTGTCTTCAGAGTAGAGCTAAGCTACGCTGCAATAGATATTGCCTAGAAGCCATATTTATTTGGCTAATGAAGCTAAATGGAGTGAAAGCAGACTTTCCATTTGGGTACAGACTGGGATCTTGTAGGAAGGAAAAAATAGTATGTGATTAACTATCCTATTATAGTCAACATCTACAGGGCAGCATAAATAAACATGGTTGGGTGATAAACCAAATGCCTGAGAAGGTAGCGTTTATTTCACTTCAGCAGATATTTAAATCTGTACTGTTCATGGCATATGAATATTATCGAAGCATATGTATAATATACGTATTATAGGTGTGTGTGTGTACACTGGTTATTGCAACTGAATTTTGACTGACAGGTGTGAGATGGGAACTCCTACAGAGGTTAGGAAAAGAAAAAAAAAATTCTACATAACATTAAAAAAAAAAAAGTATGCCACCCAGAGGCAAGCAGCGGGATATTTTGGAAGTGGAGTAGAAGGTTCTGGTTGATGATGACTTATTGCAAGTCTTAAAGTATTGTTACCGTTGCCTCCTGAAGTATTTCTTTGAATATTTGTTGACTGTTTCTTCAGAGGTACTGTCTTCAGCGTTCTGAGTGACTAATAAGGTATTTGGCACATAAAGGCTTAGGCTGAAGTCACTGGTCATCTTTCCATAAATGTGCTGGACTCAGAAATTTTGAGAAGGCAAGTACTGATAAAAATTTTAGTAAAAAAAAAAAAAAAAATCCTGAATTCATGATTGGAAATAAGTTTACAATCATAATTTTAGACTAATGAATAAGCCAAGATGAACTAGACATTTTGATGTTCTGGCTCCATGTAATGTTTTCTCAGAAAACTGTTTTCACAGAAGGCGAACAATTCTGATCAAGAGGACATGTATGTTATTGTCCATAGGGAAAGCCATGTATTTAACGTTTTTTCTGAAGAGCCTAGATATAACTGAGAACAAGGACATCTGCATGTTTGTGGGGTTTACGGTTATGGATAAAGGCTTGTTTTGTCAAGAAATAGCATTCTTTGTAAATCTGCTGCTAGACCTTGTTCAGACTTGTCAAAGGCTTTTTGGGAATTTACCTATCCGTTTTACACATGGTAGCCAAGAATTGAAACCTGAATCTCCTGATACCTTTGAAAAATCTCAACAACTACGCTTGGGACAAATACAGAGTTTACGTTTGGTGAATGGAGACCTGAAGATTGCCATATGTACCAAAAGTGAAAGTTAAACGCGGCAGGTCTGGAAGTTAAATGTAATTTTTAACCTAATAAAGGTGTGACAAACTCAGCAGGACACTGTGGGGGTCCAGTACACATATTTAATGCATACAGGTGTGACAACTACTAGAACAGCAATTGTTCCACAGTCGTTGCCAACTTTTGAATGACTATTTTTTTTTCCCCCAAGGCTTTTAAAAATCTTTGTCAAAGTTCTAAAAGTCACCATACAAGAGACACGGTAGTTCAAAGAGACTCCATGCTATGCTATGTAATCAAATGCCATCTTTTTCTCTCTTACTCTTTAGTGCTTGTGTGTCATTTAACGGTAGCTGCAAGCACAGGTGTGCATGAGTAACGGATCTAAGATTGAATCTGAAATGAAACGATGAATGCTTTCAGCAGCTATGCGGCTGCCCAGGGACAAATTGAAAATCAGGGCTGGCAGGGTGGTAGCGATTCCTGTACTGCTCTGCTGTCAAGGTGGACATACTTCTGTAGACGAGCTGCGAGGCGGCAGCTGCATCGGTGGGATGGTTTGGCTGGGAGCTCGCGTTTCTTTCTTGCACTTCCCAAGTTGTGCAATGCCTGAACGAACCCTGGTCTCGTGATGCTGGTGCTGTGTGATGCTGATTGTCCTCAACTAGAGACAAAGGGGGTGACTGCAGAGAGGAAGAATGAATGTGAATGAGGGAAGGACTTGAATAAGTTTAAGCTGCGTAGCTTGTGTAACAGTTATGGTCAAGGCGTTCCCCTTGGTGTATTTAAACTGGAATAATCACGGTTAGGCTTCTTCTGATAAACAAAGGTCAGAGTTCAAGATCTCGAGTGAAGCCCTGCTAATTTTCATCCTGAAACCTCCTTTTTCTCTCGCTGTGGTGCTGGTGTGGGTTTTCTGTTGTTTTGTTTTTAACAGATTGCAAAAAGGTGTAGTGGCAATTGTTATCTTACCTCTTACTGTTAATTTAATTTATTAAAAATAGATTTCAGCGGATAAATTTGTGTGCTTTCATTTTGTCTCCAAAGTTGCTTCTGTTATGAGTTGTGACTGCTCCGCAACTTTTGGACTATCTTAATCTTATGTTTTCTGATTCAGTTTCTCATTTAACTCACAGTTGATGTTTTCCCAGCATCAACTGTGAACGAAACAGTTTCAAAAATTCAGTGTAGTTTCCTAACGATCAGTGTATAGGCGATGCAGGCATACTGGGCCTAAATAATTGTAATAGTGCTTGGAATAATAGACACGAAGAAAGATGAGCACACTTCTGGAACTTAAGAAGAAAGTAGTTGCCCAAATACTTTACAGAAGCAACTTACTTTGAAGCATTTAAATTCCTTCTGAAAGATGGACATTATAATTGCAATATATTTTGTTAGATCCAACGAGGCACCAGTATTTTGGGAATGGACTTTTAGTAACACCATTTAAATTAGAAAAAAAGTTTTTCTAAACAAATACATCTCCAGTGCTTTGAGCAAGTTTCATAAAAACTAGTTGGACTGTTCACCATTAAGAGAACATAAGTGTCCAAAATGCTATCCGTTCATTAAGTTTAAGAAATCTAATTTATTTTTAGTTCTTGATGAACCAGTAGGCACAATAAATTTTCCCCTTGAAGTTTCGTAGAGTCTATTATTAACTGAAGTTATTACAACTTCAAATTCTTCACAAAGCTCTACTTAGAAGGTAACATTGTAAGTTCATTGAAAAAAAAAAAAAAGCTTCTGAGGTGCTCCTGAGCTACTTAGATATTTTTACTGGTTTGGATTTAAGCTAGTTAAGTACTTGAATATCATTAGTCTTTGTATCTAATAAATTTGAAAATAATTGAAGAAAACAAGATAGTTTGTTTAGGTGTTTATTTAAACAATGCACCTGCTATCCTAGTATTGCATTGGTGTCACATGTAAAATATAACTTGACAGAATTAAATATGCGTAGATTTACGTTTTTTGTTTAAAATTTCTTTCTTGAAAAATTAATGAGATAAATGCACATTAAGAAGTGCTGATATTTCAGATGCATTGTACAACATCACGTATGTGGCCATAGGAGGCCTTATGTTTCACTTACAGGGTGAAATAGTAACTGTACAAACTACACTTAGTACAATACTGCAAACCACAATAACAGACATTGTTTAAAATGCATCCAAATGGATGTATTAGGTGAAGATGTCTCTGTGCCTCAAACACACTGGGCACCATTTTTCATCTTTGGAGGTTTAAGTAAAGCTGAATCTTAGGACATTAGCCTGTGTTGAGTAAGTACTTAAAATTTTATTCTTCTGCCCACCTTCCTTGATTTTAATCTGTTGTTAAAGTAACTTGACAATATTTTTAAAAAAAGAGGCGGTTTTATTATTTCTCTATGTGCTTTCTCACTTCTTGTCTAAAAAAATATTTTTAGTATTTAAATGGGGGAAACTACATCGAATGAAACATGAATATAGGGAATAGAATAGTGCTCTTGTAAGGTAAAGAAATAGTATTTTCTCTTTTTTAAAATTTATTTTTTATTTCAGTGTGATCGCTGTTTGCCGTTGTACAACGACAAGCCTTTTCGTCCAGGTGACCAAGTTCATGCCTATAATTGCAAACCTTGTCAATGTTACAGCCATGCAGCAAGCTGCCATTATGAGTTAGCCATGGACCCTTTTCCTCAGGAACACTACAGAGGCAGTGGTGGAGTGTGTGATAACTGTCAACACAACACAGCTGGTAAGTCACACAAAAGAGAGCGGACTGTTTGGTTTGCAGTCACTTTTTGACTAAGTGTTGTGTCAGCTGAAATTAGTAATGCTCAATGGCTGACATTCCAATAAATTCTCATGTATGTGTATTTTTAAACTATGCAGGCAGTGCAGTAACTACAATTGTGTCAATACTTAAGCTGCAGGAAAATACTGCAAAAATTTGATAACAGTCTCATAAAATCTGCCATGCAAACCACATTCTAATAAATACTTAGAACGTAATTTCCAAGCTGTTTCCATTGCATGTGCTAGAGCATTTAAATCCAGAATATCGTCTTTCTGATTGAACCAGTTTGACTTATATTAAAAATGTTGTCAAATTTTGCTCTAATGTCAGTTTCTTGCTTATTGAGTAAAGGTTTCTGTTCTGTGTAAGTAATATATTTGAATACTTTTTTTAAACAGTTCTGTTCTATTTCAGTTTTCTTGGCTTTGTCTAGTAAAGGGAAAAAAGAAAAGTTTCAGGTTCAATGATAATTTTTCCAAAAAATGTATAGGTATTTGCATGGCACAGCTTTTATATAAGTGTGGTATTATATAACAGATGGAAGTTTAATGGAGTAAAACATAGTTTGTAACAGGTTCATTGTTTCATATGCTCTGGATCACTAAATTGGCAGGTAGAGATGAAAGGTGCATTAAAATGGACGTCCTGAAAATTATAGAATTCCCTCAAAGGAATAGAGTCTTTAATTTTGAATTATACGGCTAATTTTAATGAATTGGAAGCCATAATGCATAACCTTTCTTTCATGCAGGAAGGAACTGTGAGCTGTGCAAGGATTTCCATTACAGACAAGCAGGTGCAGATCTTTCAGCCATCGATGTTTGCAAGCCCTGTGACTGTTACGCAACAGGCACCAAAAATAAGAGCCTCCTGTGTGATAATGTAAGCAGCCTCAATACAGAAAAAAGACAAAACGTTTTGATAAGCTGGGCCGGCACCAGTAAGATTTTGCAAGGTGTACTTAGGTGGTAACTACTTTATAAAAAGCATTTAAGTTCAGCCTTTTCAAAGTGATAATTGTCTTACATCAGAGACTGAAAGCTGAGAGAACACAGAAAGCAATTTGAGACACACTGTTGAAGAGTTCATCTAGATCAGCAACAAACATTAAAGATGCTGTACAAATTTTCAGAAGTGGATAGTAGTTTTTTGGGATACTAACAGGTATTCTGTGCACTCAGTAATGTTAAAACATCCAGGTTTGGAGTGTTTTTGAAGGTCTTGTTACTGTCTTAAAATTACTAGCAGATTTTGAAAATTCAGGCAATAAGTTGAGCTTGAAATTGAGCTAAAATTAAGGTAGTTTTCCCTGTGATAAGGCAAGGATTGGTCTCCCTTTTAATTCATAAAGTCCATTTAAAAAAAGAAAAAGAAACCCATGAAGTGATGCAGAAAAGAGAAACACCATCAGCTATGCTTTTTAAGCCTATGGACCTCATTGACATTCAAGACGTAGAGTCTGATAATAAATCTGTCACTTTCAAAACATGAAAAAAAGCAGCAAAACTGACTGAAGTCTTGAATGTACATTAAAAATACATTGTGGTTCTTATTCTATTCACATATGTCCTGTCCATTGCCAAAATCCAAATTTTTTTAGCAATAGGGAAGAAATAGCTTCTTTGTCTGAAATGTATATTAAAAACATTTTAAAGGTAGAACTGTTTTGGTTTGGTTTGGTTTTTTGCAGGGATTTGAGATAGAACTTCTTCAGCTTGTTGCCACATTTTCCGTCTCTTCTTTTTCCAAACTTTTTTCATAAAACAACGTCTAGCATTTTTCCTATGATGTCTCTTGTTATTGCATTTTATTTAACAGTAAGCTCTTGTGGATCCTGCTGTATTTTCATCCACGGTTCTATAGTGCTACAAGTACAGGCCCAGTTTGACTCAGTGCACCTTCAGAGGATTTGTGCATCAGTGCATAAGCTGAGCGATAAGCAAATTTAGCACCATGTGGTTTTTAAAATAATCACCTGTAGTAAAAATGAAAATAACTTATAATTTTCTGTCTTGTGAAGATGATACCTTTTGACCATATCACAGAAATGAAAAAAACAAAACAAAACAAACCCAACCAATTGAAAACCAAACATACCACATTAGGACTATTTTTTAAGGTATAGGGAAAAATGAAAGCAAATGCTGATTTGTGTGTCCATGGTTTGTGGTGAAATGTTAACCTAAAAGAAGTTTAGCTGTGATTAATAATAAGAGGAAGAGTAGTTTACGGAAATTACTGTTTTATAGTGAAATGTACAAGAACATTGATGAAGCTTGACTACCAAAGTACGAATAGGGAGATAAAATGGGAAAAATGGGGGAGACTGTATTGCTCAATAAAGCATCAATTCACTGCTGCAGTAGAAGCAGAGCAGGGAGAAATGATTAAGAGGCATTAAAGAATAGATTAATAAGGCTGGGGACTAAAGGCTGAAATGAATTACATGAAATAGGAAGGC
Organism: Vanellus vanellus; assembly: GCF_965231255.1. Lineage (NCBI taxonomy): Eukaryota > Metazoa > Chordata > Aves > Charadriiformes > Charadriidae > Vanellus > Vanellus vanellus. The sequence goes on from NC_138907.1 coordinate 24,891,839, forward strand.
ATCACTGAAGGAAGTGTTTCCAAATTTGACCTGTGGAAGATGGACTCATAAGGAATAAGGACCTACTCATGAAAATTAATTGTCACGTCGCAATGATAATTTTCAAGGAAATATGCCAAAAATGGGGCAGAATACACTTTTACTGCGTAACTTACTATTTTCTGGAGTTCGTGAAGATTTTTTTCTTTCTACAAAGTGCCGGTTCTGTCACTAAGTTCCAAAAGGTACAGAATTCCAAAACTAATCCATTGAATCACAAATTAATCTACACACAGACCATTTACTCATCAAATGAAGTATTATTAACGTAGATAGTTTACAGGATTGGTAGAAGTGCTTACTGTAACACAGTTACTCCCATCTAAGTTCTTTGGGCTCTTCATGAAAACTTTATGCATGTTCTGTTCACCTATTTTACTCTCCTTTTGGTGAGAAATACATGTAGGCGTGTAGCATTTCTCACTTGCGTAGGTTCTCAGTTTTCATACATCTATAGATCATGCCCACTTACAGATCAGTGTGCAACTTAATTTGTATTTTAAAACACAAACTAACACATTAAAAACTTCAAAATTATAACTTCCTATGGCTTATAGTAATGAGTGGGGTTTGAGAAGAGTGGTGTAGCAGTGCATCCATGAACAGTTCATTAAACTTTTTTTGTAGAGAGAGTTCTTCCCTTGAGACTGGTGGGTACAAGAGAGAGAATTGCTACAGCCTGATAAAATTTGTCCACTTCTGTGCTGATTATTGACATCTAATCAGTGTAGAAAAGATAAACAGTGGTTGCATCCTCTTTGTGAACGTTTGTCACAAAATATTTCAAACAATCAGAAATTCCAGATGAATTATTTGAGGTGCCTGAGTTTTATGAGAGTGAGAGAAGAATTGGCTGCCGCCTTCCTTTCTCCCTAACCATTCACACATGAGAAAATTCTGCCAGAATACTGCTGATGTGGTCATTCTTGCTCTGTGTGGAAAGCTGGAGATTAATTTCTTCTGGCCCTTATACCACAATCCTTGACTCATTTTCCTGTGCAGCTTTTTACCCAGACTGCTCTACAAATACTTACATATTCAATCAGGCACAGCAGTTTGTAGTCCTTTCATGATTCTATTATAATATGCCATATATAATGGTGTGGGAAGAAAAAAAAAAAAAAGCACTCTTTTCCAGGGCATTTGTTTCCAGGCAAAGCTGAAAGCGCTGCTATTGCTTTTACCTAGTCTTTGGAAGTTCTGGTCTCGGTGAATTTGGGCATCTTTCTTTACTGAGCTTTTGCTGATTTTTAAAAATTCACTTTTAACATGCAAATAAATATGTATCAGATACTGATTGGTGCAAAGAAGCTGTACTTTACTGCAGAGGATACTGTTCAGAGTTGCGAAGGCTTAATTGCCTTCTGTCAAGGTGGCAGCTGTATTGTCTCATGTTGCAGGAAAACTTTTCAAGGCATGAAGATGAACAAAATGTTACTTACTGTTTTCTCTGAAAAGTCAAATGAAAACATAGATTCCGGTGCTACCAAGTAAGCCTTTGAATAAGCTTCAGATTTCACCTTTTTGTACACTCCCTAAATATTGCCCTTTTGAATGTCTTCATTTTTTCCCTCAGAATTTTGAATGTTTGATTTGATATTTTTTATGCGTAATGGAAAAGCTAGCTAATAGCTGGGTGTGTATATGTATTTTAAACCGAAGTAGCATCTTTAGTTCTGATAATTTTATTTCTGGGTTGATAAATTCTTTGATCTAAAATTAGAATGAGCGTTTCTCTGTTCTCATTTTTCCACCTACACAGTTTTCAACCCATTTATTATGATTGACAATAAATAAATAACTGGAATGTGTGTTACAAGGGAAAAAACATAGGTAAAGCAGTTAATTAAGGGAATTTCAGTCAAGAGATATATCAAACAGAATAAGGAACATAAAGGATGCAAAAATCTCAATGAAAAGCTCAGGTGCGTAGCGAAGTCCATGAAAAATCAAGTGATAAAACACGGTGTGTATTCTGAGTCCTGGATTTCCATTCATGGAAGGCCTTTAATTTTATTGCTAAAATGAAGGAAAGTGAGCTTTTTATGTTAAATAATTCCATGGCTTCATTTCTGATGGGTTTGGTACCATCGGAATGCTGGGGTGTTTTGTAGTGGTTTGTCAAGTTATTTTGGGGATTTTGGTCCGCTCCTACTCTTTGGAGTGTCATGGGCAAAAGGTAAACACCTCATTTTACATTTTGAGCAGAAGTAGTAGAAAGCAACTGACTTCTGAAAGTCATCGTATGCGATAACAAGAAGAGATAGCAGGGGAGTGAAAAGGAATGTCATTATTGCTGCTTATTCAATTTTCAGTTCCCAAAGCTGACATACCAAGAATACTCTCAGGTATTTGGTGGTCAGACCATTAACGTATGTGTGTGAGCCAGCACATCTTACGGTTCTCATTTCCTAAACTAAAGTAAAGGAAAAGTCAAGTCCTCAACCCTCTTGCTCCCCCCTCCCACTTCCTCAGATTGCAGTCAACTGGATGCTGGGGTCCTTGCCAGATTTGCATCAAGTAAGGAGGTAGTGAGAAGTGTATGATTAGCATTTTTATCAAAAAGGTAGAATATTGAAATCACTACCAATCAGTTGCAAAGCCAGCAATGGTAGGATGAACAGAAAGAATTTCATGCGGCAATTAAATATACCTATGGGTCTTAAAATGTGAGTTTAAGACTATTGCCAAGCGGTTGAGGGAAGGTACTTCTGTCCTGGTAGAGATTAAATAATTGAAATTAGTCATGACTCAGCCAATCACAAAGAAGGTTTGTTTTTTTTTTTTTTGTCATGTATTTTGGTCTTTAAAACTAGAAGTTAACTTTGGTAAAAGAAACTTAAATGTTAGCTTTAGTTTTGTTATTTAGTAACATCAACCCACAACTCATATTTATTCTCCAGGACTGGAGAGACTTTCTGATTACATTTCTGGCAGTATGTTTCTTCTATTACAGGCACCAAAGAATTTGTAATTATAGGGATATCCAAGGAGAAAAAGATGGTTTTAGCTTTCAGAAAGGCTTAGGCCAGCTATTTTTTTTTTTTTTTCAGCAAGTTCCATTTTATACTTTATGAATACATACAGTTGACAAGATTTTAAGTAGTCAGAAGATATATTTCTGAGACCATGATATGTACGTGTTGATTATCTACTAGATGAGCACTATGGCTAAATAGTTAGCTGTACCCCAAACAATAAGACAATTCATTGGAATATGTCACCCTTTGTCCTGGGTACTTAAATATCTTCTTAAGTCCTCACATCACTTTAGTAACTGGACACTGGGAGGGTTCCTGAACTGGTGTCTCTTTCATTTTGTGATTCTAGATTACCTCTTACTCGTTACCATGAGTTAGTGTCCCTCAATTAAAGAGTGGTATCCCTACAGTCTAAAGGAGTGTAAACTGCTAGGTATATCTAAAATTCAGAAATCTCTAGTAGTCTGCTTCCTGATTAAAGACAATGATGTTATAGCTTTGATTTGTGCAGGAAGAAATTGCTTGCCTAGTTTTTATAACTGTTTACATTCAAGGATATGGGACTAATGTGCGTTTCGTACGTAAATTATAAATGACACTCAGCATCGGTGATTTTCTGTATCAAATAACAGTTGTAATTATGGGGTCCCAAGGTACCCCACCACTTGGTAGTAACTCTCGGCTAGGCTCATTTTCGTAGTGAACAATCTAGACAGGTATTTTCCAGAAGTGCTTTAGTACCAAGATGGTTATGGTAATAGAGAAGCTGTTTCTGTCTGCTTACTGTTTGGGTCAGAACCAGGCCTGTCAGGCATAGGAACAGGAGAACAGATTGCTTTCTGCTCTTCTATGACCAGATAATTATAAGTCTATTTCTTTAAATGACAAATAACATTTGGATCGGGGGGAGGAGAGGAAGGTTCAGTAATATTGCCAGTGCACAACTGGTGAAATTCTGGTGAATAAAATCTTTAAATATTAATTGCTACCAGTATTCTCAATGATAGCATTGTTTCCAGAGTAAGCTAGATTTACAGAAATAATAATACTACTAACAACAAACACGCCTTTGCTTGATAAATCACTTACCATTTCTATAACTACATAAAAATCTTTGTTCTACGCATTTTGATGTAGATTTCTATGTTGTAAGCTGTAGTAAACCTATTTCTGCAGCATTATAAACATTTGTCAGCTTGTACAACTTCTTTGTAACAGTATCTATTGCCAAGCATTTCACAGTGCTTCTGGATTATTTTCGTGCTTCTCTATCTGTACAAAGAAATTAAAGATATCAATTTTCTTTATTTCTCCATTTTCCTGGAGAAAATTTGAATTGTATTCTTCAGTTGGCCAGATATTTCTCCCTCATTCTGTAGAGTTATATTTGTTCTTCTGGCATTATTTTTTACCCTTTTGCTTAAGAGAAAGTTTGGGGACATCCATTTTCTGCAACTAAATGGGATGGAAATTACTGCTTCTTGTAGCAGCTTGACACTTAAAAATATGCAGAAGATCCTGGTGCTTTTTGCTTCTCTTAGTGTGTAGTAATCTACACATTTCACTTGTTGCATCAGGAAATGGCTACCACCTGCTCACAATTAGACTTAGGTTTCCATGTATTTATGATAAGAACAGCCATACTAGATGAAATGAGACTTTCATCTGGCACAGTATCCTCTCTGATACTTACTAGACGCTGGTGTTAAGGAGCATGATCCTTCTGTGATATACTTTTCTAGATTCTAGTTATTTATGGTTTTGGGACTACCTGAGCCAAACTCAGGGGTTAATCTGAATTGTCATGTTTGGTGTCCACATGTGGAATTAATCGAACTAATTTTTTAATGCACTTTGAACAACAAAAAAATGGTGTGTTTTTCTCTACACTCGAAGTGTATAGAAAAAGTACTTTTTCATTGTTTTAAGATCACTGTCTGATAATTTCCTGGGTGTTCTCTCCTTCTTATACTGTGAGAAATGATGAATATTCATTCTGTAAGCCATTCATTATTTTATAGACACGTATTCCCATCATCTTAGTCATCTCTTTCCAAACTGAAAAGTCTTGGGTTTTTTTTTCTCTTTTCATTTATATCTTTGCTTATCCTACTCACTCTGCAACCTCTTATTTTAGAGAGGGTAACCAGATATACAAATTGTGCAATCCATACACAATGGATTTTTATGAGAGAATGACATTTTCTGTATAATTTTCAGTTCTTTTCCTAATAATTCCAGTATTCCTATTGCCTTTTTAACTGCCTCAGAGCTTTCAAATGATTTTTAGGGGGAATGGAGCAGCTTTAACAGCTCCTTTCTTGAGTGATAATAGCTAATTTTGGACTCATTGTGATCTGCCTATAGTCAGCATTGGTTTTCTCCAGGTGTTAAGTTTGTATTTCTTCATGTAGAAATTAATTCAACTTTTTGATCATCCATTTGGTTGAGTATATGTGGTATTTCCAGATGTCTGACTTAAAGAAAGGGAGCAGAATCATGAAGCGTGATTTTTCCTGGCAAAAAAAGTTCCAGTCTCTTCCAATACAGCAAACTCATGTTTTCATTTCTATTAACTTGCTTTGTACAGAAAAAGGCTACTAGGCTGTAGATCTCAGAAGCTTCCTTACACCCTTTTAAGGAGATAGATTTAACTTTTATAATTTTATTCCTCTTTTACTGAGGTTGATTTAAGCTCAGTAACTTTATATTTCAGTTCATCTAGAACTCCTAACTCCTGTGTAGTCACTTTTCCACAGATAAGACTTTGTTAAAATCTTTTCCTTCTGACTTTTAGGTTTGAAACCAGTCTTGAAAATTGTTCCTAATACCAAATGGTAACACCTTTTTCATGGTGAACAGCTGTGAAATACTTTCTTTGCAGTCTTTGTTGTGGTTCTGTCTTTCCTGAATGCTACACAGAATCGTAGAAGCATTAGTTGGCCATCTGCTCCAGCTGAAAGCAGGACTGTTGTTGGCACTAGATCCAGTCAGTCGTGATTTTGTCTGGATGAATCTTGATAGCTCTGGGGACAGAGATTCCACATCCCCTCTGGGCAACCTGTTACTGATGCTGCACTTCCCTCTTAGTGAAAAGTTCTGATGTCCAATCTAAATCTGCTAATCATACCATTTAATTATTTATTGCCCTCACTGATTCTCTGGTAGTCGTCCTTTGTTTCTGACATTAGACAAATAATTTTTTTTTCCTTCATGCTTTAAGCATGTTACTCGTTAAAAGCTGATTTTTGTATTACCTGATTCTGGTTTTAAAATTTGGTGATGGTTATCCTCTCTTATTTAACTTCCTTACTTTGATCTGTTTTCCACTTTCTGAAGATGACTTTTTGCATGTAATACTTTGTTTCATGTGGTAGCTTTTGGAGTAACTTTAAAGTCTTTTTGGACAGGAGTTATATGTATGTTGAGTGCTAATGAGGTATCTTTTTATAATAGTTGCGATTGTGTAATCTGAACATGTTATGATCACTAACACAAAATGTTTCTTTCACAGTTATGTATTAAACCAGATATTTTTCTTCATTTAGGATTAAACTCAGAGTTGCTTTTCACATGTGAGTTCTCTGATGAATAGCTGCGATGCATGACTGAGTCTCATATAATAAACTAAATATCTACATCAAATCCAGTCTAAAAGGGAATAACTTGAAAATCCTTGTTGCTGTGTTTTCTGCTGTTGTGGTCCCTTAACTCTTACCTTTTTGTACTAGCTGCTGTCTTGCCTTTTGTTTTCTTGCTTTTTTAATATCTTCATCTTCCAGAAAAATGTGGCTGATACATAAGTAAAAGATCTCTATCATGAAAGCATATTGAAGAGGTTTTATTTTATTGGAATAAAGAATTTTTTATGAGGAAGGGGTAGGAATACATGCTTCTCTGACTTTCATTCAGTGTTTTCTGCACTGAGAATTTACTATTAGATGTTGAAATACTCTATTTTGTCTTGTATTAATAAAGCTTAGAGCTTCATTGTAGACTGGAGTGTGTGATAATAACATTTATTTTAAGTGGAACTTCCAAGTAGCTTTGTCTCCAGTGCCACAGGACTCTCCTGTTGTCAGGCAAAGCTGAAACATAGATTTAAGATGAAAACGACACCTGTTAAGAGAAGTTTTGTTCTGGAAGCTAATTAAAAGCAAAGTACATCGAACTACAGCTGTTGATGTTGTAGATAAATAACTAATTTTGAATCACTCTATCATATTTGTAAATATTTGCATTGAAAAAAATACACTGACCCAAAGAAAATTACTGAACAAGAGTTTGTTTACTGCCATATCTGCATTCCCCAGAACACTTGAGTTAGAAAAGTTAGTTAGGTTTTGTTCTTGAATACGAATCCTAAACCATTTGCCAGTTCATGCTTCCTTCATCTCTGTGTTGCTTTGACTCCCTGTTCTTGTCTGTGTTGTGTATTCACTAATGTCTTCCATTCGTTTCCTCATCCCTGTGCCTTTGTCCTTTCCCTGTGGTCATTTTTTCCCACCATATTGGAAAGTGATGAATATATAGGTTTGGTGGGTTGTTTTTTTTTTGGTTTTTTTTTTTTTTTTTTGTTCTGGCTTTCAGAGGTTTGAAATTGAGATAGCTTCCCAAGAGCCCTTTAATCTTGCACAAGATGTGAGACAAATACTCCTGGATCATGGCCCAGGCATAACAAAGGATGCCTCAGCTCCTTCTGAATAGCAACGCTACTCATTTAGAGAGTAGGAGAGGACCTTTATATCTCACTACTGAAGTGGAACGCTTGGATCCCCGCTGAACCAAAGAAAGAGGGAGAGTTGTTGGGTCATGTCCTTCTGTAAAGGAAGAGAAAATTTGTCTTGGATGAATAATCAGAAAGGAAATCTTTCAACTTTGCATCGTTCTTATTTAACTAACATTTTCACTAAAATAAATAAGCATATGGTCTAAACAAAAAAATGGAGAAGTTGACATTTGAAAATGATAAAGTGCTTTGCAGTAACTGTGATTCAAAAATATACTGTTTTTTTAATAGAAGTTACCATTTATACAATGCGATTTTGTAATTATTCTTTTCAGTTTTCTCTGTCCAAATGGTAAATATTGCTACATTGTTTACTCAATTCTTTTTTCCTTCCGTTTTGAAAAAATAGGACTTTTAAACTCTATTTAAAAATGGAATAGTTGCACTCTTTAATATTTCTTTTTTTTCCTCTCTCTCCAAATTAAAAAAGTACGTGTTACACAGACTTATTTTTTTCTGTTCCATTTAAAGTTTTCTCCTCCCCGACTCATACTCCCATTCTTGTTGCTAATGAGTGTATCATCTAAAAATAGATATGTTCATCTTTCTATAATATTTTGTATCTTTCTAGATTGGAGGCCAGTGTAATTGTAAGAGACATGTGTCTGGCAGACAATGCAATCAGTGCCAGGAAGGATTCTACAATCTACAACAGTCAAACCCTGATGGCTGCAGTCCCTGTAACTGTAATACCTCTGGGACAGTCAATGGAGATATTACCTGTCACCAAAATTCAGGCCAGTGCAAGTGCAAAGCAAATGTTATTGGTATGTGCGATGCAAGAGTTTGGAGCCATTTTTCTTGTTGTCTCTGGAAATAAAACATACTTGATTTCTAAATGAAAAGTAGAGTAAACTTCTTTGCTGAAGGCAGATTATAAAAATGAATGAAATTAACTGTTGAAAAATTATTAATTTAATAATTCTATCAAACTACAGCTTGAAGCTTAGTTTAATCAACCCTTTAGAAGTTCCTTTACGGCATAGCTACATTAGTTTACATAGCTCCTTACTAATAAGCCACAGAAATAATGTAATTTGCTTACTGCATAGATGTTTCTTTTAGGAAATTAACACTTTTTCAAAATGTTTTATACTTAATGAGTTCTAAGCAAATCGTTTCCATGCTAGTTTTCTTAATAGACCAAAATAAATGGATTTTTTTCTCAAAATATTCTGTGCTACAGGGTCCTTTGTGATAAATCTGTCCATTTTTTTCTATTATATTTCTTTGAACTGTTCCTATGAAATGCAAAATAAGTCAACATAATTCCACAGATCATGTACATAGCTAGGGTTAGTTATCAAGGGCCACATAATTTTAATTTTGTAATTCAATGCCAAGCTGATTATAATAAACTGCTACCTTCTGTGTTATTTATCATTTTTTTTACAAGACGTGCTTTTTTGTTTGTTACTCCCACAGGTATTTTTCAGAAATTAGATTTGATTATAGCAATTTATTACTTCCAGCATATTTGAGGGGAGCCACAGCCACATAAGGACAAAATTTATCAAGTGCCCAAAATACACAGTATATATAATACACTTTGAAATGTTGATGTATGGGAATATTATGCAAGGAGAATTTCCTGATAAAGTGAGCCTTGCATGGTAACTGTACATGTCTCGGACTATACGTGTGCCTCAAAAAAAAAAAAAAAAATTGCTTTCTGCTTTGTTATTAACACAATTAGTAATCTGTTTTTTCTTTAGCTAACCATGGCTGTGGGTCATATTAACAACATTCAAGCATATGTTAATTCATAAGTCTCACTGACTTGTGGATATTGACTTATTTGTAGTATTGTGAGTTTTTGTTTCTTCTTTCTTCTAATTTCCAAAAGCAAATACAAAGTAACAACAAATAATGGAAATAACTCTAAACAGACGTAAGCCTGAACCGTTTCTGTCCTCTTCCCTGTGGAATGCCAAGTACCTATGTTTTCCATACGATAAAAGGGGTGCTAAGAGTAAAATATTACCTCTGTGCATCTTAAAACCACTCTCCCCATTCGATGAAAAGGACTTCAGAGTATTCTTAATTATATATTATTTGCCTGCATTTCATGTTTGCATCTGCGAAAACCTTTCTTAACTCAGTGGGAGTCTGGTACGGAAGAAATGCACAGTCTGGTTCTGACGCCTTCAATTGTCTACACATTACTTTAAATGTTTTCCCCCTTTGAAAACAAGAATAATTATTTTTATTTCCACTGAAATAGTAATGCAAAAGAGGTGTAAGTCTACGCGCTCTGCAGATTTATCTGTAACTGTGATGGGGGACTGTAGTTATGCAAGTGTGTGTTTGCAGGATAAAGACCTAGTTCTTTCCAGACTGGATTCTCTTTTTTTTGTTTTCCAAACCAAGTGTAAATAAGCTTCTGTGTATTGGAACGTGCGCAGCAAACTTTAACAAAGCGCTTTCCTCCTTGGATTTCTAAATTGGTTTTTAGAGCAATCTGTCTATTGCCATTTTATCTATTTAAACAAACACGATAACAGAAAAATGCGACTATGGGCTGCGGTGTTATGAAACACGAACTGTTAGAGTTAACACAACTGTTAAATCTTACTAATGATTCTATCACCAGTAAAATACATTAGCACCAATAATTTTATTAAAGTAGGTCATTCATCTAGAATAAAAAGGTAGAAGAATGTGAATTAAATGCCAAGCGTGCTAACTCCCCTGTACTTGTTAACATTGAATGTGATGCCCTGTAGGCCTTCCTCAGTATCGTTAGGAATAGATTACCTGTCAGGAATATGTATGGCATATTCAAATAAGCACTGCGCATATTTTTAAAACTGATATGATATGAATCCATGTAGACCAATTTTAATAGTTCAAAATGAGTCATAATTCTTGTTAACAATACAGTTATTTTTAAAATTTGCAGCAATAGTGGTCCTTTTTTATTTTCCTTATTGAAATTAAATGATATGCCTTAGGTGAGTCATTCATCACTGTTAAAGGAACTTGCCTTCTGTTGGAGTTTTTGAGTTTTTATCCATATGTATAATGCATTTCCTACCATTTTTAGTTCTATTTTTCTACCGGTAAGTTGCTAGATGTATTTTTATATTTTTTTAAAGGATGACAACATTTTGCTAGAACACTGTATTTATATTTTTCTGTATGCGACAATTAAGCGGTGGCTTCATAGTGAACGATTTTCCATTGCAAGGGAAAATACATAACTGTGAATTTGCATTTCTCATATAATAATCTAGTTTGCTTTCTTGTAATGCACATTTTATAAACTAAAATAAAAATGCCATCCCTTGGGGCAGGGATAAAGCATGCGATGACTTTGAAAACAAAGCTAATAAAACTGCAGGATGAAGTATGAAGAACACAGTTTAGATTTTAATGTACTGCAGGAGTTAACTAAATCATACATTTAGATAAAAAAATATTTCATGTTTTCTGCTTTCAGTGAGGCCTAACAATAAACACTAACATAAATGTAGTCAGTGTTAAAACTGAAATACAGTGTTAAGTAAATCATTCATCGTAATTAGTCTAACTTGTGTTGTCCTAGAGTACAGGTAATGTTTTTAATATAATATATAAACCTGTTGTCAGAACAGATTGAGAGCCCAGTGCAATTCCCTGTATATTGCATTTCTACAATATAGGGTGAAGAGTTCACCGAAGCATTGATTGTGCAACAGGTGCTGTTCTGGGGGACAAAGAGATTAATTCTGGTTTGTCTTAGAGATGTTACAAAGAATGTCTTGCAGAAGTATCTTAAATTGTGTTGAGAATCCAGCAGAAACGCATCGCTTCTGAAACAAATTGGAAAAGTAAACAGACTTTGGGGATGCCGCTGTTATTCAATTGATTTGTTCACCCCTCTCTTTCCTGTTAATTATGATGGTGAAGAATATTAGTCCTTTCCTTTCTTTCTTTTTTTTTTTTAAGTGTAGTATACTTATCCCTTTTTTTTTTTTTTTCTAAAAATAGAAATTAATAGCTTTTCAGCTTTTTTTATTAATACCTTTTCCCTTTTCAGGTCTTAGGTGTGATAGCTGCAATTTTGGATTTAAAGCTCTCAGATATTCTAATGAAGATGGATGTGAGCCGTGTTGGTGCAACAGCCACGGCTCAGTGAACCAATTCTGCAACCCTCTCTCCGGGCAGTGCAATTGCAAAGAACGAGTGAAAGGGCTTCACTGTGACACCTGCATGGACAACTTCTACGGGCTGGATGTAACGGGTTGTAAGGCTTGTGAATGTAACGTCGCAGGGTCGTTTTCTGGAACCGTGTGCGATGCAAAGACGGGGCAGTGTGCCTGTAAACCAAATATCGGAGGAAGACAATGCGACGAATGCCTAGACGGCTACCACAAAGCCCAGGAAAGTCATTCCTTTGTTTGTCTGCCGTGTAACTGCGATAAGGCGGGTACAGTAAATGGCTCTGTGCTTTGTGACAAATCCACAGGACAGTGTCCTTGCAAAGCTGGTGTAACTGGCCGTCGGTGCAGTCAGTGCATGCTTCATACGTACAACCTCAGCATGAGCAACCTCCTCGGCTGCCAGCATTGCGGCTGTGACGCTCTGGGCACGTTGGCAGGAACAGTTTGTGACCACGTTTCTGGACAGTGTGTCTGTTTGCCTCAGCGTCAGGGGAGAAGGTGTAATGAGTGTAAACCAGGTAAGGAAACCGGAAGACAATCTGTTTTATGTAGTAAGCTTTGCTTTGGTGGGTATTGGTGTAGTTCTTACAGTTTTTAACAAGTGTTTACACAGCTTCATGTCTGACATCTCTGACTTACGTTATTAATTATTTTTCCACTTCTTCCTAACTGTGTGAGTGAGAAGGAAATATTAACGGCCTGATCACCATCAAATATTTATTCTATTGCCAGACATTGTATAATTTCTGTCATTACTGCAGTTTCAACATGTCCAAAATAAGGTTAGGGCCTAGTTCTTCTAGGTATTATGCAAATATACGAATCGTCATGGCCCGTTCACTGAATAGGAGGTAAACTAGCATAGTTTGATGAACAGCAGCTATCCTCGTAATGAAAAATGTGGATTTGGAAGGCCAAGTGCAAGCTCTTCAGGAAAGGCACCGCATGCATAAAGCTGAGCGTGGCAAGATGGTTGCTTAAACTTTGGTTTAAGCGAGATGGTACGGAGATGGTTGCTTAAATTTTGATGAGGCTGGCAAACATGCCACTGAAAAGCATTCACCTGCCTTGCTCTGTTGAGGAAGTGCTGGCTTTCGCAAGAACTGCTTACAGTTCAGCCCTACCAAGAGGTAATAATGCAGTTGCTATGTACCAGTTCAAGATGTTGTACCATGTTACTATAAACAGCGTTTAAATGTTCATTGTAAGTGGGAAGCTCTGTAGTCACACTTTAATGTTTTTGTTTTAAAAAGGAGGTGGGTAAAGTGAATCTATAGGTAATATTAACCTACCCTTAGTAATAATATTAAACAGATAGATTTAGTTCAAGTTAAATACATATGCAATTTATTAAAGAAGCAGGTCACATTAAACGGTACATTATAGCTCCATTGGTTTTAATATGCCATTCAATAATTTGAACAGAGGTTAAAAAAGCTGCTTAACCTCCATTAAGTATTTTTAAAAATACTTTCATTTAAATTATTTTAGGTACATATACTAATAAATAAGGCAGTGTTCTGTTTTTCTTGGTTCCTCCTCCAGTGCTATTTGACCTGCTAACCCTCTACAACAGCCACTTAATCAGAGATCGGCAGAGGAGTGATGTCAAGGCTTCCCGAGTCAGTGACCGCCCTTGTCCTTGAAAAAGGAAGGCCAGGGTTTATGCAGAACTAAATGGTTTAAAAAGGTTTAATTGATAGTATGAACAGATTGGTATGTAGAAAAGCTTGCATGGCACTCAAAGGAATAATTCCACAATAGTTCCTGTTAAAAAAAAAAACAAACATCAAAAAATAATCTTGCTGTAAGAATTATTTTTACATTTTCTAAGTAATAGGTATAAGCATGTATGTGCTGAACACTGAGCTCTTCTACAGGTGAAAGTGTAAATCCTTATAACTGTAAAAGCGTTGTATGGCTCTTAGTGTAGCACAGCGTACTAAGGTACTCTCACTGACACTTTAGTGTTGATGCCAGTGTGAGCTCACTGACATTTAATGTATCTCTCTTTTATATAAATATTCTTTTTTAGTCTGTTCCAAGGGAGAGTTTTCTATAAAACAGGGATGGGTATAACCTGCTAGTAATACTGGTATTAAGTCATAAAAGTATGGAAGAATTTAATTGGTTTCAAGTACTCTAAACATGTCCTATGGCTTTGCCTTGGGGCAAAGATAAGAAAACATACTCCAAGTGTATAAGTAACCAATACAGCCTAATTAAGACCACATAATTAATAATTAAAACTGGCAGCCCTAAAAACATACTGAGAACTTCTGAGGCTGTTGGGACGTTTCCACTCTGTGGTCCAAGTTTCCTTAGTGGAATACAGGTAATTTTTTTTTTTTTTTTTTTTAAAAAAAAAAACCCTCTGTGTAATTAAAAATCTGGTATAGTTAGTGGTATTTAAAATAATGTCCTATTGTAGCACAAATTTGGTGTGCTTTGATAAGATTTGAGAGGTTTCCAAAAGTTATCAACATTTTAATGCAGGAAGAGTTGCCAATGGAAAAAAAATTCAAACTGGATGTAACTTCTGGAAATTATTTTACTGTCACTTTTTTTTAAATAAACCCTCTTTCCAGAGCATTCAGCCATGTGTTTCATGTATTAGGCTGTATCCATGACCTGCTGTCTTCCAGTTTGTTCTCATACAAGTAACATTCTTGGTAGATTTCTGTGCATTTAATTTTTTTTTTTAAAACTAATGGTGTATGCAAAGAGAGACACACTTGATCTTAACATGAGATCAAATGACAGAGAAGTTTTACCTTATCAATTTCCTTTAGAGGTGTCGTAGGTTGCAGTGGTAGAAAACAGATCTTTTCAGCCCCTAAACAGTTGTGAACTCTTTGGCTGTTTGTCCCTGCCTTGTTCTGGGACTGTGTTGCCACACCGACTGGGATTTGTACCATACAGATCCTGTTCAACACAGGTCTTGGATCCTGTTATGAAAGAAGCAAAGCTGTTTAAAAAAACCCAACAGTACGTAGGACGGAAAAGTAGTAAAACAGCATGTAGGATGTGTGGCCAGGCACCAATACTGAGTATTTGTGTATGTACTGCCTCTCTTCTTGGCCAGAAAAACGTGAAGTATGTTATGACAACATTATTGGTGGTGGTAACAGTACGTTTTGAAGGACAGACTGTGGTTAAGACGTGAGCATAACCGCCATAGTTGGTAAGGATGTAAAAGTGCTAAGGAATTGTTCGGGTGTTCCTTTTCTGTGAGCTATACAGTAGGAGAAATAATAAGAGTGTGATTGAAAAAGGAAGCTGAATACTTAGCTATGACTTTCATTCTTCCTTTTGAAGAGTATGTTTGATTGACAAATGTGATCAGTTATGGTTGAATTGGAAAAAAATCTGAAAAAGAATAAGCATAATACTAGTTATATACGTAGATCTTGTAGAGATTTGCAGTGGCTGTCTGAAAATTGGAAATTGGCTCTATTATACAACAGTGGATCCTTCATAAAGCAACTTTTATGAGCCCTTCTAACCTTGCTGTAAATTAAGCTTGCATTAAGTTGTTTCTTATTCTTTCCTGCCAAATTCTAGGTGGTGGAAGTAAATAATAAAAGTGGTTATAACAAACAGTGTGAATTTTCAATCCAGTGTCTCTTCTCTTTTAGCTACATTTAATCATGTTAATTTACTTATAAATTAGATGGGGGAAGGACTTTCTCCCATTTCCCTATCCCTCACTTTTACTTTAAAATTTTTTTTTACTTGCTACGTCTGAAAAGAAATAATAATAATTGTGGCAGTATCCAGAAACGTAGTTAAAATTGTAGAGCATTTCCAAAAGATTATTATAAAAAATATCATACCAAATCCTTCAGTGCTCTACAGTGGTTTAGGTGGTATGACATTAGGAAAGCCAGGGTGTTTAACATTAAGGTATAGATTCTTTATAATTATGAATTTCACTGCTATGACAAAAACAATCCACGCTGTAGTGATTGATCCGGCTCAGCTAAAATAGATTTATTTTCTGGAGAGCTGCTTATTTACCCACTGAAGTCTTTCCTCAGACATTAGTTTCATGCAAAATTTCAGATGGACGAGGATCTAGCTTAGCCTGAGTGCTTATCATTTACTGCCACTATAAACTGGGTCCTGAAGAAGTGCTTTGACCTTCTGCAGGAGTCCAGGCTTAAACTTGTTTCCTATCTTCCTGTTACGTTCTTTGAGTGGAGTCGTTCATTGTGCTCAAGAGTGACATTGCTGGGAAATGGTCTCCTCTATTTATGCACAGGATGGGCACTGTACTGCACAGACAACTGCAGCATGAGATAATACATGCTGCCTCACTAATAACTTCAAGCTATTCAGTCTCTGTGGTGGCTCAGTTCGGGGCCTCTCTGGAATAAAGTGCCAACAGCATGGTTTTTTATGATGCGAATGTATGTTAACTGGAGACTGATATCACTTCACTGTCCACTTGAGATTTATCTCACTGAGGACCAGAGGCTAAACTTGAACAAAGATTTGAGCAGTAAAATTCTAATGTTTTCAATTTGTTTAGTTCCTCTGCTATTTGGATATGAGCTCACAGCGCAACACAGCCTCAAAGACGGAGAATACCACCCTAGGGGTGTATATATGAAGCTATCTATTGTAAGACAAAATAAATAATAAGGCCTTGGGCAATATGACATGTTCCAATACAATTTGGGGCTCTTTATTATAAAGCAGGACATCAGGAAGTTATTGGACAGTGAAAAAGATTCAGTAACCAAGAACATGACTAACAAGAAGCTGATTGAACTTTATTTGGAGAGGGAAAGTATCTGAGAAGTCTGTGCAAATACCGTGTATCTGCGTAATGGTTGAAACTTTTCTATTGAAGTTGTGAAATAATAATTAAGAGTAACCAGCTGACAGAGATAGAAATTTCTGCAAGTGGCCCTATCTTAGGATTGGTGTTCAAAGACGGGTACTTCCCGTTGACTAGTGCCGGTTAACATTGTGGCACCGTCATAATTTACAGATCTCTCATACATTGCTACATTTTTAATAAACTGTACCACTCCAAAAAAAACCCCAACCAAACAAAAACAAAACAAAACACACAAAAATAGAGCAGATAGAAAAGAAGGTAGTAGGAATGGAAGAAGTCCATACCTAGCAAAATACATTATGCAAGTGGTACAGCATCATGGGGTTGTTCAGCCTGGAGAGGAGAAGACTTTGGGGAGACCTTATAGCAGCTTTCCAGTATCTGAAGGGGGCCTACAAGAAAGCTGCAGAGTGACTTTTTACAAGGGCATGTAATGTTAGGATGAGGGGTAATGGCTTCAAACTGGAAGAGGGTAAATTTAGATTAGATATTAGGAGGAAATTTTTCACTCTGAGGGTAGTGAGGCACTGGAGCAAATTGCCCGGGGAAATTGTGCATGCCCCATCCCTGAAGTGTTCAAGGCCGGGCTGGGTGGGGCTTTGAGCAACCTGGTCTAGTGGAAGGTGTCCCTGCCCATGGCAGGGGGGTTGGAACTAGATGATCTTTAAGGTCCCTTCCAACATAAACCATTCTAAATCATTAAAAAAAATGCATGTATAAGCTCTTTTTTTGTGGAATTTCAGGTGAGGCTGTGAATAATGGGTAAGTTCTTCAATGACCAGATTACAGGTGTGTAAACTCTATCTGACTGTATTTAATCAGTAATGTGTTAGAGACATGCATAGATAAAGATTGCTTGTGAAGGCAATAGGATGAAAGGTACTATAGCAGAAGCATACCAAATATACTGTGGGGAAGGTGAAGTGAATGCTCCAGTTCATAACTGGAAATAATACAGGAACAGAAGGATAGGATTCAGAATGAAAGCTTTTTAATAGCAGATCAATAACTTTTTTGTCATCAATTTATTAGTTTCTGTAAAAGTATTTGAGTAGGATACAAGCTCTATGCTGAGGAGGATTAAAATATAAATTTTGCATAGACACGGGAAGGCTCATCGAATGTAGTTTTTCCCTAAAACACATCCTCATGTTTCAAGGATTAAGCTGACCACTGGTTGAGAAAGATTAAGAGCCTTTCTTAAGAAAATATATGCATTTCTTGCATTTTGCAGCTGGCCATTGTCAGAGATGAGATCCCAGACTAGAATGGACAAATGTCTGTTCTCATATGTTACATTTTTATGTTTCTTCTACTTGTGGTGCATTCGTTAGTACCTCTCATGTCCTTGGGTCTTTGCTTTCCCCACAGTTAGTGTACTCCACCTATTTTGCATTTGGTCTGTCTAAACTAAAGTCTGAAGAGAGAGAATAAAAGAAAAATCAGAGTTGGTGACTGGAGGATGAATAATAGCTTTGCAAAGTGTCGATGAGAAGATTTAGAAGCACAGCTCTGCAGGAGGACTATATTGCTTTATTTGAGTTGATGTGTGTGTTACCTAAGCTTTGGTTCTGTTGTTTTAGCCCCAATTATACACAAGTTTATAATAACTTACTGTGTTCACTTTTTACATATTGTCTGTTCTGAAAATACCCTTCTCTTCCAGGTTTTTATTTTTCTCCATCCAGTGTCACTGGCTGTCTGCCATGCCTGTGCCACATTGCTGGTTCGGTGAATCAGATCTGCGATAAACTAACTGGCCAATGTATTTGCCAAGACACCTCTGTAACAGGACAGACATGTGAACGTTGCAAAGAACATTATTTTGGATTTGACTCTGTCACAGGGAGGTGAGTGTTTCTTTATTACAGGTCATTTACAACCTCCTCATTATATTTTTCTGATAGTAGCTCATTCAAAGGTTTAGTGACAATGAAAAGATGTGCTCTAGTTACATTAATCCTCTTTGAATTCATGTGTGTGCTCTGTATAACGTGTGGTACGTTATTCAAACCTCTGTGCTCCCATGAGCTGAAGGAAATAGAAGTTTTTCCCCAGATAAGTGGAATACAATGTATTGTATTGTAGAGAAACCCCATGAAAGCTGTATAATGCTAATGCTATCTAATTTATAGCTATTTGGTAATTGTTTCTCTACGTTTCCTTTGCATCTTTAGTAAGATGTGTTGGTTTCTGGGGTGTTAATCATTGACTATACAGGTAATGTGCCGTTCTTATAAGCAGTGAATGCTTTTGAAGATCTTGGGAGGATATTTTAGTGGAAAAAGAAGTGTAAAAAAATTACAGATACCCCTATCTTTCAAAATTTCTTTTAGCAGCAGCAGTAGAAATACTCACAGCACCTTTCCTCTTAAAAGTCTGTTTTTCTGAAGCAGTGTATTCTTTTTCAGCATTTAGTTATGTGCCATGGGGTAAATTGTTTATCTAATGTAGCCTGGGGCCTCTAGGTACACTGAAATTATATTCATATATTCCCTGGAACGTAAGGGGGAAAAAGGTATGTATAGGTAGTGCATTGTTATTCCAACTATTGCTCTATCTTTCTTTTCCAGGATCCCCTTTCTTGCTTAATCCCCACAATCTCAATTTCCTTTTAAATATCGTCCAGAAAGATTGTACAGCTCTAAAGCTATCATATTTTCAAGCAGACTGATGATGTTAAACTGTTTTGTTATATTTAGTATTTTTGCCTTTGAAAAAAAAAAAAAACACAGGCAGAAGCATTCTCCTCCCCGTGCTGCTTTTTTCCCCAGACAGTGTGGGGTAGACATGCTTTTAGGCAGTGATTATCAGTGCAGTCTTGCATATATTTGACATTATTCTGCAGATTTTTCACTTTAACTTTTATGTTACTGTCACTCATTAGGAGATTTTTAAAATTATTTTTTACTGTTGCGGGTCACAGAGGCATCTGCTAATGGCTATAAAGTAATTTGTAGGAGTAAGGACTTCCTATTTGCACTTCCTGTCATTTCTAATGGTAAGGAATAAAATGTGTGTAATAATAAAGTTCCCTTTTAAATATATTTTCCTTATTATTAATCATCTTTTTTTTTTAACTTGGAATAGATTTTTTTTTTTTTTCCCCCTTCTCAGCTCTAGCAGGTGATGGAGAGGTTTGTGTCTGTATTAAGCAATAGCCTTCAAGAACTAGATATTGGCCTTCAATTACCTGCATTTTGTGCTGTCTTCTGACATTCAAAATGTGGAAATACCTAGAATTATCTAGATCCAGATCTTGTTGTAAAGACAGAAAGTTTTTACAGTTCTGGAATTTGAATCAGAGTTGGCTTTAATGCCTTAATACTACTTAATCCTCATGACAGTACTGAAGACTGCTCCGGTAGTACATTAACATGATTAAGTTGTGTTGCATATGCTTGGCTTCCTTTTGGTTATCATCTACTTGGGGCAATGCACCTCTGTTCCTCAGGCGGAAACATTTATCCACTGAAAATGATAATCCAAGTCTTTATTTGTTAATCTGTTTTAATCCATTTCTTTAACTGTGAATATCTTCTTGAAAAGAGTAATGTGCTTTTTCTTTCTCTATAAAGTTGCCAAGTCATTTAAACCATCCCTGCTTCAAGTGTCTTTTAAGGACTCTGTGGTTACAGAATAAAAAGGGTATGAGCTGTCTGTAGTGCCAAAGATGTAACTGTCTTGGCACAGTAGTGGAAAAGAAGCAAAAGTTGTGACAGAGACTGTGAGGCTTTAAAATTCTCCCACTCTGAGGAATGTATACGTGAGCTGATATATTTTGTGACGTTTTTGAGATAAAACACAAACTCCTTTTTTTTTTTTTTTTTTAAATGAATTTCAGCTTATCAAGCAGAAAAATTTCCTTGGCAATTAGAGAATCAGAAATACTGGGTGTTTGCAGTGGTCTGAACAGATCTGTAATCGTTATGGGCATTGGTACATATTTGAAATACTTTACCTCTGTATTGTTTACTATAATGAACTGGTCAATGAACATCACAAATTGTTTATCTATATATATATGTCTTGACAGATTACTGTTTATGAAATCCATTTAGCAAGTGAGGTTTTCCCATAAGGATGAAAAATGAAGATTTTAAACAGATTGCTGGAGAGGCTCTAACTGCACCTAGAGAGTCAATGTAATAAAGGTTTCTCTATATTAATATTACAAAAACCATTTATCCTCACAAAATCAATACTGCAATTCATCTTGGCCTGACATTTCTCTTTCCATGTTTTAAAAGTCTGTTTTCCTTGATTGTATATAATTCTGTTTCAATAAACCAGTAGCATTTGACAAGAGTGCCGAAAAGTTTCAAAGAATTAGTTACTTTTTTAAAAAGCCTTAATTGACTGAATCCTGAATGCTGACTGAAAAGCATGAACTGTGCATAGCAACAAAGCCAGTGTTAGCGTTCTGCGGTTCAGGAAAATGATGCGTGTGATGAGCCAAATGCAACGCGCAATCCTCTGGAACAAAGTAGGGTGACGTGTATGCTGTTGTTTGCAGGATCTGGAGCCTGATTCAGTATAGGTGGAGGTAGGGAGCCTGCGCTTTTCCTAGGAGAAAATGCAACAAGCAGAAAGCAGCAGCCCCACCCTGCCAGGCACTGAGAACTATTGCTGTGGCTGTACGTGTATGAGAGTTTGATTGTCTCGTGTGTGAATGATAATGAAAACTGGAATACTCAGGGGGCCCGTATTCATAAGAGGTGCCGTAATATACGGGAGCAGTAAGAGAAGCTTGTCTTCTACTGCTTGTCTACTGAGACAGTTTTGTTAACACCCCCCCCCCCCCCCCCAAATATGTACTAAATATGTACGTGTAATGAAATTATGAAATAATAAATTACTGCCTTACTGAGCAAATAATTCTGTCTTCATTTTTTCTCTAACTAAAGTGTTTTTTTTTTCAGTCATGACATTTAAATAGTCTAAACAAAACCTCTGTTTGAAGGGGGATTTGGATGCACTGTCTACAGATGAAAAGACTTAATACAGTTTGAAAAAATTGCCCTTTTCTCTTGACTATAAAAGAGAGCAAACTACAGTATAGTGGTTTCCAAGAGAGAATGTATTTTATTTATTCCCAAAAGGATATTAGTCCATAAAACAAATTTGCAGCTTATTTTGCAGCTTTAGCTTTTATCAGCCTTTTTAAGGGTGTTGAATGATTACCCAGGAGATCACACAGCACGAGCTGCTGTAAAGGAACTCTAATACAGAGAGCTCCATGATGGGCAGAAAATGTATGTGAAGAGTTTTCTTAAACTTGTTTAAAAATCTGTCACATTTAATGTCTATTTCACTGATTATTGACCTGGATTTTAGTGTCCTAATGTGAAAACAGTTTCCACCCTCCCCTCCTCTCTCCCTTGCCTTAAAAAGCTGATACCTAAACCAAAACTGAACTCACTTTTAATATTCTGCCTTTGTATAGGTCGAAAGAGATAGAGCCAAGGTGATGGTGATGCCTGGGAAAATGGCAAAGTAACTCGTGTAAAGGCACCACCACCTATTTCCTTGGATCTGGTGAAACTGGCCAAGGAAAGACCAGCCAAATATCAATCAACAGCTTTTGTCTAGTCATAGGGTTAGCGGAGCAAAGAGGACGTGGCACGACTGTCTCTCCCTTGAGCTCCTCCAAGGTCTTTTTGCTGCTTCGTCACCTTGGGACCTGGCATCTGGAGTAATTGAAGATTCCCTCAAGGCTGATGTTGCTTATGAGTGAAGTGTAGATTTCCCAGTATGTTTTAGCTGCGCTGTACAGTTCCACATTTCTCCCACTCCACGTTTTTTTTTTTTTTTTCCAAATACTTTTGGTCTGCAGCAATTAAAATATAGTGAAATTAGAATCTAAAGTGAGAAGTTTTATTTGCCGTTGTTGACTTTGTTATGACTAATAATGGCGGTCTGTATCGCAACGGGCAGCATAACAGTATTTGCAGTAAGGGAAAAATTGATTTGCTTAACTTCTGAGGTGTTCCGAGTCTTTGAATATTTGCATAATCTGACATTGGTATCCCTGCTGTAAATGAATGTCAGTGGGGAAATAGTATATCAAGCGAAAAATAAGTTGATTGCTAGAGATTTCACATGCAAAAGCCAAAACATAAATTAATCCTGAAAGTACTCTACTGATGCCAGAGAGATTTACAGAACTGAAATGTGGCATTTGTGATACCAATGCCTTTAAATTTTATGTTCTTTTTTATCAAAAAAATAATTTCATTTACACATTTAATTAATTATTCTTTTTTGTTATTTTCAGTTTTGTCCATCAGGCTGCGACGAAAATATACTTTCTGTTATAACATTCATATTTCTGATATTTTGTTTTCTTTCACTGGTTTAATCTGAGTTTTTTTCTCCCAATTCTTGTCTACATTCATTCTCCTTTATTCGCAGCATGTTATTTTTTTTTTTTTTTTTCAACTTCAAGTTGCCTTTGTGGACAAGAAATTATTAATTGATTTCTTTTTCAACAAAAGCCTAGTTTCCTCTAAATTAGCAGGCTGCACATTTGGTGCAGAAACCTATGAAAACCGGTTACACATGTATCACTGAACTCTCCAGCTCTGCAAGGAAGGTTGTGTGAGTAAGCGCAGCAGGACCGAGTGCATAATGTGGTTATTACCAAACATTATTATCCAGTTTGTCTATGAATCAATATATATAAAAGCTCTTTAAATTCTAAGCGGTTTTTATCTAAATTAGAATATTATTCTGGCGCTTGAGATGTTAATGTTTATTTTTATAATGAGCACCTTTTTTTTGTAAGTTACTTTTTTTTATCAGGCTAATAGATTTTTCTACTGAGACTCAGGCTACTGAACTGTTTATGATTTTTTAATTACGTTACCCAAGAATCTTTTAAACAAAACCCTACTGTGCTTAACTGGAGTGTTAATGTGTTTTGATCACTTCCTTGATTTGTTTTTGTTTGTAGATGTCAGCACTGTAATTGTCATCCTGCAGGAGCCATTAGTGGGACTTGTCATCTTGTAACTGGACAGTGTGTTTGTAAACCATTTGTAACTGGCTTGAAATGTGACAACTGTGTTCCCGATGCTAGTAATTTGGATGTCCGCAACCTATTTGGCTGCAGTAAAAGTAAGTGGGTGTTAGGTCTTAAAAGCATATCTTTCAAATTAATGTTTTTTTATCGATTTAGTGAGTATTAAATTAGGTCAGCAGTACTAAAACTGGGTTTGACTTTTTTCTCTCCCCCCATATTTCTGGTCCCTGAAGTTTGGGTGATTTTTCACTGTGAGTATCTTAGGAGTGTTTTCTAGAGGGAAGTACAGAATGCTTCACGCCATACACACAGCTTATGCTTGCAGTCTAACCCCGGGGCAGAAGAAACGGCCCATAGTTCTCTTGCACTTCCCACCATGTTCTTTGTAGCGCTTAATGCAGAGTTCATCTTTTGGTCACGCGAATGCAGTAGGACTTGTACAATTCACAGCTTAGCCCCCTTTCCTGCCATTAACAGGAGGCAGGGGACCTGTCTTCAGAAGGTCTGAAGAGCAAAAGGTCTGTTGAAGACCTGCTCCTGGCAATTGAGTCAAAATCCTCTCCTCAGTGCAATGTAGCTTTGCCTTTCTCCTCCTAAGGCTCTTTTTCAGTCAGTTTGGGAAAACACGCGATGTAGCATAATAGAGCATCCTAAATCGGTGTGTGTGAGGTGGGGCTAATGCTGTGTTGATGGTCAAACCATGAATTGCAATGGAACATCTGCACACACAACGAGTCTGGATATGAAGAGGTGGCACAATTTCAGCTTTTGTTTGTGTCATAAGTACTCAAAATGAAATGTTCAGATTTGCTCACCAGTGCATAGTCACTAAGCTGGCAGGGATTTTAAAGAAGTAGAGAAAAAAATATTGTATGTAATAAGAAAACTAAATTTTTAAGTTCCCTTCAGTTCATTGTTCAGAAGTGGGCTTTGAGGACATCATACCATGCGATGCCAAACTGTGTGGGTAGCTAATTCTGAAAAAGTTGTGTTACATTTGTGACACACCCTACCGCTGTACACAATTAACAGCCCACCCTTGGAAATCACGTAACCAATGAATGATGTACTCTGCAGAGGCTAGTTGGTCGTTTCTGGCAGCAGGCCTAATTAATAATGGCCACAGTGGTCCTACTGAGTGAGTTAGCTCAGGTAGCCATGTCTAATGCGACGACAGGGTTAGACATTCCCAAGTGATCTCTGGAGCGTGTTTCTGGATCCCTCGTCAACAAAATATTTCTTTTGTGTATTCTGCGCAGGTGTTTATATGGCATTCATCATACATGCACGCTATAGATTTGCAAGCAGAGAGGTACATGCACAAAGAGTTTGTTTACAAGGACAGACAGTTCTCACTTTGATTCCAGTTTGTATTTCATTTTAAATCGATTTAAATTTCAAGTAATATCCATTGCAGATGGACAGGGCTATAAATGGGATAGAATGAAGAGACTGGTTTGTTTTCAAAGATGGATTTTTTTCCTCAGTTTGGAAGTGTTTAGATACAGCTTTGTTTTGTTTCTCCCCATACTCGTCTGTAGAAGGCATAGTATCTCTTCGTTGTGCAGATAGTTGGTTGGCTTGTTGTTTCTTTAAGAAATGTAGGATGTTTCAACAGAATGTATAATAATAATACATGGCACTTTTATGATGCTGTTCATCTTCAAAGTGCTTTACAAACATAAATAAGTAGGTTAGCTTATGTTGGGATATACATTGGATAAAGGTCAATGGCAATTCAACTATAAAATTGATTAATAATAATATGACATAGATAAATAATATCATAGATTTTAGTTAGAAAAAATATATCAGGCAGTATTCTAAATGACAAGCGGAGTCCTCTTCTGGACATAAATGATATAGCAATTCTTTGGTTATACATACCAAAATATTTTAACTTGTTGCACAGGAGCGGAGCTTTGCCTAGCTTGGTATTTGTCATTATTTTTATTGCAACACAGTGTTTTGTTGCCACATGTCATTACTGGTTATAAATCTTTGCCAAGGGAAGCAAGCATCAGTTGCTGTCACGGTCCAACTAATGTTATTTAAGGAAAAGACCGACTTAGAATTTTCCTGCCCCACAATATCTAAGATGCTCCATAAAAATATCTGAAATATGGTACTTTGCTTACACACCTAAAATGTGAAACAGCAAACATGGGGGAGCAGTATGCAACAGTGCAAGACTGAGAGCGGAGAATGAAGGTAATGCTGGTAAATTTGCATGATTGCCTTGTAAGCATGTATTACATGGAGATAAACTTTCAAAATTGCCAAAAAGATTTAGGAGCGCCTATTTCCTTTCATTCTCAAAGTTTACTCCTGTAGACACTTCAGCATACGTTCACTTCCTAACTGAGCAGAACTCAGAAGCTCTAGATTGGCAGCAGAACGACCTATGCTTTCTAATAGGAGATGATGGTTGTGTTCTGTTCAATTCAATGAACTCTAGAAAGATTTTCTGCTATTTCTTGGCAGGGAGACTGCAGTAGGAGCAGGGCTTTTCATTATCTTTCTTTAAATAAAGAGCTTCAACTCACATCTTAGATTTGTTTAAAAAACTCAGGTGTAACATTACCCACTGATGTTGGCGTAAGTCTCTACATCTATCACTTGCGTGGCTTGAGATCCTCATGTTGTTTTTCGTCTGCGCCTTCGCTCTTTGCTTCGTGTCTCCTCTTAGCTCGGCTGAACAGATTAACTTTTAATGATGAATTGTGTATATTGAGCAAATACCCAATAGTGAAGTTGATGATAGTTTATAAACGCAAGGAGGAAAAAAAAGATGAAAAGCCACGTGTTTCTAATGTTGATATTTTCCTACAATGCTTAAAGTAAACGAGAAAAGCTTATGGGGTGGTTCTGGATCCAGCTCCTGATAGCTTATACTCCAGATGTTGAGTTTTTTTTTTTTTTTTTTTTTTTTTTTTTGTACTGCCCTCGGCTATCCTCATTCCCGGATCCTCTAGATCCACTCTCCCCTGTTTTCCCTTCCCTTGGCAAAGAGGGTAGAGAAATGGCACGATCCGCCTTTGGGTCAAGCCGCAGCAATTACTAGCTGCCAAAACAGACCAGTCTTGTTCTCGGCTCACGCACGGTGTGCTGAGAGTCAGCGGGCAGCGCTTTTTCCTTGGTGCAACAAGCTGGCCGGAGACCTCATAGCAGGGTATGGACTCGGGCTCTGACTTGAATAACAAATATGTTTATGTGCATATGTGCATATATTTGTGTGTACAGTTATGCATATGAAGTTCAATTTCGGAGTAATAGCCATTTTCTTAGAAAGGACCATGATCATACAGCTGGATTACAAAAGAGACATAGGAGGGACTTTCATTTTGCTGAAAACGTGAGACTTTTGGCTTGTGAACTTCAGGTTTGTTTTTCTCTTTATTGATACTAGTGCAATTAAATAGCGCATTTTCCAAAGTTAATGGAGGTGATAGCAGAGTAGTATTTTGGTAAATAAGAATCTCAAGCTGATTTCTTAAAATGTTAGACACCTCACTCTCATTGATCTAGATTTCATTGGAAATAAATGGAAGTGAAATGCCTAAAGAACCTTCAAGATTTGCCCCTTTATGTTTCTTGTCATTTAATTAAATAGGCTTATTGTAACACTTCAGTAAAATTTGTAGTTAGTTGGACTTTCCATTTCTATTCTAATAGAGGAAGCTATGCCTGGCCTAAAGTGGACTGAATCCTCTGGAAAAAATAAATTATAATTGAACTATAGACTTCAATAATGTGACCTGATAAGCATGTTCCTCTTTTATATAAATTTAAAAAAAAAAAAAAAGTTTGGAAAACTGTGGTGTGCTTGCTTTAATTTGGGGAGAAAGGGGAATGAAATTTATTATTTATTATTGTCATTTCGTTAAATGTATACATTTGCTTCATATACTTGGGTAAAAAGCTTTGGAGAGCGTTTGGATGGATCAGTTTAGCCTATTAATGTCGTGCCTGAGTGACTGTATGTTTACTTGATGGTTTTTCTTTGAAGAAAACTCAGCAGTTTCTTTGCATTTTTATTTAAATTTGTGTGATTATCGATTACCTTCATTTTTACATCCTCTGCTTTTGTGTATGTTTTAGCTCCACTCCAGCAACCTCCTCCTACAGGAGAAGTTCTCAATTCCTCTGTTATCAGTCTTTCATGGAGTCCCCCTGACTCTCCAAATTCTAACAGGCTTACTTACCAGCTATATAGGGATGAGGCTGAAATTTATACGACCGAAGACTCCTACCCTTATAGTAAGTATTTATAGAAAGGTGACGTCAAAGATTCTGTGTTTGTGTGTGTACATATCCATATAGATGTGCAATTTTTCTTAATTATTTCTCGTTTCTGTCATTATCATTTGCTGTGATTTTGGATACATTATTCTGTTTTCCTTTAGTGAGTTACTATTCCGTGTTATTTTGTTCGAAAGAACTGAATACTCCAGTCTAAAATCTGGCATACTGAGTCACCCAAAATGGCTGATCGTTTTTTACTTTTTAACCTGAAAAGCTTTAATTTGACTCACCAAAAGCATTCCCTGCAAATGTACGGATGCTTCAAAATCTAAAAAAGGCAAAGTTCCAGAGAAAGAATTAGGGTGAATGGGTGAGACTGCCATAATGTGCTTAAATTTGCTTTTTTCATCCTCCTGGTTTTAAACTGTTAACAGATTATGAAAGCTTTTTGTGGTCTCTAACTTTTAGCACCTTCTGTTAAGCTATCAGTGTAGCTCCTGATTTGCCTTTAGCAGCACCACTTTTCTCATGTTGAGGCTTGCAAAGGGATCCTCAGAAGGCAGTCCTCAAGGATTCGACACTCTGTCCTAGCTGGAAAGGCCATTTTGTGCTACTATTGATCCTCTTATCAAAGACAAGGAGATGGATTTGGATACTGTTGTTATGTATATATGGCACACAAGTGTTTTTTAAGAAGACGGGTGTGTTTTAATGGCAGTCATGTTTGATTTCTAGCAGCTTCTTTAGTTTGTTGCATTTTCATACCAATGCAGGCTCAATATTTTGCAGAAGTTGGGTCTTCCTAATTATTGGCACGTACCCTGGAGGGGGAAGAAAAATAAAAAAAAAGACTATTGTTCAGTTGGAAGCACAGGTCTTTTGGCATGAACCTAGCATTTTTATGTTCTGGTGCATGCTGCTGTGTTACAGTTGATTACTCTGTGGCTTCTGCTCTGAATTTGGACACTGCAGTACGTACTGTGAGAAAAGGTATGCGACCCCATGGAAGCATAGGGTTAAGTGATTGCGAGGAGAGAAAGCAACATTACAAAAAATTTTAGAGAGCCAATAGAAAATATTCCAATTCCTTAATTTGGTTTAGAAGCCTAACTTTAATAGAAACATGAATTAATTTCTGAAGAAAAGCTAGGATCCTAGGATACTAGGATATTTGTGCTCTGTAATGTACTTGAAACTGAGTGCGTTGTTGAGGATGTTATTTTATGACTGTGCCTACATACTCTGTAGAGAGTAAAAAATTCTGAACGTGTTTAGCTATATAACAAGACATTAGCATGTTTCTATTTAACAAAACATTATTTTGTAAAACCATAGATTTGGTTTCAAAAGACATTTTTGACATTTCCTGGCAATCCCCCTAATTAATGATGTGAAATCATCTGCTGGTGTTTGAATATCAAGAATACATTGTTAATGCTGTCAGAACTTTTGATAATGTTACTTTTTTCTCAGTATCACGTGGAATTTGTAACGCTTATGAAATGCCCCAAGAGTGCAACCGAATGAACATTATCTTATGACTAAATGAGAGTTTTATGGAAACATTGAACTTCCCAAGGAAAATTAAGAACAATCTTCCAAATCTGCATGATGATCTGGCTGATAGTATTGCAGAATGCCCAATTAAAACAATGTTTTCCTAACTGCTCTGGGAAACCAGAGGCTCAGGAGATACCAGTCCTTGTCTTGAGGATAAAACAAAATACTTGGCTAAAATGTGGAAAAAAGCCCCAAAGTTACTTACAATTCTAATGCCAAGTCATGTTGGTTCTAATTGTTTATAAATGTAGCTAAATACATGGTGGAGTTGTTCACCTGAGGAATGCAGAACCTTTTGGCTTTATCCAATTTTATCTAGCCTATATTCCTAGTGAAACAGATTTACCACCTGGTGATCAAGTGTTCATCAACACCAAATGAACTTTCTTGTCATGTTGACATGGTGCTGGTTACTTTTCTGGTACACGATATCAACATTCTGGGAGATTTGCCTATTCCGATCCCTGTACTTGAAAAGAGGAAAGCAATGTGCTTGCTCTTGACATTAGACCTGGAGCCCTAGAGTCCCTAGAGTCTGTGTCTGTTCCAGAGGCTGGGTTTTGGGGGTTGGTTGGTTGTAGAGCTAGGGTGGCCTTGGTGCAGTCATGAATGCAAGTATGAATTCTGGAGTTGGCATTTTGGTAGGGAGGTGGTTCTGGATAATGGTCTAGCTCACTTGTTGGGTCCAGATGATGTTCTAAATCACTTGTTCATTTTAGATTGGGTTCCAGTTCGCTTGCTGGTTCTCAGTCATTGGTTCAGGATTGGTTCAGGACCGTAGTCTAACTCTAGCTTGCTTGTTTCTTCAGGACCGCTTGTTGGCTCTAGAGCAGGTTCTAGCTTTCCTGTTGGTTCCAGATAATGTTCTAGCTCACTTTGTTGGGCTTGTTGTTCTAGATTGCGTTCTAGCCTGTGATCTAGATCGGGTCCCAGGTCAGTATATGGTTCTAGAGCAGGGTTGGCTTGCCAGGGGGGAGGTCCCAGAATCTAGTTCAGGTGGTACTCCTGTTGTGTCATCTCACAAGGGTTTGTGGTACTTGCTGCTGCTGATATCAGTCTTGCTGGGATTTTTCTTTCTTTCTTTTTTTTTGCTTGTGTACTTTTTTTCTTCTTTGTGGCTCTTCTGAGTTGAAGGCCCATAGGATGGGAATCCTATCATCCCATAAAGTGCAGCTCTCCCAAGTTTCTAGCATGCTGACTTGTGCTGCCTCTGCAGCCATTCTTTTGTCTCTGGAGACAAAATTGGAAACTGGACACATGGCAAACTCCTCCATGACGGTGTCCTTCCCAGCAACTGATTGTCACACTCTTACCCTGAGGACTCTTGCCAGCCTGTCCAAGTCTAACACTTGTTGAATTGGCCCATTCTTGCACCCAGAAGCACTTCTGTCAGGGCAGGTGTGTCCATGCAGCTTAGAAAGGGCTCAACAATTCTAGACTACACTCGAATACTTGCATCTGCAGTTGTGAACAGCATGCTGACCTGAAAGCTGAAGAAGAAACCGCTGAATGTTGCTGGCAAGACTGAGATCTGCTGCATCACTTGCCTGCTCACTATTCATGCATGGGGATGTTGCAATAACCATTGCTGCCACTGGCAGAGCCATTC
The DNA here is from genome assembly GCF_965231255.1 of Vanellus vanellus. Lineage (NCBI taxonomy): Eukaryota > Metazoa > Chordata > Aves > Charadriiformes > Charadriidae > Vanellus > Vanellus vanellus. The sequence goes on from NC_138907.1 coordinate 24,923,080, forward strand.
TGTAACCTTGCCTGAAGTACTAGGGTTTGAAAGGCATGAAGATGAAGTCTCCTTACTGCTGGACTCCAGCAATAAGTTTGTGATCGCTATAGGTGGTTGAAGCACTGGAAGTAATTATTGGGCTGCTTTTGTACTACAATGTCCAGGGTCGAATATCTAGCAATAGTAATAATTTTTGGTCCTCTTCTTTAAGTTGTACTCAGGGCTGACTTGACAGTGCAGACGTACAGAGAAGACTTGGAAATAGCTGTGTCCTCTCCATTTGGTTTGAAAAAAATTATCTGTGCTCTGGCATGTAATATATTACTCAGTGTTCACTATTTCTTAAGGCAAAACAGTGTATAGTGATACAGCTGTACGTAAATTCATGTTGTGCTGTGATGACTAAGATGTGCAACTACTTCTGGGATATACCCCGGAGTTATTCATGGTCATGGCTGCTAAAAAGCTATCTAAATTAATGGAAAGTAGGGGGTGAGGAAGGTAAATACAAGCTTTGGATATATCTTTTTAATAATTATTTGCACTTCTGTTTCACTTTTCATCCAATATCAAATGTTTTACAAATTAACTATTAAAGCACTGGTTTAGAAGTGAGGAAGTGAAAGCATAGAAAGGTGAAATATTTGGTCTTATTCTATGAAATGAATAAAAAAAAACCAAGAGTGAAAATTTACAGAATGCTTTTGGGTTTTTTTTTCTAAATCAGATCACCAATATAGATGCTGATTTACATTTGAAATAATTATTTCCAAGCAAAGGAGGTATAAGAAGATAATTGTATTAATCTTGTTTATTATTAAATCAGGAACTAGGAGAAATTCAGTAGAAAAATTTCTTTAGTGATGCCAATGTGCAGTGAAAGATGATAAAGGGAAAAGGGGAGGGTTTTTTTCCCTCTTAAAAAATAAAAAAGTTGAGAAGCTACAATGTTCATAATGATCTCAAGAAAGCGTGCGAATGGGCATAAATATCTTGCAACTTGGATTAGAGCTTTGAGTATGCAAATTAAGATTATTTTTAATGTGTTAGACTGATACAATTTTCTTCTTATCGGTTTGTTCTAGGTGTTCAGACCTTCACTGATGCCATGTTATCTCCGTATACCTTCTATTCCTATTACGTCCAAGCCAGCAACGTTCGTGGTTTTACAAGAAGTGCTTCAGTGACATACAGAACAAAATCTGGGACACCTACAGGAAGCTTGCATTTAAATCCTGTCTTTCCTGTTAGTCACCACTCTGTTTTACTTTACTGGACAAACCTCTCCAATGACTCTGGGCCCATAGAAAAATACATTTTAACATGTACTAGCTTGGCTGATCTTCAGCCTTGTGGTCAGTATGAAGGCTTAAAACCTTCAGCAATTATTTGGAATCTCATTCCATTTACAAAGTATGTTTTTTCTGTGCAAGGTTGTACTAGTGGAGGTTGCTTAAAGAGCCAGCCAGTAACAGTAATTACTGCACAAGCTCCTCCAGAAGGGCTACACCCACCAATGATAGAAATCATCAGCTCTACAGAACTGGCTGTGGAATGGTCACCACCTGAGAAACCAAACGGTAGGACATTGCATTTACTTTTGTAAGTTACAGATTTTGCAAAGAAAAAGCGGCATATTCTCAAATCTGGTTAGAATATCCTTATCCTTGTGACATGAGACTGAGAATGAAGTAAGGCGTTGTCTGAATTTGTCTGTCTGCCAGTAAATCACAGAATCACAGAATGGTAGGTGTTGGAAGGGACCTTCGGAGGTCATCGAGTCCAACCACCCTGCCAAAGCAGGTTGACTTAGAGCAGGTTGGACAGGATCACAACCAGGTGGGTTTTGAATATCTGCAGAGAAGGAGACTCCTCAGCCTCTTTGGGCAGCCTGTTCCAGTGCTCTGCCACCCTCAAAGTAAAGAAGTTTTTCCTCATGTTGAGACAGAATTTCCTGTGTTCTGGTTTGTGCCTGGTGCCTCTTGTCCTGTCACTGGGCACCACTGAAAAGAGTCTGGCCCCATCGTCTTGACACCCGCCCTTTAGATATTTATAAGCACTGATGAGGTCCGCTCAGTCTTCTCTTCTCCAGGCTAAACAGACCCAGGTGTCTCAGCCTTTCCTCATAAGAGAGATGCTTCAGTCCTTTGATCTTCTCTGTAGCCCTCCACTGGACTCTCTCCAGTAGTTCCTTGCCTTTCTTGAACTGGGGAGCCCAGAACCGGACACTACTCCAGATGTGGCCTCACCAGGGCAGAGTAGAGGGGGAGGATGACCTCCCTCAACCTGTTGGCCGTGTTCTTTTTAATGCACCCCAGGAGACCATTGGCCTTCTTGGCCACCAGGTCACATTGATGGGTCATGGTCAACTTCTTGTCCAGCAGGACTCCCAAGTCTCTCTCTGCAGAGCTGCTTTCCAGCAGGTCAACCCCCTAACCTGTACTGGTGCATGGGGTTATTCCTCCTCAGGTGCAGTACCCTACACTTACCCTTGTTGAGCTTCATTAGGTTCATCTCTGCCCACTCTCCAGCCTGTCCAGGTCTCCTTGAATGGCGGCACAGCCTTCTGGTGCGTCAGCCACTCCTCCCAGTTTTGTGTCATCAGCAAACTTGCTGAGGGTACACTCTGTCCCCTCATCCGGGTCATTGATGAATATGTTGAACAAGACTGGACCCAGTACTGAGCCCTGGAGAACACTGCTAGTTAAAGGCCTCCAGCTGGACTCTGTGCTGCTCCTCTCAGCCCTCTGAGCTCTGTCATTCAGCCAGTACTCAGTCTACCTCACTGTCTACTCATCTCCATGTGTCCCCAGAATCTGTGGTTTATTCTTTTGGAGTCCAGAACTCCAATTGGATGTGTTTGGTCCGGGATTTAGCCCTTAGTGGCATCTGCTGCAGCAAAAATCACATGTATAATTAAACATTTACAGTAAAATTAATTTTTTCCTAATTTGCCAGATCACCTAGTTCAGACAGATGTGGTGATATTGCCTTACAAAGAATAAATGAGCAGATAACAATTATGGAAAAAAATAATCTAAAAATTAACAGAGAATTCTGTTTTTAAAACCATCCGTCATGTGTAGTAGCTAATTGCATTACCAGTATAACTTTGTTAGGGATTAGGTGATTGCCAAGAGTTGCTGGTCTAACTTGCGTAATAATATTTTAGATTTTTGAAACTGAGAACACAGCTGTTGCAGGATACTTTTGTGATGCCATAGACTTTACTGGTAAACACTTTATCTTTTAATATATGTGCAATGGAGCTTTGTGAACTTGCACTTACATGCACAAATATTTGTGCATGCAAAAAGAAGCATTTTGATCTTCACGAAGTGGGCATCTGTGTACGGGGAGCTCAGTTTTCTCTTCAAACGTTTCATTTGCCAGCTATTACCAGATTAGACAGGAAGAATGCCCGCACAAGAATTCCTGTGTGTATTTAGAGGGGCAGTTCCTACAGCGCAGGTCATGATATTTGCTGTTAGCACTTTTCCCTCAACCCATAGCCTGTACTCTTCATAGTTTACTCCAGCACCATTACATGCGTGTAATTGCCAGCACAGGCAGATTTAAGCAATGCTCTCATATTTCTTTTGATGTCTGGTCAGATTTCCTGGTCTTTCTAAAGACAAAGAGAGAAGCTGTTTCTCCCAAGCAACCGCTCCAGTTCTCTGCATGAATACAGACCCAAATATATACATTAAATGGTGGTTAACTATCTCCTGGCTTTGCTATTTCTCTCCTCTTTTCCATTTTGGGAAATCTCCAGTCAGCTTTCTTACAGTCTATTCCTACAATTAAACTGCTTCCACGATCCAGCCTAGATCGTGTATCACTTCATACCACGATATTGGAGGTTTTTTTCCAAAGTGAAGAGACCTTCCAGCATACGTAATAGGTTTACATTGATGGAAAACTGACACACACATATATCTCCTATCCAGTAGTATGTTCTAAAAGTTTAGCATTAAACTCAAAAATTCCCCACCTATTGTGTAATAAATAAATAAATTTTTTTAAAAATCAAAACATTTAAATATCCTTTTGAAAATCAGAGACCTGAAGTAGTTTCCAGTAATATTTGATCAGAACTTTAGGATATTGTATTCCAGTGATGGCAGTAGAACTCCTACTGTAATCCAGCCATTTGTTTTCAAATCCCAAAATTGCACGGAGGATGAAATAAACAGTGTAATGCAAGAAATGCCAAAGTGAGTGTTTGGATGAAAATAGCAGAAATAAGGAAAACTTCTTATGCTATATTTTCTATGATGTCAATAGATTGATTTTTAGCTCTAAATATATTGGTGCTGGTATTTTCGTAGCACTCTAGAAATCGTTTAAACGCACCGATTTTTTGGCTTTTTTCTCTAGGCATAATTATAAGATATGAACTTTACATGAGAAAAAAATTAAAACCGGCTGGGAACATTCTTCCTCCCGAAATTCGTATTTTCCAAAGCAGTGGATGGCTCAGTCCTCAACCAGTTTTGGAGTCTCCTAACGAAAATGCCCTGGCCCCACCACAGACCAGTACCACAGTCACTGATCTGGAGCCATTCACAGAGTATGAATTCTATGTGCTAGCAGTAAACATGGCAGGTAGCGTATCTTCAGACTGGATATCAGGACGAACAGGAGAGGCTGGTAAGTATTGTTTTGAATTTGTTTGATACAAATGAAAGGAAAAACTAAATTAGAATGCATTCTTTTTATTTTTCAATAAAACGTGTCTAGTGATGATACAAATAGGGACAAATTTTCATTTAACTAATTAAAGATAGGTCAGACTATCTCAGAATTTAGCACGTTAAGCAAAAAAGTTTTCTTCACCATAAAGTCATACTGTTGAAGAAAATGATCCCTGTCAATTAAACCAAAATTTCAAAACTACAAGATTGCAAAATCTACCAAACGGTGTTTGAGTTCTTCACTGTTTTCCCAGTTGTTATTTATGTGTTCTTTAAAGGGAGAAAACATGAAAAAGTACTGGTTTTGTCACAAATGTATTAACAGTTGGTGTGAATCAGGAATGTTGTCCAAGAAAGTACATATATTCAGAAATGAGGTTCTAATGAGTTTTCCTGAACTGAGGCTTTCATTGTTTAGAACAAAGCAGTTTTTTGAAGAACTTGAGAGGGTTACCTTTTCAGGAGTATAGTGCTTGAAACTTTTCATGGGCTTTTATGGGGGCCAAGTGGCATAATGTGGACCATTTTCTTTCAGAAGTTTAACCAGTTCACAAGGCTCTTATTACGACCCTTCTCTTCAGATTTTTTTCAAAAGGGCTTGCCACTTGACATATTAGTTGAAATTACAGCTATTTACTTTAATGCATTCATTAGAAATCTAAGGCTTTTTGGCTGACAGAACCCATGTTTTGCAGTAAAACATCTCCATTACATCACTGATGCTTTTGTTTGCTGTTAGGTTGAAAATCATGTCCTCAGTCATTTGCTCCTGCAAAACAGCAGGCTAAACTAATTCCCCTTTCAAAATGAGTCTTTGTGCTTATCTGTTCTTAAATACTATATGTTATAAAAGTGTTAAATTGTATTTGGGAAGAGGTCCATTAGTGTGTTGTTTGTACGTAGCAGAAGTGCTATGAGTTGGTATCCTATTATTACAGAGTAATCAGGTGGGGATTTAACTGCAGTGCAAACAATCCTTTTACAGATTTACTACGGAAGACAGGGGAACTGTTTTGTAAGAAGTGAGAGACATGTTAATTTCAAACTGGCCTAGCAAACAAAATTGCTTTTAAGATGCTGAAGTATTGAACACTTTTTGCTTTTATCAGTTTTTTCCCAGGTTGCATGAAGTTTGTCTTCAAGACTTTTTCATTTGGATGTACTTTCCTACCTGCTACAGGGGTTAGGACTTTAGTGCTGATTGGTATTTCTTTGAAGGTATAGGCAGAGTTTTATTCTGCACTCATCACCAGAGTAGAAAACAGGAGAATGATGGGTGAGGTACTTTTTATGTGCTATCAAAATAACCTGAAAATTCCTGTTAGACTTGAAAAATAAGGTTAAAAAAAGAAAAAGGAAAGACTGTCTGAAATGGTGTTTTGCAAATACGGTGAGAAAGCTTGGATTACACACGTTGCTCACGTATTTTATGAATGTTACTCTATTAATTTTATTTTAGCCCCAGTGTTCATGACACCTCCATCAGTGTTCCCTCTTTCACCGTATTCCCTTAATGTGTCATGGGAAAAACCTGCAGATAATTTAGCAAGAGGAGATGTGATGGGATACAGCATCAGTTTGATGACAGAACAGCAGTTCTTGCCACCATTTTCACAGGTATTGTTGTTAGTTACATTAAGTTTTTCCTAACTGGTAATAATAAAATTAATAAAGTCTGATGTCCTCCTTGACATTGTGGTTAATCCTTTCCTTGATTTGCTGTATATCCTCTGATCTAACTTTTTCACCTCTCAATTTGTCTCGAGTGCTCTGTAACGTGACATGCTGCTTTCAGGTTTTAAGTTGTATTCCTGAGCTGACTTGTTTTCAGTAGTGGGTGAGATTCAAAATTAGAAGGGATGAGATTGAGCAAAAACATTTAAATTGCCTTGATCTTTGCGTGTTCTGATTCTGTATTATTGCTATATTTGCTGATATGCTTAAAGCCATGTTGTTTTGTAGGAATCTGCATTTTCATTAAGAAACTACCGGTCTGGCTTCCTGGAGAATGGACAAATCTTTGAAGTGAGGAAACCTAAAATAGCAGAAAACCAACTTTCTAAAGTCTAAATATGTAATTTACTCTGAGGGTGGTAAAACAGTGGAACAAGTTGCCCAGAGAAGTTGTGGATGCCCCATCCCTGAAAGTGTTCGAGGCCAGGCTGGATGGGGCTTTGAGCCACTCAGTCTCGTGGAAGATATCCCTGCCCATGGCAGGGGAGTTGGAACTAGATGATCGTTAAGATCGCTTCCAACCCTAACCATTTTGTGATTGAAAAATACTCTTGTAATTTTTGAGTAACGGGGGTTGGCAAACAAACACCATGGCAGTAGTAGTAAGCTAAAAGCTTAGGAATGAGCACAAATTGCTTCTGGTCACAGGCTTGCAAGATTTTTCATCTAAATAAACATCTGATAAAGAAGTTATGTAAGATACAACAGGTTATTCAGTTCCACTCTCTCTTCTACTAACAAAGTAAAGAGGATTCAGATGTCTGTAGGTATTAGTTATTCCTCTTGCTCCTAATGCCTGCTAATCATGTCGCTCATTCAACGGTGGTCGGATTTCACCACTTAACAGTGTCATCTTCGTCATCTGGATTGTAGCTGCACCGTTTGTAGTGATAGCTGCACCACCACAGTTTTATGAGGCAATAACTTTGTTTCCTCATTTATCCACTCAGGAACTGGCTTATTACCTCATAAAACAGTGTGATGGGAACTGTTATCACCTAAATCCAAGCTTGTTCAGATTCTCCAAAATAATCCTCTCCCCCAGTTGGTCTTTGCAGGTTTTTCCACATCTAAATGAAGGAATCTGCAAATTCAGAGGCAAGTTTCTTATTAGTCAGCATGTCATCAGTTAATGGGAATTAAAAATATTATTAACCATCGTCTTGCAATCTGTTTGCTTTGCAGGTTTTGCATATAGCTGAGGCTCATGAGCTATCCTATGTGGTGGCGGGATTAAAACCTTACAGGACGTACAACTTCACTCTTACTCTCTGCAATCGAATTGGTTGTGTAACCAGTGAGCCAGGCACGGGGCAAACCTTGGCAGCTGGTAAGGAAACAATCGGTATCAAAGTGCAAAGCTGACACACAGTTAACTAATGAACGTCATTAAGATGATCGTAGTTTGATGCACAGTGACAGGGGTAGGTGTTGTATTAATACAAAGTGGCTTGCTTAATTATTATTTGTTTATCTTGACAGATTAAAACCAAAATATTTTCGATGAAGGTTTAAGGTACGCTATTATGGCAACAGGATTTGTATACAGCGCTCTCAACTGCAAGCGGTGGATATGTGTATTTTTGTTCCTATTTATTTAAACAGTAACTGTACATAAATGTGGCTGAACCCATTCGTTCATTTATGATACAAAGAAGTTGTTAATTGGTTGTTGGGGATTTTTAGCATGTGTCATGTTTGCATGACAGGGCATGCAAAACGCACATGCTGTGCCAGTACCTGCTAACCCATGAAGAAGGACTTGCATGGGTTTTATATTAAACTCTAACATATGTACGTAGTGTATTTGTGTGTCTTAATCAGAAGCAACGTACATGCTTTGAGTCTGTTCTTTTGAAAATATTTATTTTTTTTTAGCCCCTGAGATTTATGAGAATTTGCTTTGTAGATACTTGGTGCGTATACTCACACTTTCCTATGGAAACAATGCTTAAGAAACTGCATATATGTGCCTGTGCACCTTAATAAATGTTCAGTCTTTGAGTTAATTTCAACCACATATGTCAGAGACTTCAAAGGTACTAACTTTCTACAAATTTAGGAGAAAATAAGCATCGGTACAGAACAGAGATGCAGAAAGCCCGTATTTACTTTGAAGAAAAGACTGGCGTGAATCCGCTTCTTAGACATCAGAGGATCAAGAGGGTTTTAAGAGAGAAATTGTTAGGAAAATCAGCTTCACAAGTCTCTTTATTCATGAAACGAGGTCATCAGTACAGCTCTTTAATACTATAAATATAAGCTCAGGATGAATGCTATGTGACATACTAGTGGTCACCTGCAGACAGCTGACTACTCAACATTGTGATTTCCTTTTGTATAGGCATTTAAAACACATTAATTACTTTCACAATATTAGCATTTTCAGTTAAGGAATTAGTGGTGGTGTCATGTGGATGTTGTGATTATGATCTTTGAAATTACCTCTCTTATGTGATTTGGTGTCTCATAGGAAAAAAAAACCTGAACATTTCTGCTGTGCAGAATGTTTTCCTAGGCTGCATGGGCTGTATTGGAGTTGCTTGAATTCCATCAAAGCTCCTCCGCATAATCAATGAAGAAATATCGGAGCTTCCAGACAGGGGATAAGGAGTTGCCTGGAGCCAGGAAACAGGAAGCTTTATATACATGAACTGAAGTGGAATTCAAGCTGTTGGGATATTACCTATAGTCTGTCTTCTGTTCTTCCTCTATTTATTTAACTGCCTTTCTATTTGTTCTCAAGTGGAAGACAGATGATTTGTTCCTTGATTCACCATGTCATCTTCATGTTTCAGGGGGCAAAGGTTGTTCTGTCAGTCTTCTCTCTTGCTGAATTGCTGATTCCAAAATTTTGTTTCCTCGTACTGCCACCTCTTAAAGTTTCAATCTGGCCATCTCCAGAGCCTCCTGCTTACATGACTATGATTTAATCCCATACCACACAGCCGTGCAAGGATCAGCATTCCAGTCTGTGCTGATAACCATGGAAACAAATATGGCCTAACCGGCACACCTTAGTACTACAAATGATCCAACTTTGCATTTATACATTTATTAAAAGATTCAGAAACAATAGCTGAGTTGTGCTTGACAGCTTGTTTATGACCATCTCCTCCCTGGTTGTGTTAATACTTAGAGACCTATCGCATTAGCGAAGACAGGAGAATACAAAATAGAATAACAGATGCGTCCCCATTTATTAGCTGTTCTGCAGTGTAGCCTTTCCTTGCTTACTGTTGTAAGCCTTGAAAGCAAAGAATCAGTCCCGTATTGTGTTCCTTTTATGTTTTTAAAGCATTTTAATGCCATGTCTTACCTGTTGACAAACTAAAGAGTAAAGCACTTAAATTTTGCATCCAATTTTATGTTCCACCATTCACATTTTTCATTTCTGGAGAAAATTGTTTAATAATCACCATCCATGTTTTCTTTGTGTGTGCACGTTCTACCTTGTGAAGTTCTGTAAAACTGTGTTTCCAGAGAAAATGTAAAAGAAACACTGCTTATGTATTTCTGTGATGACTCTTAGATCAAAGCAAGTTCAAACTTGGAACAAAGTTAGAAGAAACCAGTCCCTGTCATTTGTAAAAACAGATGATCAAGTCTTAGTCCATTAATATCCTTTTGTGTCATTGAATGGTGGAAAATGACATTAAAATTGCCTTTCTAGGACTGTTGAGGAGTTCTGTTTTGTGAAGGAATGTCTCCCTGGCACAAAGACAGCCTCCTTGGCTGGACGCCAGTCCCCCTCCATGCCCTGGCAAAGGGAGCTTTTTGGAGGAAGTCTCGACTGAAATGTGCTCCAGCACGACGGTCCCCTTGCATCGTAACACAGTCCAGAAGCTTTGAATTGTGTTCCAAGTTGAGCTAGAGGTTATACTAAATTAGACTAATTCTCTCCGCTGATCCCAAGGAGGATAATGGAAAACCATCTCTACCCCTTCCATGTGTGGAACGTACTGATTTATTAGGTGGAGCATTTAAATCAATGGTTACCTTGATGACTGTGATTTTGGCATGTCCAACTGATGTATATAACCAAGAGGCTTGCTTTTAGAGTTGCCAATGCCTTCTAAAATTTGCCACTAGAAGTCTCAAGTAATTTTTAAGCTTTGTTAATATCCATTAGGTTACTTTGAAAACTAGCTACAAAAAAAAAATCCAAACTCTTCAAAATCTTTCTTCTTTTTCTCGGGTAACGTGTTTTTTTATATGGCATACCACAGCAAATAAAAACAAGGGCAGAAACAAGGGCATGAAATCATTAGAAACAAAAATGCTGAGGAAGAAAAGAAAGAGGTTTTGAGGGAGAATTTAAAAGTCAAAAAAAGGGATTTTGGGGTCATGGCCAGAATTTAGGGGTAAGACCTAAGAGAGCAGAAGCATCAGAAACAGTCTGCTGATCTGAATAAGAAGTTCTTCTTCTGAATAAGAAGTTTTTTGGAGTATTACTTAAAATTGGTTAAAGTAATCCAGAAGCAAACATAACGAGTAGATCCCTTCTAACCTGGTTCAGTAGAGGCATCTATACCAGGGGTATTTCCTGAGTAGCTTTGCAGGAGGAGAGTAAAAGAAAACTAAAATAATCCATATGTCCTTGAGTCAGACTGGCAAAAAAAATCTCCTCACCAATACATCCACCCATGATATTTGTAAATTATATTGAAAGATGACAATTGAGCCAGAAGAATGCGAGGAAAGAGAGTGAGAAAGCAATCAAAATAGAATTAATAAAAATTGAATTATTTTATAAAAAAGCTGAGTGGTAGCTGTCAAAAATGCATATGAAACCAGGAAGGAGAATAAGTGCGGTAAATAAGAGAACTTGCACAGATATGCCCAACGCATGACCAGCTCCGAGAATGCTAAAAAGTGTTGGAAGATCAATGTTACATTGTAATGCAGTATTGAGATGAAAGATCAAGGCAAGCATGTCAAGGTAACGGAAGAAGAGAATTAACCCATGTCTGTTACTCGAAGAAAAGGTGACTGGACAGAAATAGAACTTCAATTTGGTATGTTCGGATACAAATACACAGCTAGTTGGCTTTTAAAGACTCAAATAATTAAAAAGTGTTTCATACTTTTTCAGTCAGTATTTTAAGTGTTAAACTCTAAGGATGCACATTCCACAATCCATGTGGTATTTTAAATACTCTTTATGCACTGCAATTTTGTGCACGTGCTATTGAAAGCCTTGGCTGATAAAGGAGGGAAGTGCATTTTTAATACTTGGTTTGAAAATTTGAAATCTAATTTGAGCTTCGTTTTTGTCGTTGCTACCCCAAGATCATCAAGTGGAACTGCATGTCTGTAACTGAAAGCAATACTGGACAGTAATTATGTTTTTCATCTCAACACCTAGAGCCACATTTTACTTTATTCCTTTCTCCAGGTTCTGCTGGGTTCAAATTCCTGTTTATTTTTGAGAATGGCATTCAGCCCATTACCAGGTCTTAGGTGATTTTTTTATATTTTCAAAAGCACTTTTTGCTCTGTGGCTTTGTCTTGTGTAGGATTCTGGGCTGGTACCTTGGAGTCTCTAGAATTATACTAGCTGATACCAGTGAAAGACCTGGTCCCTTAAAAGCGATTTATTTTTCTTTTTTGACAAGGTGTTTGCGTAAAATTATAAATTACTTGCATTATTCTTTGCGTCATCTACCAAGACAAAACATGCATGTTTTCCAAACTTTTCTGTCAGGCAGAGAAACATCTTCTTATTCCCAGCAATTTCTGACATTTCAAAGGGATGGAATTAGCCGTGTGAGTGCTTGGACTAGTAGAATTGCTTATCCTACCCTTCTCAGATCAGAGAGTCAAAGGGTGCCTTAAACAATCTATACAGCTATGTTTCATTAACTACTGTGTGACTGAGCTTATTTCTTGTAATTAAGTTCGTCTTTCCTTCACCCTTCTTCATTTCTTTTAAATTTCATTTAAAAAGCATTTTTTGAGAGACACCAAAGTATGGCTTTGATTGCTACCATTTACCCCAGCACATTGTATTCCTGATCCTTTGCTTTTGATGGCAATTACAGGGTTCAGAAGCTAATTTGTAGAAGATATTCTTCCAGCACCAGCTGCATCTGGCTTCTTGGCAGACTTCTCAAGCAGTTGTATTGGTGGCTTTGGAGTTGCCTCTGGGTTTGCTGGGGTAATGATGCTGATGGGCTTTCTGGGCTGTCTTACACTCCTTGATGTCATTTTCTTTTTGATTACCCTTTTAATCTGAGTGATTTGTCCATTTTTTCCATTCATGAATAAGGTCCAGCGCAAGCCCTTTTCAAAAGCCTCAAGCCGTTTGTCATGGCGATATAGCATTTGTTTATGCCTGTCATAGACTGCTTTTCTACAAAAAGCTGTGCCTCGATTTTAAAATCACAAATAGCCATTAAACAGGTAATAAGTAATGTATATTTTCCTTTGTTACAGAAGAGAAATAGGAGGGCCATTTGCTGCTGGCCTGAAAACACAGATTGTTTTGCATGCATGTACATAAGTCTCTTCATTGTGAATAGGACCCAAAGTGATTAAACAAGCACTCTTAATATGTTAATTTATAATTTTAATTACAACAATCTTGTATATATAGTCATTAGTGAATACTAATATAAATATTTTTCTACCTTTTTATTCATAATGCATAAACCAATCATCCAGTTACTTCTCGGCAGTTGCCTGTTTCCGTTTCATAATACAATCTTTGTTCTTAGTTATGAATGCATTTTGTTCATTCCTGTCTTGAATAATCCCTCATTAAGCTAGTCACTTTCTGCTCCATGCTAAAAAGGAAAAATTATCATGCAAATGTGGCATGCCATATTAAAAAGCACATTACCAAACACTTTTGTTGCTGTCCTTCAATTAGTTTCCCTTCTTTGAATTTAATTTCATTTGTTGTTAAACTACTGACTTGATGTATGGACTCATGAATTTGAGGCTGCTGCCAAGAATGTAGCAGGAAAAAAATCAAAGCCTCTTCAGAAAGCTGCAGAGGCAAAGCTGAAATGAATTTGCTTCACCTTTGACAAGAACACTTGAGCAGCACTGGAATCCTCTGATGATTCAGCTTGGCTAATTATCCAATTATTTATTTCAAGAATAAAGACACTGTTTTACAATTAGAAAAGTGTAAAGTAATCTGAGAAATTTCGTAATGACAGATGACTTAAGTAACTTCTGCGATAAATAGTATCTGCTCAAACTCGTCTTGCCAAGTGTTCAAGCTGTAGTTAAACTGCTCTTTGAGTTGCAGGAAATTAGGAGGCGCTCAAAAGGTGTTTGTTTCTTCTCCCCTACCAACCACATATTATACTTCAGAAAATAGCTTAGTTTGTTCTTTTCCCTCTGTGTCAAATTTGCCAGATTTTTAAGCTATGTTTAAGTTGCATTCCTCTTGATTAAAAGCTTTTGGTTCAAAGCAATACTTTTTAATTGCCTAATGATATAAGTCAGTTCTTAGGAAAGAACCGTGCATTTAGGAGTTCATTTGCAATATAACTGAAAAATTCATTGCATGGCAGTAAAACAATTTACTGTTAATTACAAGGAGAAGAATTTGCTGTACCATGCTCACAGATTGCCATGAATCATGCAGCACTCCTAGAGATTTATAACAGATGTGTAAGTGGGATGAATTAGCAGGGTTTAATAACAGAGACACAAATCATGCAGACTTCAAGGAGCTTTAATTGATATACTAGAATGTGACGGGCATGAATCACTCAGCCATTCAACAGCACTGTAACATATGGTCAGCTCAATATGCTGCATCTTAAATCGGTTGGTGAGTCGTTGGTTGTCCCATATGGTGGCAGCAATATATTTTTCATGATTTTTAAAAAATACCGTGTGTTAAATCTATTTTTAAAGAAATACAATTGTAACATATCCGTGTTATTAAATTTTCTTTTATTGTCCATTATGGGCAGTTTTTATTCTTTTTTTCTGGGGAAGAGTCCGGGATGGACTCTAATGGATCTTCTAAAAAGCCAAAGTATTGTCAGAAGACATAAGTATTATTTCTTGACTCATTTACTGTTGAAATGACTGATACTACTGTGAAGCGCAGAGAAAGAAAAGATCGTACCAGAAATGCTATGGCAATCTTGGGGTCCCCTGGACTAATAACTTGTAGCAAAAATGAAATGGGTGACCAATAGTGAGGCATGTAATTTTACCAGCAAGGTAAACTCCAAGATGAAAAAAAAATAGATTTTCTCTAAGCTTCTGCCTGCAAATTTGCCAGACTTTTCTGTTTTAATTTATATGTGTGCATTTTGAAGTCAACTGAACGATAATTAAAAACCTTTCTGAACTATCCAGAATGGCTAATTGAAGGCTTTTGTGGAAGGGTACACAAGTATCTACCTACAGTATGCTGAGCAGTAGTTATTCAAAAATATGTAAGCCTGTGAAATTTAGCCGCAGTGTAAACGTGTTATTCCTGGGACAAGAATCTGGGCGAATATGGAAAAGCTTTAGCAGTTGTATTAGTAAACCTGACAGACTTGAGAAAGGAGTATTGTATCCTTAGAACCGTGGCTGCCAGAATTTAATGTCAACAATTAAAATTTATTTTGATCCTTACCTAGTGTTTATTACTGTTTGTATACACAACAGACCTTACTAATACAGAGATGCACTATTAGATGGAATTACCATCTGTTCAGAGCGAAATGCTGGCATCTGTCTTCGAGTCTAAAACTAAAATGATATTATTTCAAACAAAACAAAATTAACTGCTCTTTACTTACCAACTTCATTTTTGTGTACATGTGTGTACGCACACACATGGGAAAGGCTTATTTGTAATGACCTGTGTAGCAGCATCTATATTTAGATATATGACTTCAACATAAGCTGTATGGACCATCTGTCTTTATTGGTCTTTTTTTGTGCCCTCTGCTACACAATGGCATGCGGCAATCATGGGCTTTTAAATACTGTTTTAGCTTTATAATATATTAAATATGTATTATATAGCAAGACATTAAAACTACATAATTAAAACACACAAAATGTGACTTTGAATCCACCAAAATGTAGTATGCTCATTATTTTGACAGATGTGTCTTAACAGAACGTGACTAAAAAAAATTAAATTGGTAAAATTACAGTCGATTCATCTTTCAGAAAGTAGCTACAGGTACCACAGTGACACCTTTAGGAAAATATATACTGTATCTTTTAGTCTTGAATATTTTTAATTCCAGCATTTAGCTCCCTGCTGGGCTAGTGCTACAGATTTATTTTCAGTCCTGTCTGTTCCTGTGCAGTGTTTGCTTTTGTTTTTTTTTAAACTTATGTAGCCTATTATGTACAGTCTTCCACTGTCTTGATGCACGAGAATTCTCCAGCATCAATGAGACTTTACTTTAAATACTAATGTTATAGCGAGGATGTTACTTTCTGAAAGGGTAGGCTTCTGTTCCATATATCACAAAATAATAAATTGTGTCATGCCAGTGTTTAATGCGTGTACACAGTGCATTAACTGTAACTGTAGTACATTTATTTGTGCTAGAGGAGACTTGAAAATGATTAAAAAATCAATACTTCCCTGTCAGAGAAGCAAGTGTTACGATGCATTTAAGTAGTTAATTGCATAAGCCCCATAAAAGCTTCAGGTTTGGGTATCAGAGATGCCATAATTATGGTCCAAGTAACTGCCGTTTATTAATACTAGACTTTAAAGGAAGATATAGCTATTGTCATGAGTGTTAGTTAGCTGTATGCGTTTTAGCAATAATGAATTTTAGCATTTCTGTTTCACCATCAGTAAGCTGAACCGGAGGGCTCAACCTCTTATGTTCACATTTAAAATGCTGACGTACACTAGTTCCCTCCAAAGGTGAAGTTTTGATTGTTAAGCCATGTTTTCTATTTAAACTTGTGCATTAATACCACAATTCATTAGTGCTGTGCCCTACTTATGCAGGAAAGCTTATGACCTCACGCTGCATTACTTCAATTTTGACATTGTAAATTTCTACCATAGCGTGAGATACTAATTAGATTGTGAAGTCATAAATGATGCCTAAGCAGCAATTTACAGCACATAGTGTCATTGGCAGATTCCCAGTTCCCCCACTCCCTGCTTTCTCCAAGAAGAATATTTATCAAGTTAGAGAGGGGCAAAGAAAAAAAAAAAAGACAGAAAGAAAAAAAAAAAGTAGCCACATGCTACAGGCAAATAGGAAAAATGAAAAATATGTTAATGATCTTGGAAATGGGCGAATGTTTAAAAGGATGTTGTTAATTCATTCTAAATGAAGCAATCTCTCTTTAAAGAACACGGCACAGCATTGTACATAGCGCAAGAAGTAGTATGTCAGATTTCAAAGGCCCGTATTTTAATTCAGGTTTTATTGTTCTTGAAAGGCGTTTATTGCTCTTTACTATGTCATTATGGGAACAAGTAATTTTTACAAGTTGTCATTGTATTTCACTTTCTGGGTACAAATGAAGTTTCTGTTGTTGATTCCATTTCTTTATTGGGGAAAGAAGGGGAAAGAAAAAAGGCAAGATAAAATCGATATAGATTCTATAGGTAGTAGAGTGTTCTTGTACTTCTCCAGATGACGTCTTTTATAGTTTCAATGATGGTCCATTTCTTTCCCACCTGTATGGCCATCATGCCATTATCCAAACAGGTCATGCTGCCCTCCAGTGGCTTACTGTACAGTATTCAAAAATAAAATAAAATAAAATTGTTCATAACAGCTACAGAGTGACCAACGGTATCAGAATGTTTAAAAGAATGTCAGAGTATTGGTTTTAATGGTAGGAGGATCACTGTAATAGCATAAAGCTATCTTATGCTGATACTTCTGTGGAAACAATCTTGTATGGAGTCTTTCTATGCACCACTGTTGGTGGAGAAAGGTTAGAGAGGATCATTTTTTTGAACTGGATAATTATTTAAACATATACTAATGTCTTGTGTGCGCACCGTGAGGAAAACAACCTGATGGGCCTTCGGTATTGTGGACGGATAGCTGTTTTGCTCCTGTTGAGAAGGAGGATTTCAGTGATGAAAGACTCATGTTGTCATGTACCATACTGTTGAGTTGTAATGAGGGTTAATTAACTGTTCAGATCCTCCTTTGGTCTTTCACTCAAATCCAATGCTGAAAGTCATACAGATACACGCTTACAGTGAGTATGGCACGAGAGGCGAATCAAGGAAGGAATACAAATATAATTTTTATGAAGACTTTGTTTCAGATTATTAAAGATTATGGAAAAAAATATTGTGGGTATAATGCTAGAGACATTTATCCAAAGCCTGACTAAACAAATAAGGTATTTCTTGTGGGATTGAAAGTAAGTCCCTATAAAGATTAAGAATATTTTAGTGGTGTGGTGGTTTTTTTGTTTTCCCCCAAATAAGTTTCTATGGATATCTGTGTTTAATTCTTAAGATGATCGTAAACTGAAGCAGGATGTTTTGCAAAAAATATGCTATGTGCAATAAATAATTTGCCAAGTATTATGGACAATGATACGTAGATATCTTTTTTTATGCACAGCTCCAAGAAAACTCAGTGCCCCTCGTGTTGAAGGAATAAACAGCACAACGGTAAAGATAAATTGGAATGAACCTGAAGAACTTAATGGGCCTTCTCCCATCTACCAGGTGGAAAGGATGGATTCATCTTTAGCTACATTGACTACAGAAGTAATGAAAGGGATCCGTTTCCCAGGAAATGGATATTACAGATTTGCTAGTTCCGCTCTCCCCGCCAATACTTACTTTACAGGTAAATGAGTTTAAATGACTTACAAAATGGACCAATTGTACTCTGCATTTATTTTATCATTTATTATAATCTTCTCTATAATTTTCATGGTAAAATCCGTAGTTTTTAATTTATGAGCCTAATGTGATTGTTAGTGATGTATGGGCTATTTCGATGCTCACATAAAAAGCCTGTGGAAAATGTTATTGGGCGTGTGGGATTTGTATTCCCTTGCCTTTGGACACAGAGATGCACGTGATGGTGAATGTTGCTGCATATTTGACTCATTTCCTAGTGGTAAACATAAGATGGATTTTATTTAATCTTCTGGGATAAAAACTTTTCGATGAATTTGCTGTGAGTGCTAAGGCAAGTTTTCTGTGGTATCTTTTTGAGGATTCCCGAGGTTGCATGAGCACTCAATAAGCGCTTTCTTCTGTGTTCGGAACATTTGTGTTGTGGTCGTGTTTGTTTTGTCAAGGAAAGAAAAAAGGCTGCCAATCTGACAGAAGCCTGCTGTTCTTGGGTTTTATCTCCCCTTTTTGTTGATTAGTTACTTATTTTGGAACTGGGTGTTTTTCATGTTGAAGCAGAGCAATTTTCCTATGTTTTGTGATCCTCATCATTTGCTGATGTCTTCACTTCTTGGATAAAGCAAAGATGCAGACAGTATGTTTTTTGGGGAAAGTATCTACGTGAACCTGGTTGCATGTTTGAGGAGGTGTAGAGGTCTGTAAGTGAAAAGTTACGTTGGTGTGCATGAAGTATGAGGTTTTTAAAAGTATGAGAAGAAATGGCAGAGCGGAAGGTTTAAAAAAATTTTTTTAAAAGGTGTATGAAAGCGGTATGTGTATGTGTGTATATATATTCCCCTTGAGCAGCAAGGGGAAATCTGAAAGGAATTTAAGTAACAGTGAGAGCAAGCGTTAGATGGCATGCCATGCTGATAGTGCGAAGGCCACGCCGTGGTGTGGTAGGACTTAACCTGGTACTGAGCCTTGTTTGTTAAGACAGATAAGGGCTGCAAAAAAACATGCAGCATTTTTGACACCCAGAAGAATGCCAGAGATTTGAAGTGGACTGAGTAGCTGACATCGATTGTCTTCTGGGTCACCACAGGTAATTCTTACAACAACCTGTGAGCACAGATGCAAGCGTGTGTGTGCACAAATTCAGTTTTTATTTAAAACAGAAGTCATCTCGTCTGTCTATGAGCACTCGGTGAATCTGATTTAAAAAAAATGAAAATCGAGGGTCGCTTCCATTTTTTTTTTTTTTTTTTTTTTTCTTGCTAGGTACTTACTTGACTGATAGTCAAATAATAATAACAAGTGATAATGTGTTAGTTAAATATTGACACCATGTTGACTTGCAAAACCTGTCTCCGTGCAGGAATCTGTAGGAACAGCTGTTGGGCTTCTTTCCTCATCCAAATTGCTCGATGGCTTTCCTGACATCAGAGTTCACACCCTTTAGTAAAAAAATCTTTGATGTATTTCTTCTGTCGTCAGTTGTGATGATCTAATGTAAACGCCAAAGGAATTGTGAGCTGCAGTTTTTCTCACTGGGGCTTCAGTCAGCCCCATCGCTGCAGTATAGTTAAATAGTTTAATCAGACAGGTAAAGAATTATGAGTGTCACTGACTTTCCTACTTCTCATTAGAAGTCTCTGAGAGTGTTGGGGAAGAGGATGTTGCACTACTGGGGTTGTTGACGTGACTGTGTATTTGTAACCAGGCAAGCCCAACGTTAATCTACCCAAGCGCAGATTCAGTCTGGGGTTCGGTTACGCTCCACAAGCTGAGACTGAGGCCTTGAATGAGGTTTATTGAGATGTCTGAGGTGATTTCAGAGAGTTTGGATAGACAGGTTGGGAGAAGGTGTTAAAATAAAGCTTCCTTCATACTGGCACCTGATGGCTGATAATGGTGTGTGGATAAATATAATTTATCATTGCTTTGGATTGTGTTCTTTCTTTTAGACCAGCTATTCATCTGAGTATCTGGAGACGACCTAGAACCAAAACATGCTAGGCAATTTGTCCAGACGTCTGCTGCTAATGACTGACAATCAGGTTAAGTCAGCCTGTTTGGTACCTAAAAATGTGTAATTCAGGCACTCAAAAACCTAGTAAAGTTTTTGAGAAGTAAAAATCTGGGGTTTTCTAAGTAGATCATCGGTCCTTCTTCCAAAACATGATGGAGGGAAAATTATAGTAAATCCAGGAGAGTTTAGAAAGACAGATGCTTAGGGGAGTGAAAAATATTCTTGTATTCTGCACTTGTTTTGTTGTTGGGGCCCTCTCTCATTACCCTCTCTGAAGACAAATAATTGGCAATTGTGCTTTATAGATGGAAAGGCTTTAATGTTCATGCAGCTGTGTACATTTTTGACACAAAAATGTGCCAGCTTGTATATGTCAGTCAGCAGACAGATACTTCTTAGTGCGTACGGGATCTCCCACTGCTAATCCAGAAAATGATAGATCAGTTTATTCATAGCTAATAAATGCAGTTGTCCTCACTACCTCCCTGGCTGGTCTTACACTCTGAGGTGCAAGTAACAGGGGCAGATGTATTATCTGGGAAATTTTCCAAATTAATTTAAAAAAAAAAAAAAAAAGTTAGGCAATAGACACTGGCTACACTAAGCAGCGTCCTTCTGTCCGTAACAGAGCCTCCAGCTGCACAGGAAGATGTGCTCTAAATACACATTAGATGAGAGAAAGTCAGGTAAAGAAAAGGATTGTTTCTGCCAGAACCGTCCACATGCAACTTCTCAGTTCTTCAAACTGTGAAGAAGTGTTTTAGGCATCTGTAATATCATTTCCCAAAAGATGCAAGCTTGGTTTTTAATACTTATTTGTATACCTTGAAGTTCTTAGATACAACAGCATTCATTATATCTATCAAAATACCACCAGGCAAAGGAACTGTTAGTGTTCTTGTTGTAGCTAAGGAATTCCTCTGTCTCCCATCACTCTGAAGATTGGGGTATTCAGGTGTTTATCTTCATATGTCACCCATGAGGCAGCAAAGCGCCATCGTTCAGATTTAATGGATGGGGAGCTGAAATTCAGATTCTACTTAATGCAGAAGTTTATATTTGAAATCTCGCCTAGAAAGGGCTAGAATGTTTTACAAATTAGTTGTTTCGTGTCGTTTGCTTTATCTGTACAGCTTGTGTGATGCGGCTGTGGGTCTGGAGTCAGAACGCTGCAGTAACACGGTTGTGTTTGTCTTTCTGGTTCTCTAGTAGTCAAGAGAGGTACTCTATTTTATACAGGGTGTAGACAGGCAAGCTTGAAGTTCAAAGAACTGTAAATAGCCAAGTGCCTGAATATGTTTTAAATTCAAATTATACTTGTGTTATCTCTTTGACTGAGTATAATGTCGAGGTCCAGAAAAAGCCTAAAGGTGAAGGTAATGAGTGTGATGTCATGTTAACCTGGCTTTCACTGCTAACAAATGGGTGAGAACAGTCTGTTCTGTAGGGAAGTTAGGATCTTCGTGTACTTTCTAGCAGAGGCATACCAAGGCTTACAAGTAAGATCCTTCAAGATCGCTGAATAAAATCCATGGAAAGTAGCATGCTGAACTGCTGAAGGGTGTGCAAATATCAAAACCAAGCCAACAGATATATTTTTGAAAACAGTTTTTCCTCAATTCCTTTTCGCTTCTTGGGTGAGGGTTAGGACTTTAGATGCCCGAAGGGATGAAGTAAGAACTGATGTATGAATTTTGACCTGTGTAAATGAGCCCTGCTTAGGATCAAGTCTGCTTCTAATTTGAGGCACTAGGGGATCAGATTTTTCTTTGAAAACACCACCCCCTAAGAAAGCACACGTGCAACCTGTTGAGAATATTGGTGGATACTATTCCTTCAGATAGAAACAGTGCCACTGTTTAAACTTCCTAGAAAATCCTGTCAAAAAGTGGTGCAATGGTGTTTTCTAGAGCGAGTATAGTGATAAAGGTAAAGGGAAGTTTAGTTTTCAGGGTTTATTGAACAAATGGATGCCAGACTACTGAGTTTTTCAAAAAGGAACTTCTGAGCCCAAAGCGCAACTGGTCAAAAATTGAACTGGTGGAAAATCTTGGATACAATGACATCTGAGCTAGGAGTTTCAGGACTGCAATTTAGTTGTCTAAGGTACAGCCATGGATTACACAAATCCCTTTTTGAATCTTTCCTCTGATTGATCCATCGCCAGAAAGAAAGTCTGTGGCAGAGATGATGGGGTAGGGCCTTTTATACTTAGAAAGGCTAGAAATGGCAGTCTTTTGGAGACATGAATGAATGAGAAAGATCCGTGACTCCATGCTATGGAGATATAACTGGGCTCCATGAAAAGCAACTCAGTGTATCTGTAGGGGTATGTAAGAACTGCTCACTGTGTAAAGAGTGACTCAACTGCTACAAAAGAAAGAAATTGCAGTGTAACAAGATGGTTGTGTGGAAGGTTACGTTCCTCCTGACCTCTCAAATAAGACTACTTTTCAAATATAATGTTGAGCATAAGTTGACAATTCTGGGGCATTGTAGTGGGTTTTGTAAATAATATACGTATTCATTCTATGAAATGGAGCAAAACGAATTCTCCAAGCATGCTTTATGTATTGCTAAAATACAATTTGAGCTTGATGTCAGGAGTTATAATTACACATCCATGTGAGGAGGGAGGATTTTATTTATTTAGTGATAAAATAATTCATTTTTTCAGGTGGATGAAAGACTGTGCTATTTTAAAAACAGTTGAATTAGCTATTACTATTTTAATGTGATTATTCTTGGCTGCTACTTGTTTGAAAAGAAAATTAGTCATGTAATATTGATCAAAATGCATGTCCACTGTGAAGAAACTTTTGTGTTTGGCCTTGCTTTGAATCCAAGTTTTCTGAAATAGGATACTATGCTTTAAAAGAAATGGGTCATCTGGCATATGTACTCTTTGCTAACCTCTACATGATGCAAATTCAGCTCTATAATAATTAGGAAATAACTGTATGAGGTAAGGTGTTCATATATTCAACATTACAAGTAGAGCTTTTATACAGTGACATTTTTAGTGTCTTGAAGTGGTCTTAAAAATGTGTATTTAAAAAAAAATATCTCCGTGCTAGTGTTTTTACTGCCAAATTCTGACTCAGATACACACACTTTTCTCAGAGTGGAGAATCTTTCCAGTAACAATGTTTCTTAATGAGTTTGCCATGGAACGCTGCGCAAGTGTCGTTTACATTTGTTCCCAGCACATGCGCTGAGAATGGCTGTGGTCATCCAGTCTTGGATCTCCCGGTAGCTCTTCATCACAGTGAACTCTCTCTGCAGTAACGTAAAACAAATTCCACTCCGTATAAACTTGAGCAAACATTTCATAGTTAGTAGAAGGCGCAAATATGTTAATTGGCATATGGAGCCAAATAAACAGGCCTTTTCCAGCATCCCAACAGAAATTGATGCAATGCATTATGACTGAATACCAAGAAAGTGAACAGAATTGGAGGTCTAAAAACAATGAAAGAGGAAAGGTTGAAGACAATAGTGCAGTTTAGAAAAATGAAGGCTAAAAGGAGACAATGATAATGGTGTTAATCTATATAAACATGTAGTTTAAAGGAAGAGTGAACTTTTCTCCATGTCTACTGTAAGTAAAGTAGCGGTGTATTCATAATAAGCTTAAAATATAGCAAAGTATGTTGTCTTCTCACAAGATTTTTTTTTCTAACAGAAAGATTCAGGCTAGTGGAGCAAAGGAATACATTGTTGTGAGAAAAAAATGAAAGCTCTGACACTGTAGATTTTAAAGAATAGTTGGATGAGCATTTGTCAAGAATAACCTAGGTAAAATTTTTTCTGCTTTGGAGTAAGTGGATTAATTCTTTGACCTCAGAGAATGTTTTCCAAACATATATCCTATTATAAACTCAGATTAGTCAAATGAAACTTGGAAAGATGTTCATTTTAACAAATAACTTTTAGAAGGAAAGAGCTGGCACCTTTTTTTGTTGTTGTTGGGAACTTTGCATAGAGTTCTGATTGGCAATTTTCTATAAAGAGGGAAGGTTGCATGAGTTGGACAAGTTTTTGCTTCCATTTTATTTTTTCTCCTCTAGATATTTTCCAGCATTTCTTTTTATAACTACTGAGAAGGTTTGAGATGGTAAGAAATGAGTTTTAATCAGTAAATCAGAATAACTTAATTATTTAGGTTGGAAGAGAAGTCTACTTCAACCTCCTGCTCATAGTGAGTCCAGCTAGACGCATTTAGGCTTTTGTCTAGTTGAGTTTTATCTCCATATGTAGTCAAGTATATTTCCAAGTACTGTTCCAGTTTCTGATCTGACTAGCCTCTTGGTAATCTTTTCCCCCTTATATCTATACATCTATTTATCTATCCTATGGGAAACCATGTTGAAGCCCTTGCTAAAGCCGAGGTACAGACTACCAGTTGTTTTCCCCTCTGGCTGCTCAGCCAGTCAGAAGGAGAGAAAACTTTTGCTTAGTTTGGCATCATGTATTCTTTGTCTCTCTGCTGGCATTTTTTTTCCTTACGTAGCTTTTTAAGAATCATCCTTTTTTATTTCATTACACTGAACTGAAGAAGGTAAACAAGATTTTCTGAAGGGAAAAAACTATTACAAAAGAAATTCTTACGCCAAGCTTTCTAATAATAAAGGAGAAAGGAAGGGAGTGCATTTGTTTAGCTGATTTGGAGAACACACTGTATCTCAGCAAACTTTTGATAATGCAACTCGTTTTTCAGAATTTTATATTAAATCATACACTAAAGAGCTCTTGGAGAGCTCGTATTTTATTGTGTCCTTTCTGTCTAGGTTGTTGCCACGGGACTTGTCCTTAGAAATTCTTTTAATTTTTATGCCAACTTCTTACATTTTCTCCTCTTGTCTTCAGAAAAGAATGATTTGAACCCATGTCTTCATCTTCTGTGAAAGAAAGATAAAGATCTTCTATATCACCGTCAAGTGTCTGGCTTCAGTAAGAAGGGGAACCATCCTTTTTTCTGCCTGAGAGCTGTTTGCACAGACATTTTAGGTGGAATTTTGCCCTAGTACTTAAAATGAATTCAGTTTCATCTTGAAAACCACATTCCTTTTTTCCTTCTTTCTGAATCCCAAGAAGCCTAAAGATAGGGAGTGAGAGAGGAGGTGCGTATAGAGAAAAAGGAGTGATCCGCCACAACAAAGTGAACTGTGCTGCTTTATGAACAAAACAACTTAAAACATTTTCAAACACGCACAACAGGGACTTAGGCAGCGAATAAGCCAAGCTGTTGCTGACATTGCCAGTGTTACAGGGGTAAATTTTTCCTAAGATGAGCTGGGTTTGTTGGGCACGGACATACTTTCTACCAGTATCAAGTATCTGCTTGTTCCATTTTTTTTTTTTTTTTTTAATTGTAGAAAAGGTTTGTAGCTGCTACAGGGGAGGAAAAAAAATTCTCCCCTTCTGTACCTTCTGTATTATTTCTCATATTTACCTCTGGCACGTTAAGAGATCAACTGTGCAGCACAAGTTTTGGCATCTAATTGCATAATTTTTTTGCATCTTCTTGCCTTTAGTGCCAAAGTACATTTTTGCCAGTGTTCTGTGACATTCTGCACTGCATGGTTAAAAACAAATTTTTGTGCTTGTGCGTGGAAACTTTCACAGCATGTAGTAGTCCCAACTGTGGACTTTGTAAAATCAGTAGTTTTCCTATTGTTGTATAAAGTTTCCAGTGGAAAAGCCCTTTCCCAGACTAGATCATAGCTGTCTGCTGGTGCAAAACCAGTTACAGAATTGGGTCTTTTGACTATCAAAAATATACCACATGAACTCTATTCTGTAAAACAGCAGTTCTTCCCCTTTCATTACAACTCTAGTTGTACTTCTGTTAATTTTGTGCAAACATGATTCACTATTTTGAAATGTAGTGGGCATTCTCTATGTAGGTGGCAAACCTAAAAATTAGCAGAAGAGGAGGTTTTTATCATTTATTGTTTAGTCAATGGTAATGAAAGTAGTTACTCTCTACCAAGTTCGTATTTTTTATAAACTAATCTGAAAGTGTGCCAAGCTATTTTATACGAGATTAATTTCCACCTGTAAAGCATACCTACAGATTTGGTGTTTCTTTTTTCTTGCTTGTCCCAAACAAAATGCTGATATGATTTGGCACAGGAACTTTGGGTAGGAGTCTGCACAAAGAATGCTCATTGAATCTAATGAGAGTGACTGTGGAAAAGTTTTTTGTTTTGGTACATACTCTGGCCTTTGCTCAGTAAGGATGGAGCTCTCATGTTTGTTCAGCTCACTGAAGAAGCCAAAGGTGGGATTATATTCTGTGTTTACAAGGGCAAAGAAGGGAACGAGAGAGTTCAAGGAGATTTTCTGTACTCTGTGCTTCTTCTGTGTGCAGCAAGGATAGCGGGTGCTCTAATATATGTTTCTGGAAACAAACAGTTATGGAAGCGCTGTGTTTTGCTTCAGGCGTGACATCTGGGATTCTCTTTCTGCTTGTGTGCCACTAAGAAAAGGTGCAAGGTGGAGGGACTTGTTGGGAGGGAGATTTAGGGAAATAAAAGCTGCTGAAAATAACAAACAGAGAGAAAAAGCTAGATGGTAGAAACTGCACATAAACATGAAGTTTATCTAATAAGAAAGAAATAATAAAAGGAGGGGGGGAGGGTGCCAAGCATCTCTTGAAAGTTTTGCATGTGAGAGATCCGTGTACCACGTGTTGAATGGAAGCTCATTTCATTTTAGTTAGAGCAAAGGCTGAAATGATACAGATCCAAGAAAGAACTAGAAGCAGGTTTGAGCATAGAAAACAGTAGTTTAATGGGTGTTCATCTTTTAAGAGTAAGTGTGTGATTGCTTCTGGAAATTCTCAGACTCGAATACCTGATGGTGCAGAGAGAGGTGAAAGAAAACTGAGTATTTTCAATACTTTTCATTTGCTAGTGCAGTTGTGGGTATTTCACACCAGTACTTTCAGTAGTTTTTAAGATTTTTGTAGGATTCTTATGTGCTGGAACCCAAAGTAGTTTTAAAGAGAAAGATTTGATGATAAGTAATAGCCATAAAGGAATATTCCTGTAGCTTTGACTTTAATAAATGTCAAATTTCTGATGTCACAGAATCACGGAATTTTCAGAGTTGGAAGGGACCTCTAGAGATCATCTAGTCCAACTCCCCTGCTAAAGCAGGATTGCCGAGAGCACATTACTCAGGACTGCATCCAGGCGGGTCTTGAAAATCTCCAGGGAAGGGGACTCCACAACCTCCCTGGGCAGCCTGTGCCAGTGCTCTGTCACCCTCACCGTAAAGAAGTGTTTCCGTGTATTTGAATGGAACTTCCTGTGTTCTAACTTGTGCCCATTGCCCCTCGTCCTGTTACTGGGAACCATTGAAAAGAGCCTGGCCCCATCCTCCTTCAACCCACCCTTTAGATACTTGTATGCCATAATAAGGTCTCCCCTCAGCCTTCTCTTCTCCAGGCTAAAGAGTCCCAGCTCTCTCAGCCTTTCTTCATAAGGGAGATGCTCCAATCCCTTAATCATCTTAGTTGCCCTTCACTGGACTTGCTCCAGCAGTTCCCTGTCCCTCTTGAACTGGGGAGCCCAAAACTGGACACAGTATTCCAGTTGTGGCCTCACCAGTGCCGAGTAGAGGGGGAGAATGACCTCCCTCGACCTACTGGCCACACTCTTCCCTATGCAGCCCAGGATTCCATTGGCCTTTTTGGCGACAAGGGCACATTGCTGGGCCATGGATAATTTACTGTCTACCACAACCCCCAGATCCTTCTCCTCCGAGCTACTTCCCAGCAGGTCCGCCCCTAACCTATACTGGTGCCTAGCATTCTTTCTCCCCAGGTGCAGGACCTTGCACTTGCTTTTGTTGAACCTCATTAGGTTCTTCTCTGCCCAGCTCTCCAGCTTGTCCAGGTCATGCTGGATGGCAGCGTGGCCCTCTGGGTTGTCAGCCACCCCACCCAGTTTGGTATCATCAGCAAACTTGCTGAGGATACACTCTGTCCCCTCATCCAGGTCATTAATGAATATATTAAACAAAATTGGACCAAGTATTGACCCCTGGGGGACACCACTGGTTACAGGCCTCCAACTAGACTCTGTGCCACTGATCAGAACCCTCTGAGTTCTATCTGTCAGCCAGTTCTCAATCCACCCCACTGTCCATTCATCTAGCCCGCACTTCCTAAGCTTGCATGTGAGGATGATGTGGGAGACAGTGTCACAGATCACAGTCCTCTGAGTTCTGTCCCGCAGCCAACTCTCAGTCCACGTCACTGTCACCTCATCTAGCCCATACTTCCTCAGCTTCCTAATGAGGATGTTATGGGAGGCAGTGTCAAAAGCCTTGCTAAAGTCAAGGTAGATGACATCTACAACTCTCCCCTCATCCAGCCAACCACTTATAACATCATAGAAAGCTATCAGATTGGTCAAGCATGATTTACCCTTGGTAAATCCATGTTGACCACTTCCAATAACTTCCTGTTCCTCAGCGTGTTTGGAGATGACATCCAGATGTCTTTTATTTCTAAAATCTTATGGCTTTAGTTTGTGCCAGGGCCAGAAGGCAGTAACGATGACACTGGTCAAGATTTTCATCTATACTAATCATGCTAAATTGTCTTCCTGCGTTTTCAGCAGTGCAGTTATACTGCATCTACTTGAAAAATACTGGCTAGTCCAAGGCGGGTTGGCAGGAATTCTATTATTTTTGACACTGTCTCTGTCTTCAAAATTCTTCTTTAATTCCAAATGATACATAAATCTTGTCAATTTTTTACCTCACCCTTTAAAGTGCCATTACATTGAAGAAAAGCCTGTTTCTTAACCCTCTTAAGAAAGGCTCCTGTATACAGACAAAAGGACTAAGTTACAGGAGGATATTTAGAGTGTCATGAAGGATTGTGGCATGTTAAGATTTTGTATGTGTTAGATAATTTATTTGTTTTGAGGATCTGTTTGTGGACAGTCACAGGAGGAATCTTATCTGTCCCTCCTGTTCTTGGATTCATAGAATACCAGGTTGGAAGGGACCTCCAGGATCATCTGGTCCAACCTTTCTTGGGAAAAGCACAGTCTAGACAAGATGGCTCAGCACCCTATCCAGCTGAATCTTAAAAGTGTCCAATGATGGGGAATCCACGACTCCCCTGGGGAGATTATTCCAATGGTTAATTGTTCTCATGATGAAAAATTTTATTTCATATTCTTTGTAGTCTCCATGTTCTTTGTAGCCACCCTTTAAATACTGGAACATAGTGATAAGGTCTCCCCTAAGCCTTCTTTTCTCAAAGCTGAAAAAACCCAATTCTCTCAGCATATCCTCATATGGCAGGCTTACCAGACCTTTGATCATCTTTGTGGCCCTTCTCTGGACCCTCTTTATCTTCTTTGAATAGCGGGGACCAACAATGAACGCACTGTTCCAGGTGTGTCCTGACAAGTGCTGAGTAAAGTGGGATGACGACTTCTTTATCTCTGCTAATTACACCCTTGTTGATGCAACCCTGTGTCCTCTTGGCTTTCTTTGCCTCAGCCGCACACTGTTCACTCATATTGAACTCGTTGTCCACCAGGACCCCCAGGTCCCTTTCTGCAGAGTTGCTCCCCAGCTGGGTAGATCCCAGTCTGTGCTGCATGCCTGGATTATGCTTTCCCGGATGCAAGACCTTACACTCGTCCTTCTTGAACTTCATAAGGTTCTTGTTAGCCCACTATTCCAGCCTATCCAGGTCTCCTGCAGGGTCGCTCTCTGTGCTGAAGTGTCCACTTCCCTACTCAGTTTGGTATTATCAGCGAACTTCATCAGGGTACACTTGATCCCATCATCCAGATCACTTACGAGGGTATTGAACAGTGCTAGGCGCAATGTCGATCCCTGGGGCACCTCACTCGGGACAGGTTGCCAGTTTGAAAAGGAGCTGTTTACCACCACCCTCTGGGTGCGGTATGTCAGCCAGTTCCCCACTCACTGCACAGACCACTTGTCTAAACCACAGTGCACCAGTTTATCTAGGAGGAGGCTGTGGGAAACCATGTTGAAAGCCTTGGAGAAGTCTAGGTAGACAATGT
This sequence comes from Vanellus vanellus, assembly GCF_965231255.1. NCBI lineage: Eukaryota > Metazoa > Chordata > Aves > Charadriiformes > Charadriidae > Vanellus > Vanellus vanellus. The sequence goes on from NC_138907.1 coordinate 24,953,356, forward strand.
CCACTGCTTGCCCCACATCAACTGACCAGGTTACTTTGTCGCAGAAGGTGATCAGGTTTGTCAAGCACAAATTGTCCTTGGTGAATCTGTGCTGATTTTTCCCAATCACATGCTTCATTTGACTTGTGATAGCCCCCAGGAGGATTCATTCCATAATTTTCCCAGGGGCTGAAGTAAGACTGATGGGTCTATAATTTCCTGGATCCTCCTTTAAGCCATTCTTGTAGATAGGGGTGACATTAGCCTTCTTCCAATCTTCTGGGATGTCCTCCAATCTCCGTGACTTCTCAAAGATTACGGAGAGTGGCCTCACAACGTCAGCCAGCTCTCTTAACACCCTTGGGTGGATAACATCAGGGCCCATGGATTTGTAGGGGTCAAGCTCCTGTAATAGTTTGCATACAAACTCTTCCTTCACTGATTATGGGTCTGTGTTTGCATCAACCTGGATTTTTGGTCCCAAGGCCTGGGGCCCAACAGTGCTGGTAAAGACAGAAGTGAAGAAAGTGTTGAGAAGCTCTGCCTTTTCAGCATTGTTGGAGACTAATTCACATCTCCCATTTAACAGCGGGCCAATATTTTCCTTCTGATTCTATTGACAGTTTTCAACAAGGGTGCAGCAGAGAGAGGATTACCACTATGTTGGCTGGTGAGACACATCAAGTGAAATTAATGGTTTCTGGTGTGTGCTTGGCCCTGATTTAGATTATTTCTATAAAGGGTTATTTAGTCTGATGACGAGAGACATTGCATTTGACTAATAGTGAGCTTTTAAATTACTCCTTCTTTTAAGAAACAAATTCCTTCCCATATTGTTTTTAAATAGTGTGAAGATGTAACTACTGAATTATGTATTGACTAAAAGTGTGTGAAGTGTCATGCATTGATTATGATTGCATTGTGAATTTGATCAGGAAATTTTCATAATAATAATATAAGGAAGCTTTTCACCTTCTAATTGATTTTCAGGGCGATTAAATTAAGACCTTGTCTAAGTACGACTGTCCTTATCAATTACTGGCAGAATAGAGAAATTAAAGGATTAAAAATTTACGTGTGTTAAGATTCAGTATTTAAGGTCTAAAATCAATCAGATCATAGACTGAATAATTCCATTATGACAAAACTATCATTCAGGATTAGACTGTGGTAATTTGGAGAAAAAAAAGGCTGTCTGCACTAGTACATATGGGAAAAAATAAGATTGCAAAATTAAGCACCTAGAACTTAGGAAATGGAGTTAAAATAAGCAGCATGAACTTGATTCAACCTTGTTATTTTTGTGTTATGATGGCATGTAATCAATTGATTAAAATCTAGCTTATCCATAGGCTCTGTGTATGGTATGGACCAGCTGTTGCCTTTTAAAAATTCTTCCTGTTCTGTATATGGCTTGATGCCTGCCTCACTGTAAATGTCTAATTCTTAAGTAAAGGCAGATTTTGGATTTTTTTTCCTGTGCTATTTTTACTGGAGTGTCTGAGTACTTTGTAATCATTGATATTCACTTTTACAACACTTACATTATTACTTTTGTTTTATGAATCGGGGCTTTGGGTAAAAAAAAAAAAAAAAAGGACTGTATGCTAATTTTGACCGCTCGGTTTTACACAGGTAGGACCTCAGTTTTTCAGAGTAGTTCATATGTTTAGAGTTTCTACTGACCCCAGTTCAATTAGGAACACTTAACAACACTTCCAGAGATCTCTGTGGGGTGTTCAAATGCAAGCACTTAAGAAAATGAAGAGTTCATAACAAGTGAATAACTGGAAAGTTTGACTTAAGCGATTTGCCTTACATTGCGTAAGAACTTTGTGGCAGAGGTAGGGACAGATTTCTCCAGAGTGACATTGAACTGCACTAGCTATGAAACTGTCCGTTCACTTTTCATACTCCCCTTCCTCTTTCATTAAACATCCACAGAGCACTACATCAAATAAGACAGGCTTCTGTGCACAAACCCCTTATTTGCTACATGAATTCTGTTTTAGTTGCTGAACATCATAAAATCCTTGAGGCAGATATCTTATGGGAAATGTGTGTTTGTATAATTGTGGACTATATCGTTATTCATCCTCTTTTTGCGTATGCATTAATTTTTTGCAGACAAGTTAGGTTTTGCATTTCCTAAATTTTGAGAGTTTACTTTTACAGACCTAATGGGGTCTAAATAGGTATTCTGTATAGTAATTAAAAAAAAATCCCAATGTCATAGGAGAATCCCAGACATATCCATCATGTGGAACTTTGCTGACTAATGCAGATGTCAATGGGTAAAAATCTTTAATATTCATGAAATATCTTTCTGATCTGAACTATTAGAGACAGTGACTGCTGCACTTGATGATCATCTGTATGTGAAGGATAGAGTGCAAGTTTTTCCACTGTATTCTGTGCTTACTAGCAACATATCATTTCAACTGGATTTGCAAGGAGATTTTTTACTAGTGGTTATAGGTTCTCCTGTTTTTCCGTTTACTTTGCTGCTTTTTTTTTTTTTTTATTTATTTTGCTTTTTCATCCTTTTCCTATTTTGACACTATCCATGATTTGTTTCTAGCTTCCCCCTCCCACTATCCCCCCTTTTTATTTCCATCCTGCTTTGACCATTATAATATCCTAGATTGTCTTTTATGTGTGTTCTTCAAGGTGTTGTCATCTTTTCCTTTGTGTTGCCAGGCACCAGGTGGTAGAAAATTAAGAGGCCAAGAGAAAGACTCTTCGCTCTCCTTTATACTGGCCAGCACACCATCAGAATTTGGTGGCCTGGACAACTTTCATGAAAGAGCCATCTTAGCCCCTGCATTTCTAAGATGGAAAGTCTCCATGCAAATGTAATTTTTCTTTGAGAATTTCATTACCATCCTCTAGCTAACCATCCTGCAAAGAGCTATTTCCTGGCATTGATAAATTTAGACTTCCATCTTTTTTACCTCAGGATAACCACACGCTAACAAATTCATATATCTGATCCACAGAAAGAAGGAACCAAAACACTTGAATTTTTGTTATTTAAGATTTTAAGAGTGATTTAAATTAATTCTTCCAGGTAATAATGAAAAAGTATTTGGCATGAAGCAAATATGGTTATAAAAGATTTTCTTTTCTTTTACTTAAGAGAGAATGTTTTAGAAAAATTTCATGCAGCAATGGACCTGGGAGGTAAATTTAGTGGTAAGTGCTGCTGCCATTCTAGTTTGCAGACTTTGGGGAGGAAGTACCGTCTGCATCTGAGTGTTAGTGATTTGTTTAATAAATGTGCTGCCTTAAAAAGTATATTGAAGTTGCAGGATTTTATTTTGACTAAGTCTTTGTTAGTTAATTTATGTAGGTACAGAGTTTCCAAAGATTATAGTAAGCTTTGTCATAGGATGGGATCCTCAGGAAACTGCACACAATGCTTTTGACACGAGAATGACATGCTTTCTCACATGTAACTTGATAGTGATTTTCTTCAGTAAGTGTATATTTTTTTTTTAAAAAAAAGAACCAAAGAGTATAATATGGATTTGATTAGATACTGGTTATATGTAGTTACTTTGACTTGTGAAGTGTAATCGCCTTCCTTGTTTTTGGGGTTATAACAATGCTGTCTTTTTCATCTATGAAAACAATTACCTCTAAAATGAATTATTTTTCAAGATACTTATCCAGAATGAGATGGGATTACACATTTCTTTTCCAGAGTCCCCATCTTTTCCTCAATCTGTTCATACTTTCCATGAAATGCACTGGACTTGGTAGGTGATCCCTAAAGCAGATGTAGATGGACAAAACTACAACCTTAAATAACAATGTGGTATAGCAACTGAGAATTCAGAAAGCAACTGTTAGCATAACTATTAGAATGAAAACGCAAACCTGTCAAGTAATGTTGTTCTGGTGTAAGGACAACTTAATACGGTGGCAGAAATGTCATGAACTAAATTGCTGGAGGATTCATTAAGCTCGATAGTGAATTGTAGCATGACTTTTATTTAAAGACATTCTAGAGAATTACATACAGTATTGTAGAAAAATCTCAAAAAGTAACTATACTCTATCTCTGTATATACCCAAAATGCGATTTGATCGAAAGTAGTTAGATCTGTGCTTACTGACTTAAGATCTATAATACCTTAAGATTAATTGGGAGCATAAATGGAGAAGCTGACAACCTGGAACCTTGACTTCTTAAAATTGCTGACCCAATTACTGCTAAGCCCTTTGCTGACATGTTAATATATCTCTTTAAACTGGTAAATCACCACCATTTCGGTGTGTGCTAGAGTTGGTCCAGCGGATGAAGGAAGATGTAAGTTTAATTTAAATAATTATTGACCTATTATGACCTTTTCATTTCACTTGTACTGCTCCTCTCAAGGTAAGCAATTATATTTTTATAGTGTTGGATGGTAATCAATGTACAGGAGCTATCTTTATTGATTTAAGTAAGGCCTTTGATCTGGTAATCACCAGCTATTGCTATCTAGGCTGGCCTTAACTATATTGAATATTACTACAGTTATTTGGTTTTAAAATACACAGAATTTAGAATTGTATTAAGATGTTGCAAGCAAAGTAAAAAAATTTTTGGAAATCCTTAAGATTCCACTTCATAGTCTTCCTTAGATACTGGAAATAGATTATTTTATACAATACATGCCATTTTATAACTTAACTAATTTTAGGTCGGCATCCTGCTTTTTTTTTTTTTTTTTTAAATATCAAGCAGATGGTCCTTTGGGGGTCAGTTTTACTTAGTGGGAAAAGCCTGGCTTTTCTTTGTTTTTGGTAATTTGCTGCTTGTAATGGGCATTTTTGGGAGGAAGGTTTAGTACATTGGTTGCTTTAAATCTTCTTTATACTGTGAATTCAGAGTTGAAAACTTCTGCTCTTCCATTTGGGGGTGGAAACCAATCTGAAATTTTTATTTTATAAGAATAGTAATTGAAATATTGGAGACCTTTATCATAGTTTGTAGGTGGTACTGGAGCATCTTCCAAAGCATAATTATACTCAACTAACCTGTTCTCATCTTTTTCCTCATCTACTTACCTCTTTTTTTTATCTCTTCCCTAACCTTCTGTTCTGGACATGTTTTTCTCTCTCTTTTTTTCTTTTTTTCCCTCCTCTCTTTTTTTTTTTTTTTTTTGTTTTATTGTTTGACTTTGGAAAGCCTGAATAGATATGGATTTAACCTGTCTTTAGAAAGCTGTGAAATTTGTGACCATTTTGATCCGCTCCTCTAATGAGTTCTAGGGCCTCTATCCTTCTTGCAGAGGGAGTTCAGTCTTGCTCTGGTGAGCCTTGAAACTAACAGCAGTTGTTCAGAGAGGTCACCAACATAATGAGAAGGGCACTCTTGAGATATCTTGAACCACTTCTATGGATGGCCATGAAGATTAATATTGGGACCTTACATTTGACCTAATATTCTATGGAGAGTCCATGTAGTGAGCAGAGCAAATAGGATGATGTGCTTGTGGCAAAGAGTGTAAATACAGCTACTGCAGTCTGGATTTTTGTTGTTGTTGTTGTTGTTTTTTGGTATGCAAGCTAAAATATTGCATCTCGAGCTTGCTTAAGGTCATGAAGGTGTGAATTGTTATGACCGGGTCCATTCCTGAGAAGCACTGGTATAATCTCCTTGGTAGTCACAGGTGGAAGAAGGCAGGTTTCTGTATGCTGCTGTCTCTGCCGGCCTGTGCTGAAATGACTGGAATTCGGTGTTTTGAACTGCTTTCGTGAAGTTGATGATACAGTAGAATTGTTAATTAAGCACAGCAATGTTCTTTCCAGTCTCCAAATTATGTGATCCCATTACCTGTAAAATTTTAAATTTTAAATAATTTGTTATTTCTTTGTCTATTGAAAAGGCATTTTATTCTTTCATTTCATATTTGCTCTGTTTTGGGTTTACGACCCATCCTTTGTAATTTCAGAATTCTTCTGTCAGCGTTCTGTATTTTTATCTTGTTTCATATTGTTAATAGGTTTAATTGTGCAAGCACACAGTACTACAGCTAGCTTAATCTCCCAGCCTTGTTGTTCAATCACACACATAATTTTTTTTTCAGTCTGTTGGTCAAAGGCTAAATGAGATGGTAAGTAAAGGCTGGGACTGATCAGCAGGCTTAAAAGTTTTACCGTAAACATTACCATGATCCCATTTTAGGACTGCAGGAGTTCAGAGTGGAGTGGCAGGTATATGCATGTGTGAATCTTTTTATCTCTCAATGCTGTATTCCAACATAGCATTTGATTTTAAAATAATGTTGGTACGAAAGAAAATAGAATCCCTGTCTGTCAACATGGCTAAGAAATAAAAATAAAAATGACTCATTTTTTTCAGCACTGGGACAGTTCATCTTATATTGGGTAAAATTATGGGGTACTTTTTCTTCTTTGGAAAAAAAAGAAACAAAAAACCACAACTTAAATTCCTTGGAACTATGATAAGCCTTGAAGTCATAAAGGACATTTACTTTTGTGCTGCTAAGGTCGTTTTTTCCTCTCTGTCTGGGGAACCTGCCAGACAGAGGTCTTTTTCCCCATCAGGAGAATTTTGTCTCTATACACTATTCCACCTTCCTTGGGAGTACTCTGCTGAAGCTAAAAGAAAATATAAAAGCTTTAAATATTTTCCTTATAGCAATAATTTCACATTGGTGTTTCACACAGCTGTAAATCTTGTATCAGATTCTTTCTTAAAACATTCTGTATTAAATAGCTATATGGGCAAAACATAAATTCATTTTACCCAATTATGCTATAAATATATACCTGTATGAAACAAATGTTCTCCTGAACAACCCTAACCCTAACCGTGCTCCCTTGCCCCTCCCTGCACTGTACCACATGGTGTTTTTCAGATTGCAGGAGAGGTCTGAGATAAAAGCTATGTCATCTAGTTTGGTACAGCACTGGGTATATGAATAGGTATTTAATATTGGTGATAAGAAAAACAGGCTGCCCCATTTCAAATTAAAACTATTGAACCAGGTCATATCCTGCATATATATGCTCTTAGGACGATACTTGCTGATCTGAATTTCTGTCTTCCCACGAAGGTTCATCCAGCCCTCATAGGCTACCAGTTTATTAACCATTCCCTAATACACATTATAGATGGCAGGTGCTAGAGTCGTCGTCATTGTGCCCCAAGGCTAAGGCACTCTGCCTGAAGATATTAGCTCAGCCAATTTTATCTGTGTTTATAAAACTGGCATTTCTATTTTCTCTAGTCTTCCAGGTAGCCAGAGTGAGCTCTGTAATTCTTTTTTCTTCCCCCCCCCCCAGAGACTCATGGGATATTAATCATATAAAGTTATTTTAGACATATTACGTTGCAAATATTTTTAAACTGATCATATGCAGTGCACAGGGAAAAGGGGGAGCATAAGCAAAAAAAAAAAAAAAAAAATCTCTTGGTCCATTGGGTAAATTTTCAGTACAATATACGAGCATTTAGCCACACAAGTCCCATTAATGTTAATGGTCCCAAGCTTTCTTTTATTCATCACGGCACTGATTGCACTTGGTCAGCTCTTTATCAGTTTGAAATATTGACAGTAGGAGGAGGCGTTCCCTTAGCCAGGCCTCACTGTTGCAGTGCTCTTTTAACTTAGTCATCCTGCAAATGCTCCTATAAATGGATTTATTTCAGCAGATCCAAACGATATCAACCAGATCATCTCACCCTGGTGCTAGCCTCTTTGCTTTGGCTCCAATTTGGAAGAGCACTGTTTTTAAACAGTGATCATTATTTATAAAGCACTCTATAGTTTTGCAGTATCTTATTTATTAAACTGTTTCCTGTGCTGCTGCTAAAGTCCTATCTTTATCTTGTTAAGAAGTGATTATTTGCTCTCTGTGGTTCTGATTATGATTTAGATGATAAAACAAGGCTATTCTCTGAAAATATGTTGGCCGCAATAACTCAAGATTTCTAAAATTTCTGCTGTGCAGCTCCGCTTTTCCTTTAGTCGTCTGCATGTCTACTTCAAAATACTTTCAGTGCTTTCTGCAAATCATACTATGTTTTTTATAGTTATTGCAGAAGAGATTTTTCTTCTGGTTGTATTCTTGCTTCATTTTATTTGTTGGAAAAACGGGTTTTACATTGTTTTAATTGTGGGGAAAACAGGCTCTCTTGGGTCATGCCTTCTGCTTTCTGAATATATTTTAAGGTGTCTTTATCTGCTGTCCTGTAAAATCTATGCAATGTTGTAGAAGCAAGTAGTTGTAGCATAAAATATTTCCCTATACTAAGCAAGGGAAGGTCTGCAGAAATATATTGCTGTTCTAGTCTTTAATTCAAAGAGTCATTGTTACTTATACTGATGGTACTCCTCAGTGCTGTATAGAATGGTATCCTTGGTGAGTTCAGAAAGGACCACACTACCTACTTCGGGGGGGGTGGGGGGAGGAAGGGAAATAATCCAAATTTGACCTGCTACTTCGTATCTAAGCCTGTCTGTTTAAAATTCTTTGTTCTGACCACGCTTACATGGATGTAAATTGGGATTAGTGTTGTTGTTCTAGGTTAGTTAGGGTTATAACAACTGATGATTAGAGTGGAGTGTGTCCTCATATTTTCTCCTGAGTAAAGAAAAAAATTGGTTAAATAGCAAATAGTGTGACATTTTTATATAGAACATTTTTTCAGGCTTGGTAATTAATAGTGCTTTTATTCTGGTTTACTTTAAAAGTTTCTTGATTTACTAAAAATGAAACTTCACCAGGACAGGTGCCATCAGTAACAGAATTCATTCTCTCTGTTCTGTAGTAAGTAGTGAGAATATTGGTGTAGTGTTTTAGCCCTCGGGGGATTTTATTTTCTGCATTTTCAAGTTGTTCAGTGACTTGCAGCAGAGACAAAGAGGGAGGAGGGGGAATCTATTTACACAAATTACAGTCTTTGTTCCCATCAGCTTTCATAATTGGGTGAACAAAACGAAGGCTAGACTGGCAGGTACAACTATCCTGGGTAATATCTTTTGAGTCAGAAAAAAGTTAAGTGAATTGTGGAACTAGGGAGAAACCTTTCTGGGAAGTCTCGAGGAGGGGATGGGGGATAGGTGTTTTTTGAGAATGTCTACCATTGGGAAGCCTTACTGCATTGTGGAAGGGAAAGAGAGAGCTTTATCTTGGGATGGAAGTCATCCCTTCCATGAAAGTTCTGGCACTGTTCAGAGCGAGTTCCTTCACAAACGATTTGCACATTTAATTATTATGTCTTGGGGGCTTTGTTCAGTATTTTTAAAAGATTAAATGCATTATAAGAACACTGCCTCTGCACTCTAGCTTGTAAATTTGGGTGCTTCTCCCATTTATTTTCCTCCTTTAGGATTCTTTAACTTTTCTTCCATCTGTTTTATATTTTTCTCTCCCCGATTGTTCCCATTCAGTGATTGAAATATGCCAATTTGAGCTACTTATTCCAAACCCATGTTAGATTGTCACGTTAGCATCATTAATTTTCAAAAAAATAGGATATTCCTGCGTAAACTTGGTTATGCTACTGAGCTGCATGCGTTAAGGGGGAAAAACGAGCTGAATGGGAATCCTGGGTGAAGCAAAGACTGCATAATTGGTTTTATGCCAGACCTTCTGCCTTTCACATAGGCAGGAAAGGGCCAGGGTAATGTCAGAGGTGGAAATCAGGGCACCGCATTACTCCTGCAGAATTGCAAAGTGACCGCCGACTGCGGCCAGCCTGAGAAATGGCCAGCGCTCAAGGTTGCGTTAAGACAGAAATGCCCCGTTCTCCTGGCTTTAGAAGCCACCGGCTGAAATCTTCTTACACCCAAGAGCCTCAGGATGCCAACTGCACGGTATGGCAGGACATAAGTCACTAGTTCCCAAGCAGTCCCTCCCCAGAGCTCTTACTGTGGGAAAGGGCTGAGCTGGGTGTTAAGGTTTCAGGGCACTCTGGAGTCAGCCTTGTTAGTCCAGTACTTCCTTTCTACAGCAGTTTGGGATCTGGATGAACTGGCAGCCCCCGTGCCTGAAAGTCCTGCTGTCAGCCGCTTCATGCAGCGGCAGCGTTCCTGCGCGGCCGTAGCTGAGGGCCACGTGCTGTTCGAGAGCTGTCGGCCAACTTTGCTCTAAGGCTCTGCCGTTTTACACTAGACGTGCCTTGCTGCTACAAGTACACCATTCACCCTTTTAGTAGCAAAACGCAGCTTAGATTGAATTTTTTGTAGAGGCTTTTTCATTTAGCATTTTTAAGTGCATCTATAAATGAGGTTTTTGCATTGTTAAGGATGAGGTGAGTAATTTTTTCCCCTTTCCCTTACACTGCCCTAGCATGGCAAGCAAAACTTTAAAATAATCAGTGGGACTTAAATAAGCTGGCTGTCATCTGAATCCTCAGGCAACACAGGGGGCAGAGTAAAAGGTGACTTGGAGCCATTGTTACAGCACATGGGCAAGTATTGTTGCTTTTTTGTTTTGTTTTGAATACGGTTGTCTTTCTATGAGACATTACAAATGGTAAAGATACAAAAATGGTCACACCGGAAACAAAAGAATACAAAGTTTCATACTTCTTAGTAATGTTGTATGTCCAATCACCCACTTTTTGATTTAATCTATTACACTGTTGTAATCAATCATGATTTTCCGTGTTGTAGAAAGTCTCATACTTTGAGAGAAAGGGAGAGGGAGAAGAAAGAAAAAAAAATCAGTGAATTTTGCAGAAGAAGAGGAGAAATTTTCTTATTGCCATCATTCAGAATTAGTCAGTCATGTATTCTGTAATCACTCATGTTTTAAGCAATAATATAAAAATCAACACAAAGGCAGGCTATAGCAAAGTGGTCTTTAATTCAAAAATCCCATAAGGAATTAAAATTCTAAAAGATGACATAGGATCAATCAATAACTGCCTGAAAATATCACAATATATGGAGGCTAAATGACATTGTGCTAGGTGAAGAAAATTAAGGAAAGTATTTTCAGTATTGTCCTTATCTCTTTTTATTTAGATTAGTAAAACTGGTTGAATTTTAAATCTTTACATGTCTCTTGTATTAGAAACAAAACGTTGACAGCGTCTGCCCTAAAGAATTTACAGTCCAAATGTGAGACAGGATCAACTACACATACGTAGAAGGCAGCAAAGGGAAATTTTATGGAAGTTATTTTTTTAATCCTTCTGCCTTGGCAGTTTAATTTATTCCTTGTTTAGTGTTGCAATTTAACTTACATTGGGCAAACAGAATTATGACAGTATTTAGTAAATGTTATGTGCTCTATCAATTTCCTGTCATTATAGTTTTCTATATTCATCACTTTCTCGTTTGCCTCAAGTTGAATCTTTGTGTAAATTGTACCCTTTATCTAAGCCCTTACAGGTTGAGTTACATGGCTATTCGTACCATTTAAATGTCTGTCTTCATACTTATTTCTGGATCACCTTTTCTACTGATTGCACCAACAGATGCAGTTCAGAATTTAGAGATATATACTTAGTTTCCTTCAAGTATTGATTGAGTCATGAGAAAATCTTGAACTCCTTACCGTACAAGGAAATACACTGAAACACCGACATATGTCACTGCTGGTGCTGCTTTGTGTATCGTTTGGCTTATTACTTTTTCATTTGCATCCTGACACACAGTGAAAAATCTCAGCTGAAATCCTCAGCTGAGGAGCAGCCAGCCCACCTGGGTAGGAGGAAGACATTATCTCTGTGTTCCTCTACTGCCAGCATTATTCTCCGCCATCCTGGTTGCCCAGGTAGGTGACTGCACACAGGACTTTGCATAATATCTGGCTGTATCTGTTCCCTGTGCGGTGTATATTTGTCACATTACCTGTATTACTGCACGTAATACAGGAGTTTTTCCATGTCCGCTTCATACCACTGTATTGCTTTCCTAAAAACCAGAGGAGGGGAGGGTTTGAGTTGTATTTATCACTCTGAAAGTATTTCGTAGTGTGTGATTATTCAGCTGATAGATAAATACTATTTCATTAGCATGCTAGTTTTGTTTTATGCTTCTGTATGTGCCAAACTTACAGTGAGTGCAAGGGATTGATTTTTGGGAATAAGCCAGACTACAAATTGGTGATGCAACCTCCACAGCTGGCTTACTGCACTGGGTCATGTTTTCTGTGGCACATTCTTTACAGAGGCTGGGCAGAGCAGAGCAGATTGGTGAATATGGCCTTAATGGATGATAAACAACATGAAATCTCCTGTTTGATTATTGGGCTATATACTTATGGTGAGACACCACAAAAGGAAAAGGAAATGGTAACAGCAGCTAATGCTGAACAACCACTACAGGTGGTTCTCCCCTCTTTCCCCGATTCTGTTTTCAAAAGCAGTCCAGGGACCGTGACTGCCGTATGCATGATAAAAATCTTCCTTCTGTGCATTCGGAAACATTAGTGAGAGTGAGCAGGGATCATACACGTGCTAGAGTAATTTCTCAGAAAAAATTGCTAGATTTCTTAGCTTCCCACGCAGACTCGCCTCTGTTTTCTGCATATTGTAGATTATGCATAGTAGTTTACTTTTACGGTAACAGAGCCAGCCGGTTAGCGTTATCCTGTTGAGTTTCGTGCCTCTCTAATCGCGTGGTCGTTTAAAGGCGGCAGGGCCAAGGCCATCTTTCCGGATTACAGCTAACCCTACGCGTCCAGTGCAAGAGAGTTTGGACTGAACTCTTCTACTTCCATTCTGTCCTCATCTGTAAGGGCAAGGCTTTCGCTGAAACGGAACTTGAGGTGTTGAAGATAGTGTTTTGCTAGCTGTGGAGAATATTCTAAGTAAAATATTCTGTGTAAGTGCTATGGAAGTGTTTGGGTACATTTCCAGTAAACATTTCATGCTAAACTCTATAAAGCACTTAATTTACTGAGCGCACAGTTCCTAGGTACAGAGGCACATGGATAACAGGGCAAAATGTAATGGAATTTCAGTAACTGTTTGAAAGCAGGACCTGCTGAACTGCCGAGGTGCAGTTCCTTTAGGTGGTAAATATCTTAGAAGGCAATGAGTGAACTTTTACAATCACCTAAATTGATGGGAGTTGAGGAAATAATTGTTCACCGTCAGCAGGTGTGTCACGGCGTCTCTAGCACACTCTCCTGTAAATGTGAGAAAAGTGAGTTTGCTATCTATATATAAACTTGCGGCCAATTATTCCATTGAAATCCTTTTGTGAACTTAGTTGCTACAAATAAAACCAGCTTTAGGCTTCCTCTGGATAAGGTCATTATTTCAATAACAGGGGAAATACTGTCATAAATATTACTAGATGAAAATATTATATATTACTTCCAGTTCTTAATTTGGCAGTTTTGTTGTAGTTTATTGGTCTACCTTAAAACTTGGATATGTTGTTAGCTTTTTTGCAGTTCTACCATCAGTAGCATTTGTGGCTGAGTTTGTAACTTGAAACTATGCTTTTTGCTGAGTGTTTGCTCTGCAGTGTTGTATTTCTGTCTAAAAGGTTCTCCCTCCCCCCCCCCCCCCTTGTTACATTTCCATTTTTGTCCTGTAGTATTTCTCCAGACACTCATTAGCTTATTTTAGTTATTCCTCTGTTCCGTATGTACATTGTCTAATCAATAAGCTTCTTCACTTGCTGCAGGATTTCCACCTTATTCTGCTTCCAGCTTCTGTGATGCTGCGTGATGAGATTCAGCCTTGGCTAGTGCACTATTGTCTAAATTTGCTGTGTTTCAGATCATTACACTGACTTTAATTTTGATGTATTTGCATTTTACTCAGCTCTAGTCATACTCTTTTCCCCTGATCGGTTAAATTACTCTCTGTGCAGTGTTACATTTGTACTACTGCTGGAAATACTAACTAAAGGCTTATAATTGAAGTGCTATTTACAACTACTGACCTCCAGCTCGTTTCTGATTTCTCTGTGATGTTGACCTTTTATAGATTGCACTGTTGTAAATCTTTGAAGTGATTCTTCCTGTCATCATATTTCTAGTAATTATGATTTGCATTGCATTAACACCTAGAAGCCTCTCCCACCTTACCCTTGTTGCATAAGATGACCTTTTTTATGCACTAATTCACATACGGGTAACAGAATACAATTCTTTCTCTAAAGAATTTAACCTGAAATGAAGATGAATGCTTGCCTCTATTGCCATACTTTAAATATCATAGCTTGAATTAATGAAATTGCTCAGAAAGGATCTTACTCCTAGAAACTATTTTGTTCCTTTTCTAAGAAATTCAGAGCCTGTTGAACTTCTTTCCAGGCTACATAAAGATAAATAAATAAAAATAAAGATTACAGGTATTATTTGAGAGAGGCCACATTTGAGAAAAATTTTCTCAAATTTTGTTCAAGTTGAACAATAACAGCAAAGAAAGCATTAGGTGAATATTGGTCTGATGTTTCCTCTTTGTTCATATTTCACTTCGATATTGAGGGCAACACGGAAACAAACTTGCAGCTGATCCTTACCCCAAGCAGGACTTGAGTCCTAGAATGTCATGATTGCCATCATTACTCTGGTAGCTGTACTCTGAAAAAATAGTGCCGGTTGGATGTATGCCTGTTGTATACTGTCCCAATGTTACTTAATAAATGAATTTGAGTCAGGACGCTAGTTTTTTAAAGATTGTATTCCTTAAAACCTCTGCATAAACAACTTGATGTTGACTCTAATGGCAGAGGAATGCTTACAGACAATAGTGTCATCTGCATCTCCGTATCAGGTTTCACACTGATCTCTCATATATGGTTTTCTGAGATCTTCATTTATTTATTTAGATAAATCTAGGTAGTCAGACTGTCCAGTTCCTTTTGCGTCTTGCTAAACTCTGAGATACTTCTTGTGTCAATATTTTGCAGATTGTCATAATGACGTTTCTCTTTTTACTGCAAAGTTTTAAAGTGCCTGTGATAAGGTACACCTTTGCTTTGAACTTCTTTCCTTGAACGCTGTCATGTTTGTGTTGTGTGTGTTGGAAAGCTTTTCTGCTCCCTAATTGCCTTTTCAAGACGATCTTATGTGCTTATGTTATGTCTTCCTTGTGCACTGAGCATAGCAATCCGTTCTTTTTCACTTTATCTTCATATAAGAGTACTCTCATGCCATGATCAATCTTGCTCTGAGCGGGTTTTTGTTTTTTTTTTTTTTTTTTTTAAAGAACTACTTTGTATAAATATAAAATTTTTAGTGTGTAAAGTATGGTTTATTTATCTTTTCCATGGTATAAAGAACTGGTTGGACAGGTCTGGAATCGCCCAGTTAATTCTAATCTGCAGCTATTGATGTGCACAGTAACCGTAATACGGCCAGAGAATCTGCTCTTTAGGGAAGTCTTGTGATGTTCTACATAATATGCAGTATTTGGAAAAGGTTAGACTAATACCCTTTTTCGGATATATTAGTATTCCTCAAATGTCAGTAAATACTTAGCGTCTAGGTAATTTTTCTGAATACATGCGGGCATTTTGCTGACTTTATTTATATGTAAGGCTATGGAGAACAAAACAGTACTGAATTTTTCAAACGTTACGGAACCTTACACAAGTGATATTGGCCACCATTCCTCAGGAAGGAATATGGAGGCAGAGGGTTTAAATGATGGCTCTTGGGTGACATACCTCAGTCATTGGCTGAGTACAAACTCAAGGTCTCCTAATTTTGAATCTCTTGATTTAACCACTGGGTATTACACAGTTCCTGAAAAAGCATCGCTCTGTAAGTGAGGGGATAAAATGCTACTAATACATCAAATCTTATCAAATGACTTTAAACTTATCTTAGCTTTCTTTTCACCAAGGTTTGCTGTAAATCTTTCTCACTAGGGAGTAGCAGGACTTGTGTCCTTGCTAAAAGGAGAAGATTGATTTACTATATTCATATGGAACCAGCAGCTTCCTATGAGTATGCAATAATGAATTGGAATATCCTATAGCTTTTACCCCTGTGCAACACTTCAGGCGACCTTAAAGACTGGAATATGTTACAGAAGTCCATTTGATAGAAGCTTATAAACGTGTGTCTTCTGCATAGAATAACAGCGTAACACGTCTTTTAGTATGTGCAATATTCTTATTCTTCAAATGCTCTAATTGATTGTTCATTGGGCTCAGTCAGCCAAAAGTGGAGAGAAACTTTGTACAGACATCATTAGTTTTTCTCCATTTAAAAATTAATCATGAAGAGCTCTGGCTCTTTAATTCTGTAATTTGTATATTTAATGGGCTGCTGCAGAATCTATGACAGTAATTAGCATAGCCTGAAAACTCATTAATACGCAACAACATGATTAATGCAGCATTAATGCAAACATGACTGAAGTTATTTGGGTTATGTAGTAAGAAGATTAAAGCTAAAATGTCCTGTTTGTTTTACCAGTAGCGGGTATAATGGGGTAGCAAGCAAAATAAGAAAAAACAGGTATCAAATTAGTCATTTTAGTGTAAAAGAAATTTTCAGTTCTTATCAAGAGGATTTGGGGTTTTGCCTGGTAGTTGGTTTCTACAAGAGGTGTTTCGTATTTGCCCCTTTCATTCGCTCAACATATTCTGTGTTTATGCTTGTTTAACCTTTTAGTTTGACTTGACTTTTTGGCAGTTTGAGGTATTAAGAGCTTATTAAAAAAAAAAAATAGTCTTTGAATTGTGTTATTCTGCATAAAGTTAGACTTTTTCAAAATATGGGGGCGTTGTACAGTCTAATTGTAAAAACAATGGATTTTTAGCTTCTCCTGGTTTTATTATCATCACAAAGTAAGGGGCCTGCTGCTTGCAATTGGACGCTCCAGTTACAGTTTGGAAAAAGTTGGGGAAATTTTTTTGGTGTGTTTGCATGCACAAATATATATGTGTGTGTACATACGTATATGGTCATATATATGACTTTTAAGTATATATTTTAAATTTCTACTAAAAAACTAAAGCAACTTAAAAATGAACAGCATTTACTTCATCAATGGCATTACTAACTCAGTGTAATGTTTGTGATGAACTTCAAAAATATTTTCAAACACATTAAGGGAACAGTAAAAAATGGAGCCTGTTCCTGGACCAAAGACAACAAAAGATGTTGGACAGACTTGGGAAGAATACTTTTCAGCTTCTTCTCTCAACAAAATCTACAAAGCTATAGACCATCACCAAAATGTGAAGAACTTTTATTCAGCGGGGGATCTTCATGATTATGTCCAGGAAAGCATCCTCTGAGCTCCTTCTTTTCCTCTAATTCTGCTGTCTTTTATGTGAAACTGCTTTAAATACTAATCCCTTTTTGTGAAGCCTCCCTTCTATTTTTTTGCAAGGTGCATTTTCTTATTAAAAATACATTTTAAAATGTGTTTTAGCTATTGTAATGACATGTAGAATGAAGAATCGCTCTCGGAGAGAATAATGACTAAATATTAATTCAAAGGAAGTGAAGGAACTGAGAGTTCTCTTCCCCATCTATCACCTCCCCAGATAAAAGAAATTTTGTTTTAGAATTTCTGTGGTAAAATGTAGTTTGATTAGGCAAAAGCATTTGTACAGGGTCTTAATGTTAAGTAAACACTTAACATTTGTCATCCTGAAGGTACTGCTGAGAGCCCAATGCCATAGTCAAAATTTTATATACAATTTAGTTGGCGTTATGCACAAAAAAGGGCTTTAGTAAGCACAAAGAGATCGCTTTCTTTGCCAACAATTTTCTATTAATTTGATTGGAATGTAAGATTATATAATTATTTACACCATTTCCAATAAGGATATAAGTAGAATGGAAATGCAAATTTTGTTTGTACAGTTCTGTGAGAAGTTGAACTGAAAATGGATGCGCTTCACAAATTATGCAACATTTGTTTCTAATAATGCATTGTGATTTTCCAGATATTAGGCAGGCTTGGTTTTTTATTCTTTCCAATTGTAATGTGCACTGTTTTCCTTTCATGATTTCCTAAGTCCACAAAGGGAAAGTCTAGGAAAAGGAAAAGTCGAGGAAAAGGAAAGGGAAAGCTAGGTTATTTAATGCATAAGATTCTTACTTTTTAATCTTATGCATATGGGTTGGGATTCGATGTATTTATGAAAACTAAACTGATACTTTTCTTGTTGTTGACCTCACCCAGGTTGGAAATACCTTTATGTGGCTGTTCTTGTCACTTTTGGACAGATTTGTTCATGTGGTTATACATAGGTTTTGGTGAAGGGGCATGGGACTTTTGAGGCTTGTAGCAACTTATGCATTTAATGAGTCTATTAACTTATATTTGTTGGCTATTTTGAGCTGGACTCTGAACATCCACCTGTAGAGAAAGGTACTTTACAGGTGCTTTAGCTGAGTGCACAGGACAAACAGATTAGTTTTAGGTAGGTCACTTTGATGAAATCTCTCAGCTGTTATTGTAAAAGATGTCTTCAATTACCTTGCCCCTCTGCCTACATTCTCCTCTCGAGTCCTCTTCCCCAAAATTTCAAAAAGTCAAAAGACATTTTTTGAGCACTGTGAATGTTTTTGCATGTTGAAATGCTGATTATTAAACAAACAAAAAACCCCAACAAAAGAAAACCAAAACAAAACCCACCCAAATCATAGAATGGTTTAGGTTGGAAGGGACCTTGAAGATCACCGAGTTCCAACACCCCTGCCATAGGCAGGGACACCTCCCACTAGACCATGTTGCTCAAAGCCCCATCCAGCCTCGCCTTGACCACCTCCAGGGATGGGACATCCACAACTTCTCTGGGCAACCTGTTCCAGTGCCTTACCACCCTCAAAGTGAAAAATTTCTTCCTAATATCTAATCTAAATCTACCTTCTTCCAGCTTGAAGCCATTCCCCCTCGTCCTGTCACTACATGCCCTTGTAGAAAGTCCTTCCCCAGCTCTCCTGTAGGCCCCCTTCAGGTACTAGAAGGCTGCAATAAGATCTCCCTGGCGTCTTGTCTTCTCCAGGCTGAATAGCCCCAACTCTCTCAGCCTCTCCTCATAGGAGAGGTTCTCCAGCCCTCGGATCATCCTCGTAGCCCTCCTCTCGACCTTTTTCAATTTAATATCAGCCAGTTACTAAAAAGGAACTCTTAAAAAGGTGTGCATTCACAGGGTAGCATGCTGATATTGCTCCTCAGTTTAATGACTTTAAAATGCCCATGTTTGTCACTCAAATCTTCGTTCCTCTAATAACCTGGGTGTGCCATCTGTGAAACTAGGATAAAAATCTAATCACAACCCACTACTGCATAAGTTGAAGCTATGTAGATCCTTATAGAAGGGTAGAGTCTGTCCTAACACACTTTGGCATACTGAAAAGAATTAGTAATAATATTAGTAATTTCCCTTTATTACTGTGTTCTTCTTTTTGTCTTTTATGTTCACTGTATACAATGCCTGTAATATGTTTTGTACAATGCTATTATAAGTAAAGAAATTCAATTACAGAAATTGAAGAAATGTCTTTATTTATAATTAAAGGAATTCTGACAGCTTCTCCAATTGCAGCTATAGTTTGAAATGGAATTAAAGATTTTATTTGAATTACATACATTAATATTTAATTTGTAATAGAATTTCCTGTTGTTTTTTACCCCAGAAATCATAACAACTCCTTGTGGCCCAATCACTTTCGTCACATAAACAGGCCTGTTAGGTGAATTGTTGAGTTGCAATGAAGATTCGGTTGATTAAAAGTACATTCCTACTATGCCCCACACATGGTCATGTTTTCCACCCAGCCTTTAGTAGCCTCAGTAGTGTGGCTGAGATGCAGTCTCCATATATGACAAATTACAGAAGTAATTGTGTTGTCACTATTTTATTTATGTTCCTATTTATCTGTTATATCTAACATTGAGGCTAAGTTTTAGACATGCACACTGAAATAGTAGACACAAGTCTTTGAGAAGCTTTCCTGCAAAATCCTCCCCCCCCACCCCCACCCCCCCCCAAAAAAAAAAAAAAGAGGAAAGTTTTTCTGTTGATCCAGTGTTGTTTTCAAGTTCTTTGTAACTTTTGATTTTTAGAGGGAAGCTTTCTGTGTTCAGGCTAAGTAAGATCCATTTTCAGTGCTCAGGGTCAATAAGGCAGAAAAATGAGATACACCTAGCTGTTACAAGTCTAATGGGATTGCTGGCTATGTTTTGTTTTGAATATGATGTCCAACCTGGACTTGAGAAATCTAGTCAGATATTTTTTTAATTAGTACATTCCTGTGAAAAAATATTAATTTCACAAATTTTCATCTTCCAGTGAAAATAGTATCTATGAGGCAGAAGTTTGCTTAATATTTGGTTTCTCCATTGCACTTACTTCTAGAGATGCAAGAAAATATTAATATTGAGGTATGAAAGTACTTATTTAGAGCTACCTTATATGAACTTCCTTACCTCATGAGAAGCCCCAAAGATACCTGAACTTAAAGGGGCAGAGTTCTTTTCTGAATTATGTAATAGGTGACAAATGAATTTAGAATTTGCTGTTTGGGCTGCGACTGAAAGCGATGATTCTTGATTCATCAATACTTTATATGAAGCTATGGCAAATCTACAGGCAGGAATTAAGGTTTGTGAGCCTTTTCAGTATCCAAAGAAGAAAGAAAGCTCCTGCATAACATTTGAAAACTTTTAGAATTACTGCAATATTACCATTCTGAACCATATAATTTATATTTTCTAACACAACATTATAAAACAATGGTGATTTTGCAGAAACTCAATTATTTTGTTAGTATTTGTCCTTCTGAATTAGGTGTGAGGAGGGATCCTCTGGTCTTCAGAAATGTCTTTTGACAGCTCGATAAAAATACTGGCAGTTTGTTAAATTAACTGTGCTTTCCAGTGCTGGGATTAGAGGCCATCAGTCTCAGCCTCTCCAGCAGATACTGCAGCTGGAAATACCTGGAATCTCAAAGTACAGCAACAGTGGCTATTTCCGAGCCAGGCAAAGCTATGCTTTTCCATAAGTAGGGACACAGTTGAGTTTTTTACTTGGTGGGCATTACTTACGTACAACTGCTTTTTGCAGGTATTTTAGTAACATGACTGATTTTAATTGCTTAGAGAATGTTTCATATCTGTGAGCGTATCATGTGATTTGCACAAAAACATTTATGTGATTAAGAAATGGGGTCAAAGGATATTTCTTATGGGTATAGTTAGTTAACAAGCGTGACCTAGTATGAATGTGCATGAGAATTATAATTCTTTAATTTTTTAAGATATGGATGCTGTCTACAAGAAAAACTTTTGCCACTTGTTTTCTGCCTGATGTAAGAGTGAAAATGTGTGTGAAAAGAAGGAATAGTTTTAAGGAGTTGGGTAAAACCCAATAAATTACTCTGTTCAGTAAAAAGCATTTTACGCAGAAATGTCTTGGAAGTGTTTAGTATAGGTAGGTGTTGCTATTGCTGCCTTTTCATTTCCTTTTGCAAACAAATTAGTACAGTAAAAGCATGGCTCCACCATAGACTCAGCCTGCAATGTCTGGATTTGCATGTTAGATAAGTTGGGCCAAATTTGGCATATGGTTTCATAATTTTTCTGGAAGATGATGTTCCAGGAGATAGCTTAAAAGAAAGGTGTTACAGTCATAAAAGATAGGTGGTATCCAAAATTTGTTTATTCATAATTATACTTCTCAAAACCAGATGCATAATTTGAATTGTTTCGTTAATGTGTCCTTAGATAGTTACTGAGTAAGTTTATGCCATGGAAAACAATACTCCAATATTTACAAGCTGATTAATTAGATTGTTGTTTTGATATTTCATTTGTGGTAAAAAGTAATGTAAGAGAACTATGTGTTTGTTTGTTATCTTCTTGTATGTCATTTGAATGACATCTCATGTGCTGAGACAATATTTTATCAGAAACCAAATGGACGACTATTGATGATGATCTGTAAAGTTCTTAACTAAGCTTAGTTCATCAATTATTCCTTAGGATGTGTCCAAATTTTGTTAAAACTTGTTCTGTTTAAGGTGATCTTTGTACACTTAGTTATATGTATTTATAAAAGAATATGCATAAATATACATATAAATACGTGTGTGTATACATATGATCTTTTGGAACCAAACTCCCACTGTTCTTCACAGAAATTCTTCATAGAAATCCTTCTATGCAGGAACTCCGTCCCTACTTTATGAAAAAAAATGTTAAGGGACAAGTGAAAATCCACTTGTAAAACATCAACTATTAGAACAGTACGCTAATGTTTGAATTATATTTTTTTAAGGAAGAAGTTACTGAACAGCGTAACTCATAATTGTGTATCATTTTTTTATGCATGAGTGAGGGCTCTGAAATCACAGACATTTCTCTCAAAGGCTGATTCAGTCTGGAGTAGTGAAATTTCTCCTGCAATGACTGGCAGGGGTTTTAGTGAACAAAACTTCCAGGATTTTGGTTTGTCATTTTACTGCTGTTTTTAAAACCACTTTTTATTTGTAATTATACTGTTAGAATGCAGAAGAACTATTTTTGGCATTAACCATCTGCTTGCTTTTTCTAACCAGGTATTAAAGTGAAATTTAGAACCCAGGAACCTGACGGTTTGATTTTTTTCTCTGCATCACCTGGGAATCAAGAGGAATACATCGCACTTCAGCTGAGGAGTGGGCGTCCTTACTTTCTTTTTGATCCACAGGTACAACAGGATACAATAAAAATAGCTTATGTTATTTCTTTCAGTACTTCTTTGCATACTTATCCTTTTTAAGTTATTGTTTAATTGATACAAGCTAACTGGCTGTTCAGAACGCTTAGGTAACTGGACTTTTTGGGGAGAGACACACTGAAACACTAAAGCTTTCCTCGATTTTTGTTTTGTTTGCCACAATTCATGACTTTTTTTTCCTTTTTATGGGTTGGGGATTTTGTTAGTACCACTGAACACCACCATAGCTTAAAGTACCAAGATTTCAAAGGTGGGCAGAACTACTTTTTGAATTAGCAAATAAAGGTTATGTATTTTTTAGCCAATTATTTTTAAGCTTTCCATCTTGAGACTTTGTCTTTTCCTAATGAAATCAGTGTCTTGCCATTAATGTAATGAAAGTAGTCTCCTGCTTCTAGTAATAACTACCACAGCAAAACCATAAATAATGAGGGAAATATTATCAAATAAATTCCACAAAATTAAAAATAAGGCCACATTCCTTGCATTTCTGTTTGGGTATTTTCTGTTTTCTCTGCACCCCGAAATTGGATCTCCTCATGGAACAGAAAAAACATTACAGACTCAGTTATATTTTGGATGTATGCAAGAAACTAAGTAATTATCGGATTTTCTAATGATATTGGCAGCATATGGTATCATACGTATCCATATATGCACATCCTTTTGGTAAGGTTACCACTGCCTTTGTGTTGCTGGAAGGCCTGGTCGTTGTATTGGCCCTATCTTCTGTCATGCCTCCGTGTCTAATTATATGATTGGCGTTGTGTCTATTGCTCCGTGGGGTCGAACAGAAATGCTTACTTGGTATAAAATGCCATGGATATAGAGATTTTGACAACCCACTGTTAACCTTTGCTTCCTGAGCTCTGCTATGGTCCAGGCACTGGTGCTCCATGACCCTGTAGAGGACACGTGCAGCAGCGAAGCTCCTCCTCAGCTCTGGAGAAGCTGTGGAGGAGGCATGGTGCTGCACAGAGGCTAGTCTCTATGCGATCCCCGGGCTAGAAAACATCAAATCTGCTTCTGTCCCCAAGACATAAACTTCTATTATTTCCACTGTGTTTACACACAGGCATGGTCGTCTTTTCCTTGTTGCAAACTGAATCAGCGTGTACTTCAATCTTTGGGACGATGTTTAACATTGTTGTTAATGTTGCCCTCATCCACATTTTAATAGGTACTAGGTCTGTTTTGTCTCTCTTATTCTTATACCTTCACTTAGCTGGAAAGGAATTTTTATTTCCTTTGCAAGATCTTTCTAGGTGTAATAGTTTGATTTTTTTTGTTGTTGTTGTTGCTTGTTTAAATGGGAGTGGATATCTTTCAAATAGCATTTTAGTGCTTCAAATAGTATTCCTAGCCCTCCTTCCAGATTTGCTCCTTCTGAAGTAGCTTTGTATCAGCTAGGTTGGACTCATTCCCTAGAAGACGTATTTTTTTTGATTCACAGTATTTAGGAGATAGGGAGGAAGGGGGACGGGTGGAAATGTGGCTGGCTTGGGGCTTTAATTTTCATCTTTTTTTCCCTTTTTTCCCTGTCCTTTAACTGAACAAAAAATGTGAGATTCTGTCCGTATTCATTCCCTAGAGCTTCTTATTTCAGCAGTATTTTCAATAGTTGCTATCTTGAATTGTAACAAATTACTTGGTTATGAATATATCTTTTTTTATCTTTGTGTTTCATTTGAATCAGCTTGGGACAAATGTCCCAAGCTGATTTTTATGACCATCACTTCTTTATTGTTCCCTCCTCTTACAAAGTCTAAAATAGCCTATATGGCTGGTTCAGTGAGTGTTTGTAGAAAAAAAATAAATAAATCTTTAGTTCAAGGCATTGAGGAATAGTGTAGGTCTTAACATTTGATTTACTGTAGATAGATTATAAATTTAAGTTATAATTTTTTTTCAGTCTTCTGTATCCTTAATATGCTGTGCTACCATACTGTGTTTACCTTTGTTTCTATGTTTTCTACATAGTTTGTTTCTTTTTTCTTTTTGCTGTTATTTGCTATTTCTATCTTATAGTGTCAGGTATCAAGTTCTATAACCGCAATTCTCAGTCCTTCATTTGTGTATCACTTTGCATTACTGTGCAACTGCTTTAGTTACATCTTATTGATAACGTGTGGTTTCTTAACTAGGTTCTATGCATTGTTTTCTCTAATTATGGTCGTGGCATATATGATAAGCATTTATGGCCCCACCTCTGTGCTCTTCTCTTAAAAACTGCAAAAAATCTTTTTGATGATAATTATGACTCTGCTGCTTTTTATCGAGAGCAGCTTTGTGTAATATTGTGTGCTTCCTTCCAGCTGTGTCCTGTCACAGGTTAATTATTTTTACCCTTAGTCCCTTTCAGGATTTTGGTATGTAACTTTGCTCATGGTGAGCAGCGTGTTTTCTCTTTGTTGTATCTGCTCTGGGGGTAGTCCTGCCAAGTCGTCTTTGTGGGGAGTTTTCAGCAGCCTAAATTCTTCCTTCTCTAAGCATTCGTTTCAAATCCTGTTCTCCCTGTCCAGTCATACTTCTCTCAACTTTATGTACACCACCATTCATCTAGCTGTTGTCTGACCATCTCTTTTGTTTCTCTTTTGTGTTGTCTAGCTGCTCTTCTTTCCTTATTGTTTTACTGTCATTCTTTGCAGGTTTCTACTCATGCTTATGGAAGCATGAGTTTTTTTGCTAACAAATGTCTTCCTCAATCTTGTCTGCATAATCAAGTTGTTCCATAGACCTTCCTCTAAACTCAGTGCGCCTGCAAACTTTCATCTGTCTGTGGAAATTCTTCCCATCACAATGCATTTTACATCCACCCCTAAATTACACAGTCAGCTCTAGCGACAATTTACAGTTATCTTTCAGTGGCTACAGGTCATTTGTTCTATTTTTTTTTTCCCAGGGAAATACTGAATATTTTATACAAAGTGAAATCACTAACAGTGGAAATTTAAGGCTAATCTATAGCACCGTTTCCCTCAATGATTAGGACAGTCTAAGGCTAAGAGTATTGGCATTCTTCTCACAATATGGAGGGAATTGAATCCAGCTTTTCCATTTTAGAAGATGGTCCATTTACTAAACTTTACAGCAAGAAGGAGGAACACCAGATACTTTTCTTTTTGCTTGTGGTTTGTGCAGAGGCTGAAATAGTAGGCACCGTCTGAGGGTGAGCTGTTACTCCCCTAAAAAGGAAGGTGGAGAATACATGGCTATGCATCCCAACTATACCTTGCTGCTTGGCATTGGCAGAACTTCAGCACTTGTTCACCTTTTCAGTGGTAGGAGTTCGGGCATTGAAAGAACTTGACTGGGAGAAGTGTAGCTGCATTCAGACTTTGGCATCTAGACAGTATCTTCGAGGATTTGCGTTTGTGATGGTTCTATTCATTTTCATGAATATAAACATCAGCATGAAGAGCCGCAGAGATTCGTATTGACTTAGTTATTACTGAGAGCTACTAAAAATGAAGACTTATTGTATGGGTCAGCAAATTAATCTAGATTTGGTTCCCTATGTGTGATTTCCAAAATGCCTAACAAGCTATTTCACAACAGGATATTTGAATATGATCACAGTTACTCAAGTAGTTCTGGATAAAATGTCATACAGATGCTTCCACTGTAGTTCATGCTGAACCCTGAACACCATCTTCCTCCCCCCCCCCCCCCCCGAAATTAAGCACAGGTTAGCACATATGGTTGTGTGGTCCCAGATTGAATTGGTTACAAGTAAATGTGGTTTCTGATGTATAAAACTGTTAACGCTCTAGACTGTTGCCAAACATAATATGAAGAACCACTTATTCAGGCACCTGATCTTTAGAATGCAGCATCGTTTGTAACAATTTTAACGCTAACTAAGTACACTTTGATGAGACAGCATTTAATAAAATGCTCATTAATTTCATCATTAGCAAGGGTATGCTAAGAAGTAAGCCAGTTTCTTATGTCACGCCCAATTAGCATCCCATGCTAGTAATCCCATTAGTATTGTTGAATTCACTAATGGAAAAACTAATGGGCATGCTACCAGGGCACATTAATTGGGCATGACACCAGTTCTGGTTTTAATTATTAAACTACGATAATGAAATGTGTGTTTGTAAAATATTAAAATGTTGAAATAGGAGAGAAGACAATAAAAAATAGTATATGAAAAAGCACGCATTAGTATGTAAGGATATATAGCTTTGTATTGTTACCATGGGACAGAGGACTGCTGTACAGACTGCCTTAGTACCAAGATGTGGGCTGAATGGAGTAGGAAACATGCTGTAAATATTAATAGCAAATTATTTCTTCCTCTAACTGTGTACATATGTACTCATCATATGTATTTTCATACATAGGATACACAGTGAAGCTCCCCAATTAAAAATGTACTGTAAAATATATATTATATTCATAAATCTATATGCTGACGAGCAATTTCAAATAGATGCACATCATTAAGGACAGAATACTAACTTTTAACAGGAGTTTCAGTATTAATCACAATAGGTTGATGTTTTTATCAACAGGTTTTTTTCATATGTGTAACTCTAAGGTCCTTGAGCCAGAAATTTCTGAACTGCCTGGTTTGCTGCTGCAAAGTAACAAGTAGACCCCCAAATTACAAGGCACTTTTTATATTTCTTTTACGTATTTTTTTACAATTAGTTTTTTGAAGCCTGTCTTAAGCCATAAAGTGACTGCAGAGGTTATGATTCTTTAAAATTATGTAGTGCCCGTGAAATGTTTTTCCATTCAGTAGTTGCCTGCTACATAGGACAGTTCTATTTTGTGAATTCAACAGAATAACTTTGAGTTCCCAGATGGTTCCAGTAGGGTATAAAGTCATGAGACAACATTTTGGGAATTATTGGGAAGTTGAAAGATTGTTTGGATATAAATATCAGAAAAATGCCTGGAATAAATTAATTTTATTTTTATTGCATCATTATATGAATTCATGTGGTATTTATTTTAGTTGTTTACAGTCTTGAGATTTGGTTTGGCAACTGCATCTGTTATATTCCTCTTACTCAGCGATTCAGAAAAGATTTCTCTGCATTTTGTCATGGATGTCTCTCATTTCACCCCCTCATATCATTATAATCTTTTGTTTTAATAAAACCAGGTAAAAACTCTAGTTAAATTTAAAAACATTTACACAAGCATACCTTGTACAGTAAAAACCTCCTCAATAAGTGCCTTCTATTCACTCCCTTCCACCCCCTCACCCCGAATCTCTTGGTATGACTTTTTCCTTCATAAAGGTGTTATACTCTCTCACCTAAAAATTCAATTCCTTTTGATACCAGGTTAACAGGAACAGAACATGCATTTCATACTGTCCTACAACTACATGTCTTTTTTGGACCCCTTCCTGTAGTCAACAATCCTGTTGGATTTCTGTGGATGGAACATTGAATCGTGGCCATCACACTTCACAAAAACAGCAATCAATGAAGTAGTTAAATAGAGACTTAATTAAAAAAGTAAATAAAAAATCAAAAATCTGAGTGACATGACCCTCAATAATTTGTGCCTTATCCTTATCTTTATCAGAGGTACTACACAGGGTTTTCTATTTTTAATAGAAACTGAACTGGATCCTCAATCCCTCATTAATTATTTGAGAAGGTTAATTTAGTGGGGAAATCGGTCCTAAACATCATTCAGTATTGCAAAAGAAGTTAAACAGAGGACTTTTGTCTTTATTTTTAAATGTTGTATACCACAGAATGTTATTCTAAATAGGTATAATTCTAAAAGGTATAATTCTAAACCTTACCTTCATAATATTCTAAATCAGATTCTTCTTTTAATAAAAAGGGGTCTGCGGTAGCAGTCACTCCAACTAATGATGGTGGAAGAGAGTACAACGATAACAGTTGGCACCAAATAATTGCTACAAGAATTCAAGCCCTGGGAAACATCACAGTGGATGGGCAGTACACAGGTAATCAATTCAGTTTCATTTTGCTTTATTATTTTGGTATTACTCAGGGTATTGCTCACTTGCTTAATTTTCCACTACCTGTGTTCATCTATACAGCAAAAAAACTCAGTTTTCTGACAAAATCACTCCTGTTTTGTCTGTGCATCTGAGGTATCTGTCCACTGTGAGTCTTTGCTAATTTAATACTAAGTGGTAGGAGTTTGTCTTTTTATATTTGTGAATCTATTATTGTATTAGTATTCTTTTGTAAAAGAGCTCTAAATATTTCCAGGGTATGTATGTGAAAGTATTAGGATATTGTGTTACATTAGCCTCTTTTATCAAATATCAATATTCTGTTATTGAGTTGAAAATCTGTTGAAAGCATTGAACACAAGAATAATGACCTATTTTGTTCAGGTTCTTCCTTAGCAACTAGTGGCAGTACCGTTATTGGGGAGAACACGGGAGTTTTTGTTGGAGGACTTCCACAGGGTTATACTATTGTAAGAAGGGATGTAGGTGAGTATGATTGTGATATAATGAATCCTATACAGTGGCACTGACTTAACTGCTTTTCCAGTGCTGTAGGGTTGTGTCAGAAACATGAGGACAGTACTTAATTTGCATAATTATTTACATAATATTTTTAAACAAAAATAAGTCTGTACAGTTTCTTGAATTTTATCTTTCGGGATAGATTGAAGTACCTATATAACTGATTTCATCAGCACTGTATGAGGTCTGTGTATGTTTTATTGAATTTTATACACAGAACTAGTATGCATGTGAAACTTATGGGTATGTTTTACATTTTAGATACCTAGATTCTTTTCCAAAATACACATACAAATTGTTTTTATTAGCTTAAGAGCAGGGTTGTGTGTCCCACCTGGACACAGGGATACAACATGCTGGGCTTTTCTGGTGTGAGTTTGGATCCTTCAGGATCCGTTGAACTCATAAGTGTATGAATATATCTGTATTCTACAGCTGTATTTATGTGGACCTGGATTGTAGCTGGCTTCCACAGGATCAGTAAACATACCTATTCTTATATAAACTTGGTCTATATGCCAAGTATATATTCTGCCAGCAGTAACAGGGAGGTGACTGCATACAAAACCAGTATATAATCAGCTGTTCTCAGGGGATTCATATCCAGGCTTGTGCTTTTTTTTTTTTTTTTTTTTTCCATTTAAACCTGAAAACTAAATTGTTTATTTAAGTTTGTATTCCCACCACTGATAAGGACATCAAATCTGGTCAATTACTTGATGTGAGGTACACTAGAGTGCAACTTCCTCTGTCCTCCTACATCCAGAAATAGTGCATGTGATGTTCTAAAACTTTGGTTCATAAAGTAATGCAGGGTGCCTCCATTAAAAACCTCAACTAAATAATCAAAATGAGATTGACTCTACCCTTCAAGAGAATGCCATCTATAAAATCCTGCTTTATATTTTTGTCCCCAGTAAAGAAAAAGAGATAGAAGCCATGATTTCCTTTTTTTTTTTTTTATTCAAACAAGGGAAGAAAAGTTTCCCGATGGAGCTTCTAGAAGTATATTCATCTGCCTAAGCTTTTGCAACACTGTTTCGTCCTATTCAACAGATGCATGCCTTTCTTCGCAATTATTGTTTTTTTTAAAGAGGATAAACCTGAAAAATTTCCTTGGAATCTTCATGGAGTAGATCTGTGCTGTTGATTTGAAGGCACCTGTTGGCAAAATCTCAAAGTTTAATATTTTTCAGCAACATAGCAGTAGCTGCCGCTCTTAGTGACTAGACCCATTCAGAAATCTGGATTTAGCTAGAGACTAGATTTACGAAGTGATCGATGGCTGGTTCTCGATGCATTCTTGCATATATACAATAGGGTGAGTGTGTATAAAACATATAAATTAATCCCCGTGTTTAGTTGCAGATTGGCTTAAAAAATTATTTTCCATTTCTGCAGGGATGAAAATGATAGTCCAGAAAGGATTTGTGGGGTGTCTCAGTGACATATTTTTGAAAAAAGTGGATACTCCCCATGAAAACTGGGAATCTTTGAACTGGCAGGATGCTGAAGAGCAAAACAATGTTTATCGTATTTGGGAAGGATGCCCTGTCGCCCTCTCCAAAGGAGCACATTTTCTTGGCAAAGGTAATTTGCTGTACTATTGCACTAGTCCAGTATACTCTTGAGATATAAAAAGTGATCATATCAAAAGAATTGCAGTGATCTGCTTTTCAAAGTAGTTTTAGTTATATAGGATTATTTTTGAATGCTTTAAAATCTGGTTCCTGGATTTACAGAAGACTGCTGCATGGAAGAGGAATTGCATTCACAGACAGGTCCTGCTGCTGTATCTGTATGCAGCTTTTATATGCATGTAAAAGGTGAAGTTTCACTTTTGAAGAGACACAGATGCCTATAACATATCAAAAAATGCAAGGCAGAAAAATTTAGAAAATTGCACCAGTTTAGTTTGTTGCAGTGCATTATGAATAACTGTCCTTTACAAAGCTGAGTGATAAAGTTGTAAACCTAAATCTTAAAACCTCCAAGCTCTTCATATCAAAGTAGAAAGTAGCACCTAGATTTTTGCTTTTGGTTTCTTGAACCTATTTACTTATGTATTTGATTAAATTCTGCGTGTATTTGCTTTCTTTCAAGGGTTCCTGGAACTGTATTCAGGTGTTTTCAGTGGTGGACTGGAATTTGAGATCTCATTCAAATTTAGAACAGATCAACTGAATGGATTGCTTTTGTTCGTTTACAATAAAGATGGCCCAGATTATCTTGCAGTAAGTTCAGAAATACAAATAACTGTATTCAGATATGACCTGGGAGTTTTGTCTACTAAGATATGCCCAGCATTTAAAGAAATTTCAAACTTGTTATTTTTGTGGTTTACTTATTTTGAAATGCTGTGCACAGCAAAGTGTAAGGGGAGCAAAAAGACTCCAATGAATGCTCAGAGTAGGTTACCTGTGGTGTTTATATCATAAATAAGAAAGACATCAGTGCATGAATATATGAAAAGCAGAATTATTCTCTTTCCTGAGTTAGAAGTGATTAGAAAAGAGAATAAAAAAATGTGCATTAAAAGCTTTCGGTTCATTCTTGGGAAAGTATAGAGTTATCTGATTTCCCGGTTCTCGTACTAGAACAAAATCAATTAAATTGTAAATCAAAAATTTCATGACGGAAATTGTCCGATGCCCAAAAAATCTTTCTTTTTAAAGGTATATGTATTTTTTATAATCAATGTGATTTCTTCATTTTGATTTGAAACATAATGATTGTTATAGAGACAGCAATTAGCGGTTTAGCTTAATCCCATCTCATCCCTATCACTGTTTTCCCAACGCCATAGAGGAAGTTCTACAAATCCTGCATTAGGTAAATTTCTGAGATAATGCCTATGAACTTTCTTGTTGGTGTCTGTTGCATAAGACTACTTTATGCTCTGAAGTACTCGTGCTTCCATCTTTTCCAGGATTTTGTTTTAAGGTTGAATGTGTTTGTTACAGCTTTTCAATTTATTTTTTTTTATTAGTTACATGGCTCTGGATTTTCATATTTTTCTTCCCCCAAGGATTTTGAACGTAATTAGACTGTGGTTGCCATTGCTTAGTGCGTCAACTATAGTTACTACTTGCACCAACCAGAAGGTATTACTTTGAAAGTAATATCTCTTTTTAGTTGGTCCAAGAAGCAATCATTTCCATTTAGAAATTTTTGAGGTTATTGTTACTCCTTATGACCTAACCTGCCCTTTCTGCATTTTTATTGAATCTCATTTATTTATTTATTATTATGCAGCTGTTTTGCTAATGGCTGTCATGTCACAGCCTGTTTTATTGCATGGCCTTATATCTAATGTGCCTTTTCTTTTAAACTTCTGACCTAAAATGTATAAATATATTTTTCTGCTTTTCAGGTCAACTATAACTTAGTTTTCACTTTTTATATTACTGAGTTTCGCAGCAGATCACTTTTTTTCCTGGATTTTGAATTCTGCTAGAAGCGATTGCATCCTCTTTTTCAAGCAGCCTTAGTCCAAAAACTGAGTTCCAATAAAAAATCTTGCTAATTACGTGTTACTAACTTAGTTTTGCCCTCAAATAACAACCAAGATCATAAGCTAATAGCATAAGATGCTGTACAGACACTACTGTCCCACCCTAGAAAGACTTGCATGTGTGTAATTCACAGTATAGGAGCACTATTTACATGAACAGTATTCACAGGGACAAACACAGGGCTTGGATTCTTCTGGAGATTCTTGTGGTTTGTGATCCTTGTTTCCTTCCTCTTGCTCTGTGAAGAACTAACAAATAGAGACAGCTTCTGACTGTAAAGGGAGAAGGGTACTTACTAAATTGAAAGTGCAGTCAAAAACATGAAGTAGTTAGACAAAACACCTTCCTTCTCTACTCATACTTCCAGATTTTTGGCAGTATTATCTTTACATTATTTTTAGCACTTAAAACTGTGATTAGTTATTTTTCTTAGCATTTTTCCTAAGTCAAATAATTTTTTTTTTTTAATCTCACTTTACTCCTGACCTAAATGTCTCCACCGCCTTAAGGTGAGGAATTTGAGAGAGGATGAATATATGCATGCTTTTCCAACCCTTGCAACTTTGTGTTCTGCACATACATAATGATGACAGAAGGTTTTTCCGTACACTTGAGCTCACAAAAAAAGGTTAATAGAAAGTGAAAATGAGGTGTGTACCATGTTGCGCATGAGCTGCGATGTCTTTGTTAGGATCTTTGGTCAGGAGACATGTGCATTGCAAAACAGATTATAGGCTATACCACTTATCCTGAGTGTCAACGCAAGATGGTATGCCCTGACCCTTCCTTTTGCATAGGTCACAGCTCTCTTATTAGCTTTATAGTTTTGGAACGACTAAACTAGACACATGGCTGGCCTGCTACCAAATGGCCAAAGACTCTGTCTTGTCTTCTGCTCAAGACAAAATTATGTCCTGGAAAGGTGCTCTGTGTAAAGGTCACTTCTTCCATGACTTCCATGCTGTGAGAATTAACTCAAGCTAGAGAGGTCAATCTGATTCTCTTTGGATCCAGGCACAATAATTATGAGCAAACTGTGACCAGATAAACTATTACGAATCACTAGCTCTGACTGGCATGTATTTCCTCATGAGTTTGTGATTGGGCAAAGGCACTGTGACTGCTGGTAGAGTTTGCATTACTGATTTTGATGCTGACCACTTCAACAGCAGAGAAAGCCTGAGCGCTGCAGATCTTATATGCGACAGTGGCACCAGCTCCCAAGACACTGTAGCTGATGAAGTTAATGTTGAATTCAAGAGCTGACTTACTTCTGCAAAGCAGCAAAGTAAGAAAGAAGTCCTGTAGGAACTTTTTCAAAAGAATTGCACTTAAGTAGCTGCATGAAGTAAAATAACCCGTGTCTGAGATGAAAGTGTTATCTGTGATGGAGCTAAGGAGGGCTGTGAAATAAGTGTTTTGGGGACTCAAAGTCAAAATCTTTTCATTAGCAAAGAAGTGGCTGGTACTCATGTGGGACTCATGAAGGTGATACACCTATTTGTCACCAGTGATTTCTCTTGGTCTGATCTGAAGAAGAGATTTCTATTCTGTTTCCATTGAAGACTGACTGATTCTGAGGAGACTATTGAAGGGTCTGTGTTTGGGCTGGACAAAGAGGGCTGGTACCAGTACAGAACATCTCTTTAACCTTATTGATTTTGAACTGGAAAGCCCAGTTCAAGATCAACACCACATACTTTTTCTTTCAAAGGGCTCACAAACTTACTGTCATTGCCAAGTTCTTGGAAGTCTCTTGTTTGTCTCTGCTGGTGTCCCTGAATCTCAGGATGACTTCCTCGTTCAAAGGAGATGAAGCTATAATCAGTCTTGTAGCTCAACATTGGTTGGGACCATTTTGGATGGCAGGTTTAACAAAGTGTCCATCAGCCTCCAATGCAGCCCCTATGCTGAGTTTTGTTTCTCAGATAATCCTTTCATCTTCAAAATCATATGTTTATAAGCAGATTGGGTGAGGTGGGGACTGACTGGTCCCTGCAGAGAAGGAAAATACAGAAGCACAAAATAATTTAGGTTGAAGGGATCTTTTGAAATATTTTATTCCAAATCTTGACTAAATGTAGGACCAACTTGAGTTTTATCAGGTTGCTCCAGGCATTTTCTGTTTAAGTACTGTACATCTCTGTACAGATGGACAGTCCATAGCTTCTCAAATTCTACAGCCTGTTCCAATCTTTGACCATCCTCATTATAGAAAAATAAAATAAAATCCTGATATCTAACTGTAATTTCTTTTGTAACAATTCGTCTTTTGCTGCTGGTTCTTTCACTATGCACCTCTGAGAAGAGTCTGGGTCTGTCTTCTGTATATCCTCCTATAAGGTAATTGAGCAGTTAAGTTCTCTTCTGTTTAGTCTTAAGACAAACCCTGTTCTCTCAGCCTCAGTTCATACATTAGGTACTTCAACCCCTGACCAACTTGGTACTCCTCCACTGAATTCACTCCAGTGTGCCAATATTTTTCTCATACTGGAGCGTCCACAACTGAATACAGTAGTCCAGATGTGGTCTTCCACGTGAGGAATAGAGGGGAAGAATCATCTCCTTAGACCCACTGCCTACCTTATTTCTAATACAGCCCAGCGCACGGGTGCCCTTCATCATTTCAAGGGTACATTGCTGAGCAGTGTTCAATTCGTAATCCATCTTGCCCCTCAGTCTTTTTCTTCAAAACTGCTTTCTATGTTTAGAACACCAGTGGCATTCACCCTTTGGTATCAACTTCAAACTTGTTGAGAGTCCGCTCCATCTTATTGCCCAGGTCATTGATAACATTTTTATCACAATCAGTCCCTGTATCAGTCTCTGAGATGCCACTAGTAACCAGCTGCTTGTTGAACCTGCCTGTGTGCCTGTGGAAGCTCTTCTTGACCCTCACGTCATCTCCCAGATTCAAACTGAGCTTTGGCTTTCCTAATTCCAGCCTTGCATGCTCAGGTACATCAAAATAGGAATTGTGTGCAAAGACAACAGTAATAATAAAATTGTGCAGTGGTTCTTAATACTTGTATCTCAAATACTAAAAAGCAAGTATGCTTTTAACCATTAAACTGTGAACCTACTCAGGTTTAGAGTTAGGCTTTTATGATGATGTTAAATTGTCTCGTACTTTTGAGAGATGGCAACTTACATGTCTGGCAGAAGAATAAGATGATCTTTGTGCATTTATGGTTTAATGTTATAATATATTTTCCAATGACAAATTAACAATGAACATTTTTTAAGTGGTCCCAGAATTTTATCCAAAGCAAACAATTGATCTCTTTTTCTGAACCTATGCTTACTACCAGAGAGAAGGACCTATAAATGCTGGATGTATGCAGGACTTCGCTTTTTTTATCTTCATCATGCAAAACAGTTCAAAGTGAACAGTGGTTCTTTATCTCTAGCTGCACTTGGGCATTCTAAATGTCAGTCCAGGTCATCATAAAAAGAACAAGCATCATTCCCTGCCTGCTTTAAGACTATGCTAAGATGAATAAATTGGAAGAGGGTGTGCCGAGTAGTGACCTTAAGTCAAACACCATGTCTGCTCTGTAGCTTCCAAGTTTGGCAGAGTTGGTGGCATACTGCTGTAGTCATGCAGCAGAAGCACTTTCTTCTTCACACCAGTACAGTGTACTCTGTATTAATTTTCATCAGTGAAGAAAAATGGTGACTTGTCCAATGGACTACTTTTTCAAGCTATGCTCATCAGCATTGGTGCCATCATCTGTCCTTCATTTGTACTGTAGAGTCCTTAGCTGTAAAGGGCTATGAACTCATAGAAATCTAAGAAGTTGTGGTCCCAAAGAACAAAATCTCTCCGTCTCATGAGCAAGCAGTCAGTGTGCACTCTGGAACAGGACCCGTATTGCCCGTGACATCTCAAGTACTGAGTTCTTTCATCGTTTGGGGTCCCTGTTAAAGAAATACAATCCAGTTACAAATGCTGCAATATTAATATTATCAGTAATCTAAATATGTCAGCTTGTCATTACTGGTGATAAACATTTTTATTAAATCCGTAGTTTTTATTTCACTTAATAAGGTTTCGGCATGGAAACAAATGCCTTTTTTGTGAACGTATCCATATCTTTCTTTAGGTTCTTCATCTCAGTGTTTAGTACTCTATACCTGCCAATTTACAGGCTCAGCCCCCTTGTGTTCCTTTCAGTTAAGATAAAGAATCTTGCAATAAAACATTTGGAAACTTCTGCAGTGAAAATTTAAGCAAAATAGATTTCTATTAGAGAATTGGCACATTAATCTCTAAAAGGACATACAAAAACAATTATTTTCTTACAAGATTTAGAGAATAAGGATGAAGTATAGAAACAATGTATGCTGGAAAAATTTGAAATTGAGTTCACCAGCCAATTAAAAAGACCTTAATCAGATCTGACATTTCATTTCCTTATTATCTTGTTACATTCTTCTAAAAAATGAATTGATAGATAAAATACTGTTTTCTCATTCTCAAAAAAAGCAAAAGAGTCCTGGTTCATTGTCTTTTCTTTTTACTTAGTTACATTACTGGCAAAGACAGTTGTCAAAAAATCACAATATATTTTCCTACGTTCTGAATTAACTGATACGCTGTACTTAGCATGTTTTGTGTAAGCAATTTTATTGTAATTTCTGCTATCCTGAAGATAAAAATTGATAAAGATTGTTCATTGATCTTGTTCATTGACTCCCTTGATTATTTTTTTTAAAATAACTTCCTGTTGTTGCTGTGTATATGATGTCTTTTCCAAAATCCTTCTTCTTTTTTAAAATACATAGATTGAACTGAAAAGCGGAATATTAAACATCTTTTTGAAGACTGGCATTGTCTTTACACAAGTGGATCTCTGGTTAGGACTATCTTACTGTGATGGAAAGTGGAATGAAGTCACTGTGAACAAGGAGGGCTCTGTAGTTTCAGCAAGTATGAATGAACTGAGAGAGCAGACACTTGAACCCCATGTTCAGCAGCTGAAAGTAAACTCACCGGTCTATGTAGGAGGAATCCCACCTGAGATTCAGAATTTTTATAAAGAACTGGGGTTAGAACAAGGTAAGATGATGCCAATAAGAACATATGTTTTTCAAAAACTGGTGTCATGCATGCATTCTTCTGCTGATAGTTTAAATTCATGAATACGTAACACAATTTTTTCCTCCCACCCACTGTTGCTTTAACTACGGGTTATCCCTACCCATCTACCTTTTCTTAGACCCAATCCTTTTGTAAGTCTATAAAAATTCTTCCAACCCAGTGATATCTGAAGCAATCTAGCTCATAGGAGAGGAACTGTAGAGTAGCAAATGGTAATCTGAGATGCCCAACCATAAGATCTCAAATCTTCATCAGAG
Organism: Vanellus vanellus; assembly: GCF_965231255.1. Lineage (NCBI taxonomy): Eukaryota > Metazoa > Chordata > Aves > Charadriiformes > Charadriidae > Vanellus > Vanellus vanellus. Next base: position 24,991,323 of record NC_138907.1, read on the forward strand.
AAAGTCAGTTCAGATAAACTTGTTTCACTTGATCAATTTGTGTCACTTGCAGATCTAGAATACAAAACCAGTGGAAGACAGGAAACATAGCTTAAATCACTGTATTGAGGGTGGATGCTGCCACAAGGAAGAATTGTTAGGAGCTTATTTGTCTTTTTTTTTTAGACGATACTGATTCTGGTCTAAAAATTAAGTAAGCATAAAACTGTGAATTTGGATTTTGGCTACATTACCATGATTTCTGTGTTATCAGGAGGAGGAGAGATGGTCATGTTTTTAGCCATCACAGGTCAAATTTCTAGGGAAAAGAGAAAAGAGTTAATTACAGCCTGATACTACTGGCATCCACAAAAGGATCTGCTGCATGAAAAGTAGTCAAAAAGTGTCTATTAAACTAGCTCTGTTTACAGTTTGGGTCTGTTTTTTCATCACTTATGAAGCCATCAGTCATGGTGTATTTTTCAGATGCTGTGGGCACATAGGTAGCAGTCAGTAAGTGATTAGTGGGGAGTCTCTGCAGAGCTCCATTGAAGCCTTGAGATTTCACATTTATAGAATAGTTTGAATCAAATCCGTGCACTGCCATTTACAGATAGCTCAAAAATATTGTTTTAAGTATTCTTCCAGCTGTGGGTATCACATATATCATAACATTCTCCAGGTTCTGTGTGCATAATATTTATGGCCTGAAAGAGCTAGCCAGTCATACCCTGTCAGTGTTGCCTCGTAGCAGATAGTATAGCCTCGTGACTGGATGCATTTGCAACTCCTGCAGCAAGAGATCTGTGAACAAAGAATCTAGGGCAAAATAACATCTAAAGTGAAGGTCTGAAATGCATATTGAGGCACATCAATAAACATTACTTTTTTTCACTGAGCCTCCTCAGCATGCTGCAAAATAAGATGGTGGCTGTGAATGTATATTCAGAGCATCTGAAGATAAAAACATTCTTGTGTGGTCCTAAATGTAGATTTAGATGGACAAGATTAAGCTCTACAGCTTAAAAACGTACTTTTATTTAGGACTAGAATGATGTAATGGTATGATAATAAAATATGGAGACCTTCCTGGTTTAATAAATATTTACAGAAGGTTTTCTCAATTAATGGTTTCTTGGTTGTTAATTTTCAATAAAGGAGTATCTTTTTACTCACAGCAAATAAGGGATAAATATCATTCTCCCACCCCACCTCCATGTCAGTTGCAACTTTATTTTAAGAAATCTCAGCTAGAGTCTGAGGGCCTTTTTGTGACCCATCACATGCCCTCGTGAGAGGTCAAGATGGAGGGGAGCTGGCAGGAATGTTTGTGAAAATTTGTACTGTCATTACTTATTCTGCAGCTACCTGAGAGTCAAGAAGATTACTAGGCCGACGTCAGTCAGAAATCTCCAAATAGTGATAAGTGCAGCTAAAAAGATACTAAAAATAATGTATTAAAATAGGTAATACAGCATGCGTCTCATCGCAAATTAAGCAACTGTTCATTTTGTCTCATGATTAAAATGACCATGCAGACTGGGATTAATTCTTTCCTCTGCCACAGACCGCCTAAGCAACCGAGCAGATTGCTGTGTAGCAAAGTTGAGCTTAAATTAGGATGTATTCATTTCAAGGAGTAGTTTGTCCAAATTCCTAGTGTTGTGGAGAGAGAAGGTGTTGTAGAGGATGATGGATGATTCAAAATGGATGTCCACCTTCAATGCTCCTTTTTTTTTTTTTTTTTTTTTGCATGAACTATGCATGGATACTCGATTCTCAGATTGGGTGGATAAATACAAATACTACTCTGATCTGTCATCTTACACTAATAAAGGCAATAAAAGTGTGTAAGATATAAATACAAAGCTAAAAAAGAGCATTGTTCTGTGAGAGGTTGAATTTTAATTTACAAAGTTAATTCTTCAATGAATTGAAGTCTTCAGTTTGGTTGCTGTTTACTTTGGGTTTACGTTAAACATCAATCACTGTACTTTACTCAAAGCTGAGAACTATTTTGTATCAATTTATTAATTTCCTTTGTAAATTAAGCCATAGAAATTTTAAAAACTGCATCCTGATTTTTTTTTTTGTGGTGTTTTTACTGCAAGTAACTAATTTAACATATTTGTAATGTTGATAGGAATGTTACACACGCAGAGAAATATATATGTATATAAAGAGATAAATATAAGAGGAGACTAATTATTTTTTTTCTCATAAATTAACAGTTTGGGGTTATGTTTCTAGAGTATGTTTGTAAACAACATACCAGTTATATCCCCATTAGGATAAACTGGTATACCTCCATGATCTCCTGAAGTTAATTATGTTTTCAATCTAGACATTCTTCTCAGTTTGAGAAAGTGCGTATATTAACAAAATATTCGCAAGCAGTAGAGAGCTGGTTTTCAAGTTCAGAATCGCTTTTATGGTAATAATTTTAAAGAGAGAAGTGACAGAAGAGAAAACAGAAAACTATTTCCTCATGGGATGGAATTGATAACAATGAAAGTAGAGTTCAGTAAGGCAGGAACTCAGCACTAGCACCCAGCATTTGTACTGGCTTAGTATCTTGAAGAGGGAGACAGAATGTCATGTTGGAGGTCAGCATATTCACATAACAGTCTTTAATGCTGAAAATATAGAATTGAAAGGAACGAAAGTGATTCTTAATTAATGACTGAAACTCTTTATGTGATCCTAATCCCTTACTGTTTGCTAGGTTTCGGTGGTTGCATGAAGGATGTTAAATTTACACGAGGTGCTGTCGTTAACTTGGCATCTGTGTCCAGCAGTGCTGTCAGAGTCAATCTGGACGGATGCCTATCAACTGACAGTGCTGTTAACTGCAGGGGAAATGACTCCATCCTAGTATACCGAGGAAAAGAGCAGAGTGTTTATGAGAGTGGTCTACAACCATTTACAGGTAACACATTGGTTCCTTAAATGAAATACATCATTTTTATTTTGTTCTTTATTAGTGTATTACCCTGTTCAGTGTTCGTTTTTTGCTTTTTTTTTTTTTTTCCTCCTCTATCCTTCTCTGTGTTCTTTGAAGAATACCTTTATAGGGTGGTTGCCTCAAATGAAGGAGGATCAGTATCTAGTGCATGGACCCGTGTTCGTACAAGAGAATCAGGTAAATATAATTTTAAGGTTTACTTATTCCCATTTTTCATTAGCTAACTAATGTCAGGTTGGAGAAAATCCCGCCACAACAATTTTGAGTAGCATAAGTTGCCCAGTGTTTCTAATGGAGCAAAACTGCTTAATGCTTTGAATAGGTCATCAGCGATAAACTGTTCAGGCAAGTATTTTCCACACATAATTGAAGGTCTTTTCAAAATGTATATTAGATTATGTAATTGTGTGAGAGCAAAGAACGTGAAAGCATTGAAGTGCATTGACTAAGAGCAGCCGTGCATCTAGGTATGTTCATACGCACACATCTAAACTCGCACTACCTGAGTCTGCTGCAGTAAGTAGATCTGTGTATTTTCATGTGTATAACTTAGCGATACAAAATCAGTGTAGAGAAAGAGACACTGGGATAGCAGGCACAAGCTGTGGAAGATAGGAGGCCATGTAGTTGTTGGGGAGTAGAAGGTCTTGTGAAAGTTTTTCTTTGTTACCTGCACATGGGTATGCTGCTCAGTGCAGCTAAATGAGGATTCTTTTAACAAGTAACCCATAGATTGGGTGTGAAAATGTGGTAATATTTAACAGAATAGCAGCATGGGGCTTGTGGAGAGGGTTTCAAAGTAGGAACATAATACCTGCTGAACCTTAAAGATAAATTTTTCTTACATTTTATTGAAGATAATTTAAAGGACCTTTTCTTTTCTGTTCAGTGTTTTTGCAAACTTTATTGAGACAGCAAGTTTTTGAAGATTTACAGTTCTGCATGTTTTATTTACCAACTTTCCCTCTTCTGTAAATTCAAGCCTAATTGCATTCCATCAATGCAGAGAATTCTTTTGATGCAAGATATTTGATGTATGATCTTAAAAAATGATACAATACTTGAGTAAATATTGGACTTGCAAATGCATTCTTCTACAACTTACCTTCGTTATTTTGCATACCACCCAGAAGAGAGAAAATACATGCACATTTTCATATCAGCTGTCTCATGACTGTAAGGTTTACCATAAATTTATGTTTGCAAGCTGACCACAGCATTGAGCAGCTACGTGGTCCCCGGGGTTGGAGAATAATTGCGCTATTTAATTATTTTTGAGTTGGTTTTGTTATGTCCCTTATGAGAAGACCATCTGCTATACAGTACCTTACCTTGCCCTGTGATACACTTCAGAACTAATAAAATCAATATATTAGTGTAGTAAGTGAAGCTCTCCTAGAGTGTCACGTTCTTTCTTTACACAAGAATCACAACTTCCATGTATTTTTATACTTTGCATTCTGGTACACTTCTTGTAAAAAACCAAATCTGCATTCATATTTAGTGAAGCTAAACAATAAAATTACAAAAAAAGAGGTTATTTGATGGTGAGAAAAGCGAATGATCATCAGTAGGGCTAGGGAGTCCACATGCATTTACAGCAAACTCGTCATCCATCATCCTGCCATAGTGTTCCTTGGGCCTTTCCTCTGCATCCCTTGTGCAGTCATCTGTGATGAAGTTGTTACTGGCCAGACCTTTACTTGGTATAGTAATATCTAATAAATAGTTAAAGGTTATGGGAAATGGGATGTTGGTTTTTTTTTTTATTAGCAACTGTATGCATATATGAGCTTAGCTTCTTTTAAACATCTTAATTTTCCTTTTTTTCCCTCTTTCTTTTTATAATATGGAATGATCAGAAGCAAAGGATTTTGTGAAAAGGCCTTACAAATCTCTGCTTTGCCTTTAGGCAGTTGTACAGTGTTGAGAAAATACAAAAATAAATGGAAGAGCTTAAATTTTTTGAAGTAGTTTTTTAAATGAAAATGCACATTTTTAGAAATGTTTCATAGTTGTGGCATTCTGTGGCTTAGATATCCAACAGATAAATATCAAACCCTTCTCTGTTGCAATACTGTCTTGCTTCATTCAGTTGTATGATTATATTGCCTGAACTTGTTAGCTACATACAATCCACCTCTTCTCTTTGTGAGTGATGCTTAAATATGTTTGATACATTAAATGTTTTTGGAAAATTGCAACAAGACAAGAAGGAATGTTATGTAGATGGAGTTTTGATGGTTTTGAAATATAGCTTAAACTGAATAGCTCAAGATGTGCAGTCATATTAAATCAATGCTGAAAAGTTACAACTCTAATAAATTGTATTTATGCTAATGGTTGAGTCTGATTTACTGCAGCCATTAAAAGTGAAGAATAGGGGCAATAGTCTCCTTAGAACTGCCATTTTCTCTATTTTCTATTTTATCCTTCTACAGTTCCACAAAATGTGCCAACTCCCTCAAGAGTTCACAGTATAAATGGTTACAGCATTGAGGTCACCTGGGACAAACCTGCTGGGGTCATAGGTGTAATTGAGAAGTACATTTTGAAAGCATATGAAGAGGATGGTCCCAATGTACCCATCACTAGTGCTGAGCTTGCTGACACTAGTATGCTCACAGGTAAATGTTGTTAAGTACCATTTTTTAGACACATCTAATAACACGGGATGCTTACACCTCCTTTTGTTGAGCTATAAAGTATTACTTGTCTATTTCTGTGTATACACAGCATATATAATGTTTGGAAGGGTAGTATTTGGTGTCAGCATCCACATACATAGCGATGTACTGCAAAGAGTAAAAATTAAGATACAACTCAAATACTAAAAAACAGGTTTATTTAAGGTATTCCTTCCCAACCTATTGATGCTTTGGGGGAGAACGTTTTTGGGTTGTTTTTGTTTTGGCTCATTTGTTTGGTTTTGCTTAGTACATGCGTGGTGTGGTGTTTTTTTTTTTTTCTCCCCTATTGTTACATCCAGTTCACCTAAATGAACTCTACATGTGGGTCCAATAAGATACTATTTGGCCTGATGTATGAAAGCACTAGATGTACTTGCCTAATGTTGATCATACAAACCTAACTAGTTTTGGTGGGAACTAGCATACATTAATGTTAATTAGGTGCTTTGCTTAGTACCACTGGGATGTGGAGGTAGGTTAGTGTGGAATGAAGGAACTTGGGGCCTTGGCTTTATGGGTTTTGATCACTGTTGAGCTGTGAGTTGTGAACAGGAGGTATAGGAACCACTGCACTTGCGATGTTTTCCGGAGTCCAGGTCTTTTTACCCAGATGAGGCAGATGTTTTTAGGAAGAAACACTGAACTCTCTGCTACACAAAGAACATTTTGGGACCTCTCTTCCTTTCAGGATAGCGTGGATCTGTCTGTCTGCTCTCTGTTAACAAAAAGCCTTGGGAAGGATGCACATTACCGACAACAGTCTGAATTAGTTATGACTAAATGGGTCAATAGTACAAAGTCTTACTTTCATTGTAACAAACTGTGACCAATAGATTTGTTTATGTACTCGCTAAAATTAATTACATATTCATAACAATTGAAAAAGTGGTAATGACATAATGCTCAAAGCTGATGCTTTGGTTTGGCTCAGCTTTGGGCAATATAACAGTCCTACGAAGTTCCTTAAACCTCAGCCAGTATATTATTGCCTCTTTCCTGAAGCCCCGGTAATATCTGTTTAGTGTATTTGCATATGTGTGTATGTATATGTTTATAAATATGTATGTATGTTTTGTGTTGTTTTTCTGCCGTAATGCATGTCTACATTTTCAAAAGCAAACATGCACATATTTTATTTTCTTCGGTTTTAAATCTCTTGACTATTTGTGAGTAATGTGCTTACAATACCAAAACTTCATGGGCTTTCTGTGATTTCTTTGATGAATTTGTTGGTTTGAATACTCTTTATCTATGCTATAAAGCAATACAGATTGTATTAGTAGAAATTAAAGACCATATTAGAAGCAAATGGATTAGATAGCTTATTCACAGCTGATAGAATGAAAATTTTGTTTAAATTTGTTGACGTTGTGCCATGATTACCTGTCAGTGTTATGAAAAAGTCTACACCAGGCTGGACAGGTAAGAGGTTATCTGCATGCAGCTTTCAGGAGGTAGAAGAATAAGACATTCCTTTATATTAAGTAGAGATAGTAAATGGATCCTGCTTCTTTAGTCTATTATAGCAGATAGCTGTTGAATACTGCAAAACAAAATGACCCTAAGAACTTAAGAATGGCTATATTCAAACATTTACCTCTCTGAAAATGTCAGATTGTAGATGCTTAGGAAGAAAATGTAAGAAATGTGCTAAGCATAGAGCGAGTCTTCCTGTTATTACAAATTCAGCTGGTAGTTTGTGGAGTTCCTGAGCTGAAAGTTGCATCTGGACCATCATAGTTAAAGGTCTGTGGTAGAATTGTCTTTCTTTTTTTAATACATTTATGATTTTGGCTTCTGTAACTTGCCATGGCAGTAAGTTTTCCAATTCAGTTGTGTGTGGAAGGAGGGATTCCTTTTGTTATTTAGAACTGCTGCCCAATAGTTTAGTTACGTGTTTTCCAATTTTGGCATTGGATGAAATAAGTAATTCGTGTCCCTATCATGAGGTCAGAGCTGAGACAAGTGAAAAATTAAATCACTGATCTTGAAATGATTTTACCTTCAGCCTGCTGATTTCAGTGAAGCCTACACAGATGGATTAGTCTATGGTCATTGAGAAATGGTTACCCACAACTGTGAGACTCCTAAGAAAAGGTGCGGCTTTCCCTGCTGAATCATCTTTCCTGGTTAATCAAAAGTTAACATTAATACAGAACCCCACCAGAACATGCTCTCTTTGCTTACTTTTCCTTTGAGTTTGCTGAGAAGGGGAATCTTGCTTATTTTTTTCCCCTAATTTCAGGGAAACTTCTTTAGAAATTCCTTTGTTGAATTCCATGAGAAGATGCTACAGTAACAGTAACCCCAACAGCCAGGCTTGCTAATGCAACAGGAGAGAGGAAAGCACTACAGCTTTCAGTGGGATCACTGATGAAGCAACTCTGGTATTTTTCCACTCCCTCCTTCAAATTTTTATTCGCTATTTAGCCTAGGCACCACTTAATCTGCTGCTTGCAAATACATCTGAGGGCACTGACAACCCCCTTTACCTTATTTTTTCCTTGCACTATTTTATACCCATCTGTTGTGTTCTGGTTTCTGTTTACTTATGTAAATTCTTTTGAACAATTACCATGATCTGTTCTGTGCAGTGGGGTCCTGAGTCATAACTAAAGCACAGTAACAAAAAATTATTAATAGCATTACCTGTTTCCCAGAAGGCTGTCCTGTGTGTGTCAAATTCAGAAGAACCTCTTATAGCCTTTTCAAGAAGAAGAAAAGCTGAGCTAAATATTAAAGGTAAAGTAGGTTTTTAAATGAACATAATCCCACAGTCTAAAACGCCTATTTCTGACTCCTCAGGAACCAAAATTCTTCAAAATCTGACCCTCGTGATCTTCAAAATGTCAAACTGTTTTTTAATTTTCATCCAAGAAAGGAATATTTAGCGGATTTAAATCCTTAATGTGAGGTTCTAACTGTTGAACCAGGAGTTTATTGGATAAGATAGTGTATTTCAGCACGGTGTTCACAATCTGTATTCTAGGATAAGAGTATAAAGTTAGAGTGCACACTTTGGGGGTTCAAGGAATAATGTGCTAGCCCATTTTGCCTTCAAAAAGCCATGTAATAACATTGATACACTTTGGATACAGTCAGTCTCACTCAGCAGAGTAATAAAGGAAGTACAGGATCATCAAATCAAAGAATTTTTTTCATAAAGGCTGGATTGCTTTACTCTGTATTCCAATGCGCATTCTGCATGTTGTTGCTATTCAGCCGTCAAAATTTGGAATATAAATTAGAATTAGTACTTAAATAAACCAAAGAAGCTTTAGGACACACTGCTTCAGTGTGGTTTGTGAGCAGCTTTTGCTTCTACTTACATTTGGAATCCAGAATATCACAGAATCACAGGATCGCTGGAGTTGGAAGGGACCTCTTGAGATCATGTAGTCCATCCCCTGAGCTCAAGCAAGGTCAGCTGGAGCAGGTTGCCGAGGACCATGTTGAATCTAGGTTTAAATATCTCCACAGGTGGAAATATTCCTCTCTGGGAAGCCTGTTCCAGTGTTTGGCCACCCTCACAGTAAAAAAGTGGTTTCTGGTGTTCTGGTGGATTTTCATGTATTTCAGTTTGTGCCCACTGACTCTTGTCCTTTCACTGACCACTACTGAGAATAGTCCGGCTCCTTCTTCTGTGTTCCCTCCACCAGCTATTTATACATATTGATAGAATGAACCCTGAGCCTTCTCGGGGATCTGCTTGGTGTAGAGTACCATGGGATAAAGCCCTGGAGGGAAGAGGGGCTCAAGAAAGCTGGCTAATAGTCAAGGATCATCTCCTCCAAGCTCAGGAGCAATGCATCCCAACAAAGAGGAAGTGGAGCAAAAATGCCAGGAGGCCTGCATGGGTAAACATAAACAGGAGGAGCTCCTGGAGAAAGTCAAACAGAAAAGGGAAGCCTACAGAGGGTGGGAGCAAGGACAGGTAGCCTGTGAGGAATACAGAGAAATTGTCTGAGCAGCCAGGGATCAGGTTAAGGAAAGCTAAAGCTCAGATAGAGTTAAATCTGGTCAGAGACGTCAAGGGCAACACTAAAAGCTTTTACAGGTATGTCGGTGACAAAAGGAAGACTAGGGAAAATGTGGGCCCTCTCTGGAAGGACATGGAAGACCTGGTCACCCGGGATAAGGACAAGGCTGAGGTACTCAACGACTTTTTTGCCTCGGTCTTCCCTGGCAAGTACTCTAAACACACTGCCCAAGTCACAGAAGGCAAAGGCAGGGAATGGGAGAATGAGGAACCAAGCCACTGTAGGAGAAGACCAGATCTGAGACCAGCTGAGGAACCTGAAGGTGCACAAGTCCGTGGGACCCAATGAGATTCATCTTCAGGTCCTGAGGGAACTGGCGGATAGAGTTGCTAAGCCACGACCCATCATATTTGAGAAGCTGTGGCAGTCTAGTGAAGTTCCTGCTGACTGGAAATGGGGAAACAAAACTTCCATTTTTAAAAAGGGAAAAAAAGGAAGACCTGGGGAACTACAGGCCGGTCAGTCTTACCTCTGTGCCTGGCAAGATTATGGAGCAGATCCTCCTGGAAACCATGCTAAGGCACACAGAAAATAAGGAGGTGATTGTTGACAGCCAACATGGCTTCACTAAGGGCAAATTGTGTCTGAAAAATTTGGTGGCCTTCTATGATAGAGTTACAGCATTGGTAGATAAGGCAAGAGCAACTGATGTCGTCTACCTGGACTTGTGCAAAGCATTTGACACTGTCCCGCGTGAGAGTGGGGAACAGCCTCCCCCATGTCTTTAAATTGGAGAGACATGGATTTGACTGATGGGCTACTCAGTGGATAAACAACTGACTGGATGGCTGCATTTAGAGTTGCTGTCAACAGCTCCATGTCCAAGTGGAGAGCAGTGATGAGTGGCGTTCCTCAGGGGTCAGTATTGGAACCAGTGCTGTTTAACGATGTTTGTAATGCCATGTTTGGCGACATGGACAGTGGGACTGAGTGCACCCTCAGCAAGTTTGCCGACCACACCAAGCTTTGGTGCAGCTGACACGCTGGAGGGAAAGGATGCCATCCAGAGGGACCTGGAGAGGCTTGAGAGGTGGGCCTCTGTGAACCTCATGAATTTTAAGAAGGCCAAGTGTAAGGTCCTGCACCTGGGTCGGGTCAATCCCATGCAGAAATACAAGCTGAGTGGAGAATGGATTGAGAGCAGCCCCGAGGAGAAGGACTTGGGGTGGTGGTTGATGAGAAGCTCAACATGAGCTGGCAATGTGCACTTGCAGACCAGAAAGCCAACCGCATCCTGGGCTGCATCAAAAGAAGCATGGCCAGCAGGTCGTGGGAGGGGATTCTTCCCCTCTGCTCTGGTGAGACCACACCTGGAGTACTGTGTCCAGCTGTGCATCCCGCAACATAAGAAAGACCTGGACCTGTTGGAGTGGGTCCAGAGGAGGGCCACAAAGATGATCGGAGGGCTGGAGCACCTCTCCTATGAAGAGAGGCTGAGAGAGTTGGGATCGTTCAGCCTGGAGCAGAGAAGGCTTTGGGGGAGACCTTATAGCAGCCTTCCAGTACTTAAAGGGGACCTACAGGCAAGCTGGAGGGGGACTCTTTTTCAGGGAGTATAGCGATAGGACAAGGGGAACTGGTTTTAAACTGAAAGACAATAGATTTAGATTAGATATTTGGAAGAAATTCTTTACTGTGAGGGTGGTGAGGCACTGACACAAGTTGCCCAGAGAAGTTGTGGGTGCCCCATTCCTGGAGGTGTTAAAGGCCAGGTTGGATGGGACCTTGAGCAGCCGAGTCTAGTGGGAGATGTCCCTGTCTATGGCAGGGGTGTTGGAACTTGATGATCTTCAAGGTCCCTTCCAACCTAAACCATTCTATGATTCTGTGATTTTCTTTTCTGGGCTGATCAGTCCCGGCTCTCTCAGCCTCTCCTCATAAGAGACATGCCCTTTATCATCTTAGTGGCCCTTTTGTATCATCTACAAACTTGCTGAGTGTGCACACTTCCCCCATCATCAAGGTCATTAATTAAGATGTTCAACAGTATTGGCCCTGGTATCAACCCTGGGGTACACCACAGCTGTCTTGCCTCTAACCGGATTTTTGTGCCTTTAATCACAATCCTCTGATGCTTCTCTTGTAAGGCAGATATGAGAAAAACATTTTACAATTCAGATTGCTCTCATTGTAGAATTGAGGAGATCCACAAGCCTCTAAATTTTACCAGCTCCCAATTATGGGCAATGAAGAAGGCTAGGAAAAGCTGCAAATGATGTTTAAATAAAATATCCTACAAAAGAATTTGCAAATGTTTGGTATTCCTATTACAAGACTCTTCTATTAATTTTTGTGGGTTTTGCTGTTCATCCTGCCTGTGTTGTTGCCAAGTGCTGAAGTTGGGGCTGCACACGTGATAATGAGAAAATTGTTGTTGACGGCTTCCCCTCTGAATGCCCTGAATGTTCCCTCCTTCCCTTGACACGTGTTTATAATTACTTTTCACCTTTTAGTCTTTTATGCTCGGCAGATGAATATCTCAGGAAAAGTTAATTTAATGATTTAATATGGTTAATCAGAGTGGCTCGGCTGTGCCTTGGCTTTGAAAGCGCTCTAGCTAGGGAGTCTCTCAGAAGAGGAGATGGGACCTCCTGCCAGTGACTGATAGGCCCGGGCTCGCTGGCGGGGCCACAGGGCCGGGGCAAGCTCACTGCCTGGCTGGCAAACACCCCTGCTCAGAGAAATGCTCCTGGCTGAGAGGTTCTCCCTCTCTGGGAGAGTCCTGCCGGGCCCGAGCCAGTGCTGCCAAAGCAGCCTGCGGCACTGAGACCAGCCTCTGTGCCCTGACCATCACCTCCAGTGGGGCTTGGGAGCCATGGGGCAGCCCTAGGGCCAGGCCCCACAGTACTGCTCGCTTGGGGCCCCACAGGGCCTGGAGCAACAGTGGGGGCCAGCTGCTCCCCACAGGCTGGGAGCCGAGGATGGCCACCTTGCAGGCCGGGGAGTGCCTGCACAGACGGGGTGAGACTGAGTTTGCTGTCTGTGGTGGCTCTTAAAATTGCTATTTTCCTTGGGGTACTTTGATCTACATGGGGCATGCAAGCGATTTACCACAGCCAGGTAGTTTGCCACATTAAACTACTAATGAATTACATGAATATTACTTTCATGCACTTGAAATTACTTGAGGGCTCTTGGTTTGTACAAATGTTTTGCATTCAAACCACTGCTATGCTATGTTGCAGTTAATGAGAGTTTTGTAAATCCAAAGAAAAGAATTGCAAACCAACTCATGTAAATATGTAGAGGGTCAGAGCACTAGGAGGACTCCCAAATCCATACTCCAAGTCGGGACAAATTTCTGATGTTCTAACACCCTTTCTGAAGATAGAGTCACAACACACTAGCTGGGTTTGGTATATGTAGCTTATATTTACTTGCAACTAAAATGCAACAGAATGTTTAAAGTAACAAAAGCTGAAACTTTGTATTGAAAATAAGGTTTTCAAGAGCTGCTTCATCAGGTGCTTGAACCACACTTAAATACGAGGATGGTTGTAATTTTCAGGTAAATTCTTTCTCTTAATCGTCATTTTGTAGAAGTAACCTTTGGTTGGAAGCACAGGTAGATGACAGAAAACATCTAAATATTTCCCTTAGCCAGAAGAACAGCAGTGTGCGCTTTACAGTGCCATGCCACTGTGTGTGAGGTGTGGAAGGCTGTATGCATCCTTCCCACATGAAGGGGCATCATGTACTGAGACCCAGGTAATGATTAGGGCTGCAGTGGAGCTGTTGGCCTGTCTTGTTCCTGTGGGTCTCTTAAGGAGATTAGGTCTCTCCATCTCTCTCATCCACACGTACGCACACTTCTCTCGGTGGGAGGAGCTGCAGGAGTATGCCAGAAGCTGCACCTCAGCCCCTGCTCAGATCCCTGTTTGACTGAGGCAGCTACTGCAATGTAGGGCAGCTGATAGATCTGTCTATGCTCTTTAGGTTTCTTTGAGTTATCAGGTAGTGCTTGAGCTCCTAATCACTCTAAATCAGATGGGCAGAATGTGGGTTCGTATCTCCTTTCATTAGCTGGCTTTAGCACACCAGCAGCATATTTTTCAATATATGCATTTAAAAACATAAATGATATTAATATTCTGCAATATTAAGGTTCTAACTTGATTGAGTTTAGACCTAAACGAATCTTGTTTACAGTCCGATGCTGCTGTATAAATTTATTCATATGAAATGTAAATTGTCTGATTAAATAAACCCAAACATTTTATCAAAATTATATCAACTCTTAGCTACATACCAATACTTTTATTAATAAAAAGAAATCAACTTCTTAATGTTTGTGAGGACAGAAAGGATTATTAATAATCTTTTTATAGACATAGTCAAAAAAGTTTGCAAAAAAGTTAACAGTGTCTTTTTCTCTCTACAAACTTTTAAAATTAATCATGCTGTACAAAATGAACAATGAGAAAGTTATCTGGAAGGATCAAGAGTAACATAGTGATAGATATTACAGAACCAATACTCTCTGTGGTTAATTAACTCCTGGTGCAAAATTGGAATGATGGGCTACGGTTTTCTGCAAATTAAAGCAACTAAAGAGTTGCCATGTTATGGGGAAGATAACAGGCTTCCTTGAACCACTGCAACCTGAATTTCATCTTCAAGGCCAGTGGAGCTTGTGTATGGTTGGTTATGAAGTTTTTCTGTTGGGAAAAATGTCTTCCAAGCCACAGAAATCCAGTAACCAAAGTAACCCTTTTTTTTTTGTTCTTATAAGCCAAAAAGTTGGAACAGGTGCCCTCTTGTTCAATAATTCTTCAAAATGTTATAAGTCATACTATACTTATGGTAGAAGATTTTTTTAAAAATGCAGATGTATGCAACAGATTGATGTGCACAGGCTTTCAGTCCAGAAATGCGTATGTAGAAGACTCACATACTTAAACAGTTTTTGCTACAATCTGTCAAAAACACAGTCAGTTGAGGACTTCCTTTTCTGGTCAGTGGACTGTGATTAAGTGCAGTGTGGCAATGATGCATCTCGACATACAAGTGACTTTGTTAGACAGATGCTGTACGACCTCAGGCATTCAAGTGGGCTAAACAGTCTTTAGGTCTGGGGAGGAGAGATTTGGTAATTTTATTTTAAAGAGCTTAAACAAGAATTAAGGTAAATCTATAAGGTCAAGTGTTGTTTCAGTTGCAATATGTGTATTTCAAAATAGGTCCTTATGAAGTAGAGTGTTAGGGAGGAAACAATGAAAAAAATCTGGCAAGGAAAAGTCCCTTTGGCAAAAAATACACTTAGCTTGTGAAACAAATGGAATTTGTGTGGGTAAGCTCTGTGGTTGACTTTGGGAATCTTAATATTCAGAGCCGAGTTTTCAGGCTGCATATGAAAGTAGTGCCTTGCTATCATTAAAATTAGCTAAATTTACCTGTTTAAAAAAAAAAAAAAAATGAACTAGCCTTGCAAAATTTTCTTCTTCCACTGTCTTAGCTGAGTGCATTTTTTGTGTGTGTGTGGAAGTGAGGAACTTCAGTATTTGTGTTACATCTGTAAGATTAAACAGCTTTTTTTTTTGTGAGTTGTGTGCATGGGTGAGTGGGTTTAGTTTTGTTTTTATGGGAATGCTCCTTCAATAAGTGTATTTCAAAAAGCTCACTTCAATTTATATTTGTTTAACCAATTCATTATGCAGAGTACAAGCTCTATAAGTTGCCATAAGCAAGTGTGTCTTCGTCTCTGAAGACCTGGTGTGGTGTTTTGAAGCAATTTTCTGAAAAAGCAGGCTGGCAGATTGGAGCAGTGAAGCAGCAGTTTTCATAAAAGTCTTTTAACTGGATGAGGAAATTACTGAAATATTATCATTGCCTTTGAATCTGTTTTTCAGTGTTTGTGAACAGAATATTAGCCCTCATACCTTAGTGGTAAAACCATTATTTTCCTTGATGAGAAGTACTTTTCCATTGAAAATCTGCCAGAATACTGTGGAATCTGGCTGAGCTACCCAAATATAGAAGACCTCCCTTTTTGATATATTGAACCAAAGAAAAGTCTGTTTTATGGAGAAGTGAAGGGAAGAAGCTGTATATTTAATCTTCTTATATACTGTATGCATTAGAATGATGAATGGAGTGGATATAAAGATGCAGCTAACTCTGACTAGTCCATGCATCCATTTTACCATAAATTCATTGTTGACCCTCTTCTACTGTCCATGTCAATATTTTTATCCCTTACCTGCAAGAACGAACCTAGTGTTTTCTCTCTGACACAACTCTAAACTTCAAGTTTAAATATTGCAAATAATTAAAGATCATTTAAATAAAAGTATAGAAAATTAAATACTAGTTTTGCATATAAAGTGGGCTTAATGTTCTAGATGTGATTCCAGATCACTCCTTTAGACTGTTAACTTTACATTCATATTTAACAAATGACATTATTCAGTTTCATGGGGTCACTGTGTCAAAATGTCTGTGTTAGAACTTTAATTTATTTCCAAAGGTTCTTTGAGTGGGCAGATAGGAGTGGTGTGTTAGAATGATTTATCATCTCCGATTCCCCATGTGGATTTTAAGGCTTGGAATGTAGTCTATGATGTAAATTTTAAGTCTAGATGGGTTCAGCTGCTCTGTAGCAGCAGGCTGAATGAATGGGACTTGTATCCCAAATGTGGGAGGCTGACCCTCTTCTTAAATATTGATGGTGCCTCTAATTCTGTCTCCTGATGAAAGTGACAATTTGTCTACCTCTCTCCTGTGAATAATAATAGAAAACATGCAAGTGTGTTTGTGGCCAAATTTTGCTTTGTTAGCATCCTGTCTTGGAAAGCCTAATGGACCCTTATCGTATCAGCAATTATTGGGTATAGACAAGAGATTCCCATCTGAGAGTGTGATAATTGAGGAGTTAGGGAAAGTTTTTTAAAGCTGCCAGCCAGCCTCATTGGATCATGGGCTGGTTTTTGTTTTGGTATTTATTTTGCTGTGCTATAAATTAATGCACATGTATCAGTGATGATCTTTGCTATGGGACTGCTGACTTTGTACTCTAAGGTAGTCAGGCACTGAGTGTAAATTTCACTGACTGACTAAAAGTGCAGAGGAAATGAGTAGGTAATGAGAGCAGAGCAGCCAGTTCTTTAATTGAATTAAAAGCCGGGTGACACCAATGCAGACACCTGTCCAATTACAGACAGGCCAAGGTGTTTACCATTGCTGTACAAGCGATTTGAAGATGACAGAAATCTTTCCGCCCACAGATTAACATAATGAAGGAGAACAGATTACAGTGGATGCTGGCCAAACAGATAGGTTGGCAGCTGAGAAAAAAGTAGTTTGCTGAAGTATGTAAATAAAATCTGTGCGCTTGCTATTGCCTACCTATGCAGCACATCTGTTTCTTTGTCGAAAGGAAATAGAGCAAGAGTACACGTGAAGGAAAAACATTAATTAGGAAATGAACAAATTATTTTTTAAGTTGCTGCCTTTGCTGGATAATTTTTTTTAACATAAACCTCTTGTTGCAAAAGGGTTTATTTGCTTGTTTTTTTTTTCAAATTCTTATTGCCCTTCACAAGCCTGCCTATGCAATGTACACTCTGTTGCGCTGCAGGTGCTTTATATGAAACCTTTTTACTTTGTGAAAAGTAAACCAAACAGCCCAGACCAAAACTTCTACAGCTACAGGCATCTTTCTGGGTATGTGCTACTGCAGCTCTCAGTGCCTGAAGCCATTGGTGACCCCACAGAATGTCTTCCATCAGGAAATGCAAGGAGCATTAATTCACTGCTTCATAAGAAAAGAACGCTACAAGTGCTAAATGTACAAATAAAACTAAATTGCTTCCTAAAGCACAGCAGAGTGAATAGAGAGGTGGCATATACACTATACCATGCTCCTCTTAACCGAGAACTTGCAAATGTCACAGAGGATTTGATGTCTGCATGTATTTATTTGCTGAAGGTAATTCCAATAGTACCTTTTATATGTACCATGTTTAACCGTCTATGATCTGGAAATAAGCGCTTTATAGTAAGTATTACGCAAAAAAAGATATATTTTTTTTTTACTGAAATTTCTGTGCTGAGGAATTTACCCTAGATTCCAATATTCCTGCCTTACAGGGATAGTAATGTTTTAAAACATCATTATTTCATGTTTTCTGCTTTTTCAATGCTCTTAAAAATATTTGTCTTCCATCACAGGAAGATTACAGGCATGTTTGCTTGGATGGTAGCTGACACAATGTTCTTTTTCTTTCTTGTTGCATTTAGATTAGATAGTAAGATGGCAGGACAGCTTTCCACTGTTAGCTGGGGATTTGCAAAATCAAAACTAAGTGGAGAGAGAGAGGATTCTCATCAACTGGTTTTAGTTTAACACTACTCTGAAGTGAATGTGATTACTTATGAATATCTCTTTGTGTGTATGAGTGGAACTGGACCTCAGAGAATTCAAATAGAAAGATCATTGCAATGCCAACTTTTGAAGTTTTTTGAGTAATTATAAGGAAAGACACAAACATTACTAATTCAGTGAAAGCTAATCTCATATCTTCCATGTGAACACATCTATTGGTAAACACAATATAAACATTTACAGACTTACTTTGATTGTCCCACTCAGAAAATAATATATTTATGCTGTAACTGTTAGCTTTCATCATCAAATTCTCCAGGGCCTTTTTGTGGGTTTAAAGGATTTAAGTGGGGGGAAAAAAGGACATTTTTTAATGAAATCCAAAGTTATGCTGCATTCTATGTAGTAACTCAATGAGAAGTAATAATAAGGATTAATTTCTTCTACCTGTTTGTGTACACGTAATGCCGAGGGGGTTTGCAGTCTTCTTATACTATGGTAACTTTGGCCAAGAATTGTGGTTCTCTAAGGTACTGCTGGTTTTGAAGCTGCTTTCCAAAATCTGGTGTCAGACAGTTGCAAAATTAGTTTGCTATATATTTTTTTTTCTAATGAAACACCCCATTGATTTTACTAAAAGCTGTGAGAGCCAAGGTGAGAACACAGTTTGAAATAAAGCTTGACATGAATTGGCCTTCTTTTAATTACTTCTGCATTTTCATTCCATATTACTTTAATATCGGACCTACCTTGAAATGGGAACTGCTGATGTTTCTGAAAAAGACTATAAACCACATTTTTTTCCATCTAGTCCTTCTGTATAATGCAGTTCAAAATACTGTGTAACTACCGAAAGTGGTAAGCAGTGATTTGTTGCATTTGCTATGATAAGTAGCTGATCAATATGTGGGAATCTAGCAACTTCTCTCTACTAACATAAGCAAGGCCTGAAAAAGCATAAGATTACAGGTCTTTTCTTTCTTGTAAACCCTTGGGTAATGTGTCACCTGACTTATGATATTGTAGTATTATAGCAAATATATGGTCTATATGCTGCCACTGAAATAATGGAACCCAAGTGGGACGTTTCATACAAAAAAGAGATTTCAGTTTATGGATGAATAGGGGCAATATTGGAGAGGAAGCATTAAAAAAAATTTGTTCTGGGAGACAGTGAAAATTCCTTGGAAAAACAAAATGAATAACTGAAAAAACTTTGTGAGGCAGGGACTAAGAAAAAAACTCCTTTATTGTCATTGTTATATTAAAATATACACCTCAATCTTGTAGTATCTGTTATAGTGAGCATAACTAAAGAAACTTAGCTGCATCATTAGTATTAAGAATGAAATGAAATACCATTTCCTTTTAACTTATTTTGCAAAATTTAAGTCATGGCATAATAGGAACAAAACCTTAAAATCATTTCTCTTTTCCACCTGTAACAATAAAAGCCTGTAACAGAAAACTTTTTTCACTCCTGTCTGTGTATGTGTGCAACCTGACTGTTCACTGTACATGCCTAACACCTTGCTTACTTCTGTTGCAGGCGTATTGACAGGCTTGCATCCCTTCACAAACTATGCTGTAACCCTAACTGCTTGCACTTTGGCTGGCTGTACTGAGAGCTTGCATGCATTGAACATCTCCACTCCACAAGAAGGTAAAGTAATTTCAAAGGTCTTGACTTCCACATTTCAGTCATGAATAATAAAACAGGAGAAGAGCTAAATGCTGCAAAGCCATTTGCTGGAAAACCCCAACCTAATTTGATGACAAAGTGCATTGCCAGACCATAATTGCTCCATTTTTTGGGGGGGTGCGAAAATGAATCAAACTCCATACCCTTTAATGACATGCATCTTTAATAGCTGTAATGCAGATTAATGGGCTTTTTAATTGCTGTTACATTGTTCATGCAAGAGCCTTGTCATTAATATGAAGCATCTGAAAGATTAATGAAAGCTTCCTCATTTTACTATGGCTCAGAAGTAAATCTAGAGACAGTCTGACTAAAAAGAATTGATTGTATGGCACAGTATGAAATTGAGAATCAAACGGTTGATTTCCATGGTTTCTTTTAACTGCTAAACACCAGCAATAGGCAACAATTATTTCAGTGTGAAGAAACCTTCAAATGCCGATTGAGTTATTTATTAATCACTTCTCAGATTTTCCCTTTCTTTTCTAAACACTTTTAGATGTTGCTGTGCTCAAACTTACAGGTTGTGAGTGTAAATTAGTTTTTGGTGCTTACATCAAGAACAGGAGCACGAAGAAAGAGAAAATACACGACATTTCTGACATTAGAGAGTAGGCTGATAAGTAATACACATCAATTACTGGAGCAAATGCTCCTAAAATATTTGTGACATATCTAACTCCATTCTCAATTAAACATAAAGTACACTGCTGGTTCTATCATCCTAAGGCCACGTTAATCCAGTTAAAATCATCAGTTACTCCAAATTTACACCAGTAGAATAATGAAGAGTTTGGCGTGTATTTATAGGACAGTAGTTAATCTTCCATGGTGTGGAGTAGTTTTCAAAATTCCCTCCCTCACACAGTTCTTTGTTTAATCTTCTCATATAAACTAGGTAGTAATACAGCACCAATAAAACAAATAAAATTTTAGCATGAAGTTATGTGAATTACAACCATAATGATTAAAAGAAGGCTAGAGTGTTGAACTGCTGCTGAAGGAGGTAGTCACGCAAGGTGTTGTCCTGATGAGGACAGTCCTGAAGATTGCAGTCTAACATTGCTGGAACAGCATTTTGATGTGCGTGTGTTAGCGACTGCCAACAGCACCAATCAAATCAAACCCCAATTATCACCTGTTGGAAGTTCTAAATAAACTGACTGAGTTTGTCTGGTGGCGTTATCCATGAATGCGTGTAGCCTCTGACAGCCACACAGTTAATGGACCCTGTGACGTAAACATGAAATACAGAACTGTTTATTTCTTTCTGGTGTAATGTAGTAATTAAAAAAATAAATTGTTTATGTCTTACTTTCTCATCTTAGTGGATAAAGCAGGAATTCTTATATGTGTTTGAGAAAAAACATCCACTGTTTTCAGATGTGCTGTCATATTGGGAAGGTTTAGGCAAGAATAGATTTTATTTTTTTTTTCTCAGAGATCAAATAAAGCCATGGGGAACATGTGTTTTATCCCTCAGAAGAATTGAACAAAAAGTCGATGTCTGGAGTTTCTATTTTTGGACGCTCTTGTTGCATGCTCTTACTAACAATAAATTGATGATACAGAAGACAGACGCCGTATCACACCCTCCAGCTATCCCTCTTTCCCTATTGAAACATTCATTACTTTATATTGTTTTCACATTGCCAGCCACTGCTAGTTATTGTTTTAAATTGCTAGCACAGAGCTTGTAAATTACAAGATATTCCTCCCAGACTAAGGCCCGAGTTCTGCTCCCCTTGCGATATTCAGTGGGATTGCTTGTGCTTCTAGCATATAACTCATTGGAAAGGTGAGAGAACTCAGCTTTTAAATTATCATCCATTGCCAACTTCCAGTAGATTATATACATAAAATCTAGGCTAAACAAACATTGCTAAGTGTATTGAATTTTGAGAAGTCTGAAATAAGGGGTAGTGCCTAAGAATACAGTATCTGCATTTGTGATTACAAAGAATGATCACTTTGTAGTTAGGCATAAAAAGCACGAGGGAAGAGAAAATAATTTGTATTAAAAAAGGACTGTACTAGCATCGTGTACCCCTCCTCTTGCTCAGTGTTATCAAACTGGAAAGATAAAGTTATATAAGTGTAATTATTCTCCTAAAAAGCAAAGAGTATATCCTTGTCTTTCATTGAAGTTTCTATTTGGCAAGGAAACCTCACACGTAAAAGAAGAATTCTCAACATGCTGGTATGTTGCAAGCATAAAATCTCTTCTGAAACTTCAACTTTACCAAAAATCCTTCTGCTAGTAGCTGCTTACTGAAATTATTTGTTATTTGTGGAAATAACATAATATTTTATACATTTTCACCAGCCCCTGAAGATGTGGAACCACCCACAGCAATATCCTTTCCCACGTTCTTGATGATGAGTTGGAGTCCACCAAAAACACCAAATGGTGTTATTATGCAATACACTTTATATATGAACGGAGTACCAATTTACTTTGGAAATGGAACCAAATATGTCGTAAAAGGTGAGTTCTGTGCCAGGTAGCATGTCGGATGGGTACCTCGTAGTTGCTATGAATTACATAGAATCATAGCATCGTCTAGGTTGGAAAGGACCTGTAGGATCGAGTTCAACCATCAACCTAACACTGCTGAAAACCGCCACCGGACCATGTCCCTAAGCACCACATATATGACTGGCCCCTTCTTCCTTCAGAGGAAAAGAAAAATAAATTTAAAATTGGCCTGGTGCGTTTTGAACCCCGATGGGTTCAATTTTCATAGAACACTCTGTTGGGACTCAGAAATTAATGTTTGTGTGGTGTAGCTAGATCTTGTGCTGTGTTGTCCTCTTTCACACGTCCTGAGTCATCTTTTTAATGGTTTTATAACTTTTTGATCTCATAGCATCCAACTCTCGAAACAAGTAAACCGTAAGCTGTTGAAGACAAGATGTGATATACAGGTTTAATAGTTTTTCCTACTGTCTGCCTTAGATATCCTTAATTGGAGAGCCACAGTGTTGCTTTCCTGAATAGCCCATGTTTAATTCAAGCATAAACTAATCATCCATGTTCTTCTGATAACTCTTATGCAATGTGTCAATAAACAAGTTATATCAGTACTCTTAAACTATTACATGGAAGCTAAATGACTGTTGTTTGGCAGTACAGTGAAGCAGCAATCTGACTTCCTATTTTAATATAATTGGTGTAGCTTAAGGAAGTATCCAAGGTATTCGTTCAGAGATTATTCAAACAAGAGCAACAAAAATCAAAATAAAAACCAAACTGTTGAGCTAAAAGTATCACAGCACAACATGAGCACTATTCTGGACCCATCAGAATTTTTGTGTGGTATTAGTGCAAGTAAAAGTAAAGCATTCCATATCGGACAACTCAGGGGGAAAAGGGTATCAAGAACCTACTTTCTTTTTAATGTAAGGCCTTAAAATTCAAAGCCATTTCTGCATCTTGAGTTAGTATAAAACATATTTAAAAATTCATATAGTTCAAATTTCTTTGCCTTGCACAGGCCATAAGCTACTGGTGTGGTGGGTCAGTTTTGACACTGAAAAATGAATCCAGTTAGAGAACCTCCTGAAGGCTGTTGATGATCGCTATAATAAATAGTGCACGCTTTAAGTCAAACTTTTTCATTCTGTATTCAAAGGTAATGGATTTTTCGTAACCATAGTAACCTTAGTGTATTTCTGGATAAATACATGAGGTATATACATTCAGGTTTTATTTTTGAATATAAACTACCACATTATGTATTACTAATAATATGAAAAATAGGATATAGGTTAGCATAATGACAGCTCAAACTAGTGTGCATTTTTCTTCTGAAAAAAAATAAATATTTATCAAAAGTATAGGTTCAATTAATTTCTCCCCCTTCCCCCCCCCCCCCCCCCCCCTTTTTCTGGTATTCTTGTAGTGCCATTTATCTTTTTTACAAGATCTCCATTAATCTATTATTGCCATACCATAACGCTATTCTTAAGAATTTTGAAGTGCAAATAGTTGTGCTTCCAATCTTATTAAAATTATTCCTGAAAGTTCATCACAGGTAGTTTTACTGGTGTGCTCATCTGCAACCTGGTTATAAATTGACAAGCAATGGAAAACATTTGAGGAAATGTTCACTGTAATGTTTGTTTTTTTTTTTTTTATTGGCTTTAGATTCATGTGTGGTTGTCTTCTGGCTCGTACTCAAAATGAATGCTTATTGATAGAAAATGTAGTCAAGTAATTTTTGTAATTGTTCTTTCAAAATATAGAAAAGGATCAATTAAGAGGGGTTGGGACTTGATTCCTCATATTCTACCTCTAAATCTTGAATGATACATCAGATTACATGCACCTAAAAACGTCTAAGGAAAAGTCATCTGGTTCACAAGCATCCTAGAGGAGCTCTTGTTGCTTTTATTTAGAAATTATTTATTTATGGTTTTCTACATTTTTCTAGGAATTTTGATATTTTGGGTCTTATTGAGAATTTCCTAACTTTGATTTCAATTAATTTTTTAGGCAGACATAAGAAATAAAGAGAAAAGAGAATCTTATTCAAAAGAGAAGGCTCGTGAATCAGATTGTGTAGCCCTATGCAATGCCGCGCAAGAGCCACTCTTGCTACCGTTCTGAACATGGCGTGGAGATCAGTCTGTTTACTTTGGATCTATTTTATTTAGCTGCTGGTTTCTCACCCTGAGGGGTAAGAGGTGATCTGAGCCAGCAGACTGGGATTTGGGTCACTAGAAATCCTAGTCATTCTGAATCAGGTTTATTCAAGATCTTGCTTAGATCTGCATGTATCTTGAATTTCACTCATTTTTGATTCCTTTCAGAGCCCAAGATTTTCTTCATTGCAGGCTAGAGGTAAAAGAGTTATAACATAATCTTTTTTTCCCAAAGGTTATTGTTTTACAGTGAAAAGTTGCAGCTTTTAACTTTCCAGTGTTACTCATGTCTCTCTCCCACCTATTTGGCTTTTCCCGTATTATTATCCTTTTCCTTTCAGCATTTATGCTAGCCATGTTGATGACATTGCCTCAACATAATATGTTATTGACTTTAAACAGAGAGACAACGGTCAGTCTCTGACATGTTTCCTATTCATTCACCAAAATGATTTTTTTAATTTAATAACTGTAGGACTGAGCTCCTAACCCATAGTCTATACCAGAAAGTCACAGATTCTCTCTGTGTTTTTTAAAGTGCTGTATCTATTGAAATGTTTTTTAAAACCTTTCTTTTTAGGAGGGCATCAATTCTGTCTAAAATTTAGTACTTTACTGACTTTCACTTCAGAACATGAAACGTGCAATCAGTTTAGCCCCAGATTAATTAATCCATAACTTGAGGAGGGATATGTTTTCTCAACAGCATAATTGCAAATATATTGTTAACTTAGTTTCTGATCTTGACAGTTGTTGAGGGCTTGAAATACTCATTGATTTTCATGGAAATTCAAGTGTTTGTTTCCTCTAGGGGTTGAGCTGTAATTAAAAAGGAAACCCTTTAAAAGCACGTATGGCAAATGCACACTTTACCACATTGAAAGGGGGGACCCATTAGGCATCCATCATCCATTAGTGCCTTTAAATATTTTCCCCATATTGACAAATTCAGCTTCTGTGTTGTGAGTTATAAAGCACTGAAACAATGCCAGCCCCTGTACCGCTACACCTTTGTTAACTGTCTGTGATTTTTCTGCGTTCAACCTTTATGCTTTTGCCTTACGGGTCCTACTTCCTCGTGCAATCTGGGTGCTATTTCACATCCTGAAATCCAGTGAAAGCCTAATCTCTCCAATGGGTAGGGACAAGCCAAGAGGCAAATACTCAGTCCAGGATCCCAAGTGGAATTTAGGCTGTGTGAATCCATGTCCCTGTATTCGTGCTTTCAGTTCCTCTATGTGAGAGTGCAGAAGGTCCTGTAATCAAGACCAAGAGCTGCAGCTCAGGAAAGCAATTGCAATAGGGTTCTGCTCACCAAACCTGCATACCTTACTGTTCTGTAGAGATGACTAGCAGCTGTGAGGAGATGGAGCAGCTTGTACAGTTATCTTCAAAACTCTTAACATATACACACTGATCTTACAAAGGCTTTTGATTTCAGGAAAATTTGAGTTGATTTTTCCTGCGTAGAGGAAAATATGCTTCTCTCACCCATCCAAGAACTCACAGGCAAAACTGAAGCTTCTACTTTGAAATGTGGAGATTTCTTAATGGGATTCTTTTTTCTTATTTTTAAATTTAGGCAAGGTATTTGTTCTTGTTTTCTCTTTTCTCTAAATTAGTCTCAAAAATTCACCACCTACCTTAGATCAAAGAGAAAACAGGGTGAGTTTTATACTGAAAAATATTTGACTGCAGTGGCCTGAACTGGTGGTACCAATACCACCAGCAGAAAGGTGGTCTAATAAATGCAGAAAAGTATAGTATAAGCAGAGACAGTAATGATGAGAAGTGACCCAAGTGCCAAGTTTTGTTTTGGTGGAAACCTTATTGTTGTGAAAAACTTTAGAAAAAAGATTAGAGCAAAATATTCCTCTATTTTTAAATGCTGAGTGTTTGATGGACTAAGAAGAGGTGTTCATTACCTAACATGAAATGAGTTTTTAGATATCTTTATAAAACAAAATGTATAAATCTATCTTTGCACAGGGCTTGGCGTTGAGGATGTACGTCTACATTTTCTGCAGCGCTAGGTACTTGACAATGTTAACAAATTGTGTTCATATAATTTCCCTAGCAGAATCTAATGGTTCTCATCATGAATCTTTAAAAGGAAGATATTCTTATTAAGACTCAGCTGTATGAAACTTATTTTTCTCTGCCAACCAAAAAGAAGTGCTTCCATTTTTTCAGGAAAGAGATACGGTCAACTATGTTACAAGGACAGATCCTCAACTAAGTTAAACGATTATAGAGTTATCCTAAATTACATGCCCAAGAGTTTAAAAAAAACTGTGACAGACTGCTTTGTACCAGATTCCTGGGCAAAATATTAAGGAGAGACTTGGAAAAGGTGAGAAAGAGCTACCTTCATAATTTTGTCTAAAAGCGTGAACTAAGCTTTGGCTTATTCTAATTCTTATTTGACTTGAGTGTGGAAAAGCTGATCCTACAAAACCAGTATAGAACGGGAGCCTTGTTTTCCTGTGAGGAAGAGGCAGATGTTTGACATGTGCATAAACAGGGCTTAGCATATCTGAACTTAAAAAATGGGAGAACCCCAGATTAGTACCTGTATTTTTTTAATGTTGCTGTAAACCAGTAGCAATTACAATACACACTATGCACAGCTATGCAGTTATTACATTTTAGTGAAAAATTGACAGGTTTTTGTCATTTTTATCCTTATGACTACTAGTGCTTGTTTTAGATGATAGATCATGATAATAAAAGCAAAATCCATCATAATATCAATATTGTACTAATTGCCAAGTGAAACATTTGAACAAGAAAATCCACAGAATTATATGTAGAGGATAATTGCAGTAAGATGTATCACTGCAAGAAGCTGAATCACTAATGTCCTGGTTCCGGCAAGGATGGGGTTAATTTCCCCAAGGAGCCGGCAGGGGAGGCAAGCATTCCATCCCACGAGTTTTGCCCTTTTCTGCTGATTTTTCCCACGGCTGTGGGAGTCGAGCGAGCAGCTTCGTGGTTCTTTGTTGCTGGCTGAGGCCAAACCATGACAGTCCTTTGTGGCGCCCAACGTGGGGCACGAAGGGTTGCAATAATGACAGATCTGACCAGAGCTTCTTAAAACGGATTTCTTATATGCATTTCTCCTATTAGTTAAATAGTCGCCGGTTACAATGTTGCTTCGTTTGTTTACATGGCTGTGTTATGTAAATTCTTATATGCTGTATGTACTCCCTGTGATGCTGTTTGTTATCTCGGGGAGAGGGATCAGGACTATCATTTTGCTGTCCTGTGCAATATCAGCTTATGATATGGTAACATCACTATTCAAGTGGCTTTGTTGGGGTTCCTATGCAGTATTGCTGTCCTGTCCATACCTTGGTTACCGTCTCTCAGAAGTTATCAATAATCACACCCAATCTATGGGAGAAACAGGGGGAGATACTTTCCCCAGCTCTTTTGCCTCCTTTTTCTCCTTTGGTCCAGGTATAACACCTCTTGAGAATTTTTAATATCCTTGGGACGCTCAAACCAGCGTGTTCCTATTGCTATGTCTCCTGAATGTTTTTCAAGTCTTGTTTAGGGTAAAACAACTGTTTAAGACTACCACTCAGATAGGTGGTAGTAGGCCTAAATTTAAAAATATGAAAAAAGAATCCCATTAAGAAATCTCCACATTTCAAAGTAGAAGCTTCAATTTTGCCTGTGAGTCCCAAGGCCAGATAGTCAGGGGTGGCATGGGATGTGGGAGAACATGGGCAGGTATCTAGAGAACTTCTCACCTCCAATGGTTTGGGACTTCACCCTTGAACAACTACAGGACCCTGATAAAGTAATAGAATATTTGAAAGGAAAATGCTGTGGCTATTCCAGAGAGGCACAACTTATGGCACTGTGTTGGGCCCTGGCCAGTATCTACCAAACACTGCTCAGTACTATGCAGGACCCTCAGGGGAAAGAGGGGAAAGCCAGACCAGCAGACAATGAGGCTACTCCAACCCCCGTGGCAGGCACTGTGGCTACTCAAACCCTGGTGACAGACAATGAGGCTACTCCAACCCTGGTGGCAGGCACTGTGGCTACTCAAACCCTGGTGACAGGCAATGCAGCCACTCAAACCCCAGTGGCAGGCACTGCAGCTGAACCAGAAAACCAACCTGTGCCAGTATCAGTTGCTCCTATACAGAAGAAGAAATACACCAAGAAATCAGTTCGCATAGTAAAGGATGATGATGAACCAGGGCCATCAAAGGAACAGGAGGAAGAGACAGAACCAGAGATAATCACCCAATCCCTATCCCTGAGTGAGCTGCGAGATATGCGAAAAGATTTCAGTCAACTTCCTGGTGAGCACATTGTCACCTGCCTGCTCTGATGCTGGGATAACAGGGCCAGTAGCTTGGAATTAGAGGGCAGGGAAGCTAAGCAGCTGGGATCCCTGTCTAGGGAGTCGGGCATTGACAAGGCAATTGGGAAAAAGACACAAGCCCTCGGCCTCTGGAGACGACTCCTGTCAGGTGTAAGGGAAAGGTATCCTTTCAGTGAAGATGTTGTATGTCATCCAAGCAAGTGGACCACCATGGAAAAAGGTATCCAGTACCTGAGGGAATTAGCCATACGAGAGATGATTTACTTCGACCCAGATAGCGCGCAGTTACCCACAGATCCTGATGAAGTCCAGTGCACAAGGCCCATATGGCGGAAGTTTGTACGGAGCGCACCATCATCATATGCCAACTCCTTGGCAGTGATGAAATGGAGAGGTGAAGAGGGACCAACAGTGGATGAGGTGGCTGGATGACTCCATCAATATGAAGAAAGCCTATCTTCTCCCCTCGTTTCAGCTGTGGAGAAACTGTCTCAGAAGGTCCAGCAACTTGAAGAGAGTATGTCCTACTCCCCACCTGTACAGGCCAGCATCTCAGCTATTAGGAGCAGGCATTTCCCTACTCAAGAGGGAGAGTATAGGGGGTACACAGCACGAGGCACCCTGTGGTTTTACCTGTGTGACCATGGAGAGGACATGAGGAGGTGGGATGGACAACCTACCTCAACCCTACGGACATGGGTACGTGAGCTGCAAGGAAGAACAAACACAAAAGGGGATCCCTCCAGGAAAAGTGCAGCTCCTGTTTCCAGCAGACAGTTCCCCAGACAGCATGGAAGGCCTGATCTTACCTCCGATCCTCTTGAAGGGACTTCCAAATCATTTTTGCAACAAGTGAGTAATGTATACTATGATCAGGATTAGAGGGGCCCTGCCTCCAGCCAGGTGGGGGAAAGGGACAACCAGGTTTATTGGACTGTGTGGATTCGATGGCCTGGCACATCTGAGCCACAGGAGTATAAGGCTCTGGCGGACACTGGTGCACAATGCACCTTAATACCATCAAATTACAGAGGAGCAGAACCCATTTGTATTTCTGGAGTGACAGGGGGATCCCAAGAGTTGACTGTACTGGAAGCTGAAGTAAGCCTAACTGGAAATGAGTGGCAAAAGCATCCCATTGTGACTGGCCCAGAGGCTCCATGCATTCTTGGCATAGACTATCTCAGGAGAGGATACTTCAAGGACCCAAAAGGATACCAGTGGGCTTTTGGCATAGCTGCCTTGGAGACCGAAGAAATTGAACAGTTATCCACCTTGCCTGGTCTCTCAGAGGACCCCTCTGTGGTAGGGTTGTTGAGGGTCAAAGAACAACAGGTGCCGATTGCTACCACAACGGTGCATCGACGGCAATATCGTACTAACCGAGACTCTGTGATTCCCATCCATAAGTTGATTCGTCAACTAGAGACTCAAGGAGTGATTAGCAAGACTCGCTCACCCTTTAATAGTCCCATATGGCCAGTACAAAAATCTAATGGAGAGTGGAGGCTAACAGTGGATTATCGTGGCCTGAATGAAGTCACACCACCGCTGAGCGCTGCTGTGCCAGACATGCTAGAGCTTCAATATGAACTGGAGTCGAAGACAGCCAAGTGGTATGCAACGATTGATATCACCAATGCATTCTTCTCAATCCCTTTGGCGGCAGAGTGCAGGCCACAGTTTGCTTTCACTTGGAAGGGCATCCAGTACACCTGGAATCGACTGCTCCAGGGGTGGAAACACAGCCCCACCATTTGTCATGGACTGATCCAGACCACACTGGAAAAAGGTGAAGCTCCAGAACATTTGCAGTACATTGATGACATCATTGTATGGGGCGACACAGCAGAAGAAGTTTTTGAGAAAGGGAATAAAATAGTTCAAATCCTTCTGAAAGCTGGCTTTGCCATAAAACGAAGTAAGGTTAAGGGACCTGCACAGGAGATCCAATTTTTAGGAATAAAATGGCAAGATGGACGCTGTCAGATCCCAATGGATGTGATCAACAAAATAGCAGCTATGTCCCCACCGACTAGTAAAAAGGAAACACAAGCTTTCTTAGGTGTTGTGGGTTTTTGGAGGATGCATATTCCAAATTACAGTTTGATTGTGAGCCCTCTATATCAAGTGACGTGGAAAAAGAGTGATTTTAAGTGGGGTCCTGAGCAACAACAAGCTTTCGAACAAATTAAGCAGGAAATAGTTCATGCAGTAGCCCTGGGGCCAGTCAGGGTGGGACAAGATGTTAAAAATGTGCTCTACACTGCAGCTGGGGAGAATGGCCCTACCTGGAGCCTCTGGCAAAAAGCACCAGGGGAGACTCGAGGTCGACCCCTGGGGTTCTGGAGTTGGGGATACAGAGGATCCGAAGCCCGCTATACCCCAACGGAAAAGGAGATATTGGCATCATACGAGGGGGTTCAAGCTGCTTCGGAGGTGGCTGGCACTGAAGCACAGCTCCTCTTAGCACCTCGACTGCCAGTGGTGGGCTGGATGTTCAAAGAAAGGGTCCCTGCCACACATCATGCAACTGATGCTACGTGGAGTAAGTGGATTGCACTGATCACACAGCGAACTCGAATGGGAAACCCTGGTCGTCCAGGAATACTGGAAGTGATCATGGACTGGCCAGAAGGCAAAGATTTCGGAATATCACTAGAGGAAGAGGTGACGCGTGCAGAAGAGGCCCCACCATATAATGAACTGCCAGAAAATGAGAAGAAACATGCCCTGTTCACCGATGGGTCCTGCCGTATTGTGGCAAAGCATCGAAAGTGGAAGGCTGCTGTGTGGAGTCCAACACGATGAGTTGCAGAACCCACTGAAGGACAAGGTGAGTCGAGTCAGTTTGCAGAGGTAAAAGCCATCCAGCTGGCTTTGGACATTGCTGAGCGAGAGAAATGGCCGGTACTTTACCTCTATACTGATTCATGGATGGTGTCAAATGCTCTGTGGGAGTGGTTACAGCAGTGGAAGCAGAACAACTGGCAGCGCAGAGGTAAGCCCATCTGGGCTGCTGAACTGTGGCAAGATATTGCTGCCCGGATTGAGAATCTGGTTGTGAAAGTACGTCATGTAGATGCCCACATCCCCAAGAATCGGGCCACTGAGGAACACCAAAACAACCAGCAGGTAGATCAGGCTGCTAAAATTGAAGTGGCTGAGGTGGATCTGGACTGGCAACGTAAAGGTGAACTATTCATAGCTCGGTGGGCCCACGATGCCTCAGGCCATCAAGGAAGAGATGCGACATATAGATGGGCTCGTGACCGAGGGGTGGACTTGACCATGGACACTATTGCACAGGTTATCCACGAATGTGAAACGTGTGCTGCCATTAAGCAAGCCAAGCGGTTAAAGCCTCTTTGGTATGGAGGACGATGGCTAAAATATAAATATGGGGAGGCCTGGTAGATTGATTATATCACACTCCCACAAACTCGCCAAGGCAAGCGCCACGTGCTCACAATGGTGGAAGCAACCACTGGATGGCTGGAGACATACCCTGTGCCCCATGCCACTGCCCATAACACTATCCTGGGCCTTGAAAAGCAAATCTTATGGCGACATGGCACCCCAGAAAGAATTGAGTCGGACAACAGAACTCACTTCCAAAACAGCCTCATAGACACCTGGGCCAAAGAGCATGGCATTGAGTGGGTATATCACATTCCTTATCACGCACCAGCCTCGGGTAAGATAGAACGATATAATGGACTGCTAAAGACTACCCTGAGAGCCATGGGGGGTGGGATCTTCAAACAGTGGGATACCCATTTAGCAAAAGCCACCTGGTTAGTTAACACTAGGGGATCTGCCAATCAAGCTGGCCCTGCCCAATCAAAACTTCCACGTACAGTAGAAGGGGATAAAGTCCCTGTAGTGCATATGAAGAATATGTTAGGAAAGACAGTCTGGGTTAGCCCTGCCTCAGGCAAAGGCAAACCCATCCGTGGGATTGCTTTTGCACAAGGACTCGGGTGCACTTGGTGGGTGATGTGAGAGGACGGGGAGGTCTGATGTGTACCTCATGGGGATTTGATTTTGGGTGAGAATAGCCAATGAAGAATTTTATGATGTTAAATGTTAAATAACCTTGCTGGTGTATGTTATCATTATCATTGCTATCAATGGTACTACAGAAGAATCACCCAAATCAATGACAGATGAACTTTGATGAGACTGAGTAAAGTGCGTGATGATGTAATAAGAACTGATCTCAGTATCTGGCGCCCAGCAATTTTCCTTAAGATCAACATCTTCAATCTGCGGACTGCGGGCATGGACTGCATCAAGTATACCAGCCTCAGCAGCTGGCGCCCAGCAATCTCCTTGAGATCGACATCTTCAACCTGTGGACCGTGGGCATGGACTGCATTGGGTTCCCCAGTCACGAGCTTCAAATACAGCACCCAGCAGTTCAGCACTACACATCATCTTCTATGCCCTGAGAGACTGTTCTCACCGATAGAGCCTACCGTCATGGACTATGTGAGCTTAATGGACATTTTTAAGGGATGGCTCATAGACTATGGGAACTGAAAGATCTGGGCATGACATAGATGGTATGGAATAAGGGGTGGATAATGTCCTGGTTCCGGCAAGGATGGGGTTAATTTCCCCAAGGAGCCGGCAGGGGAGGCAAGCATTCCATCCCACGTGACCTATGCCCAGCTATAAGAGGCACTAGCCGGGGAGCGGGAGTCAGTCGCCACTCGGGGGCGGGCTGCGGTGGTGCGGGTCCGGTCGGTGCGCTGCGCGGCGGTACTGTAATCGCGTTCTTATATTCCTTTACCGGTGTTATTGTTTTTCTTTCTTCTTCCCTTTGTCTGTTCTGTTAAATTATAATATTTCAACCCACGAGTTTTGCCCTTTTCTGCTGATTTTTCCCACGGCTGTGGGAGTCGAGCGAGTGGCTGCGGGGTTCTTTGTTGCTGGCTGAGGCCAAACCACGACAACTAAGAAAACGCTTATTATGCTAGGTTTGAGATGTAGTTCTCACGGTTTCTTTTCATACAGTTTTTAGTTATAGCTATGTTTGAAAAACACCAGTTTCCAACCCTAAGGATTTGTGTTCCTTTGTTCTAGGTCCTGTTTAAAGAGGACAGGCAGCTTTTGCCTTAAAGGACGAACAATAGAAAAATTCTGTTGTCCTCTGATTTGAGTTTATTGCCCATCTTCCAGGTTGCAGTGAACTACATATAAATACCAAATGAACCCAGTCTGTCATTTCACTAGGGTGTTTTGGGAAGAGGAGTTTGCTATTCAATATGGTGGTAGTGCTAGATTTATGTATATTATAACTCTGGATGTCACAATTCCTCATTTTTTTGTGAAGCAGAGACTTGTTTAACACCATTGTGAGAGCAATGGAAAGTTAGTCTTCATCTCTTTGCAGTTAGAATTGCTTATCTGAAATGTCTTACATGGTACCCAATGAGATATGCCCCTGTGTCTCTTTCTTATTTTAGGGTCTTGCAATACCATGCTACCGTTCCACGCCCACCCCTCATATTGGGTTTAGCAACGTATCCAGCAGATAAGGCATACAGGAAATAACATGTTTTCCAGTATGGCATATAAAGAACGCCTGCTGCTTCTGGCTTTACGCTGGCCTGAGTATGCATTTAAGTAAATACATATTGGTGCACCTAGCACTAGAGGGCAGAGTACACCAGTCTTACAGGAGAAGCTGCCTTCCTCTAGAAGTTGTAGGCAGAAGAGAAAGCACATTTGATACACCTGAACTGGCAACACTGACATTGCTAGTGACCGGTACTATCGTAATTAATTCCACAGCCCCAGAATGCAGATTCAGCAGGCGCAAAACCAAAGGGCAAATGGGCTGTCTGAGTCTGGCATTCCTGTATTTCAGCTTCAGACAGAAAGATCTGGTGCACTCATTGGACTTAATAATACAAATCTGGGGAATTTAGGAGGGAGGGAGGGTGGGGTAAGGGTAAAAGCATTATGTTTATTTGTAGCAGCTCTGTTGTATCATTTCCTATTGCAGTGCATTAGTGCAGTGTTAAATAAAATCTGCTTATTTAAAATCCTTTTAAATAGTGTTTAAATATTTCCTGCTGATACAATCTGCTAAAGTAGTTATCCTTGCTGCAGATTTCAGTTAACCTTGTCACAGATATTAAGCCTGAAGCTACACAGACTTTTAGGGACCTTGATTATAGAGCAAAACCTAATGGTGTCATTATAAAACCACAGCTGGACAAGCTTCTGGAGTCCTTGTCCTTTGATCAGATTTGGGTAACACAGCAAGCCAGGAGAGAACTCACGCTAACCCTGCTGGAAGTGCTGAGCTCTCAGGTTGCTTGAGTACTGCTTTCTAAAAATTAAAATGCAACACAAAATATAAAATAAGAGTGCTTGGTATGTCCCAATCTTCTATATGTACCAACACAAACTGGAGCAAATAGCTTCTTCAGAGCTAATAGCTGTAGAACAGGAAGAGTTCTTTTATTCTCCTTTTCCTTCTGGCAGTGTAGGAAATATTCTGGCTCTGCACTCTGTTTTTTAAACAAAGAGAAGAAAAACATAGATTTTAAGTCTTGTCTAAATTCCATGACAAGAATTAAAACCACTAAAAAACGTAAAACTCCCAGATTATTTTGTCCTGTGATTTTACTTCAAAATTAGTTGTCAGAATTAGACATATATAGGCTTCTAGTTCATTTTTTCCTTCACAGATGTCTAGATTGGTCAGCAGACTTAAAGATGTTGACATCTCTTCAAAAGACAGTGTATACTGAGGAGGACAGATTTAAATCAAGTAAGCTCAATTTGAAACAGTTAAATATGACTTTTTTGTGTGTTTTTTTTTTGTTTTGTTTTGTTTTTTTGTCAAATGGCACATCTTACTAGCTGTGGTTGTGTTTTGTGGTTGGTTTTTTTGTTTGTTTGTTTTTTTGTCAAATGGCACAGCTTACTAGCCACACATTATTATCTTGGAGGTGTTCTGCACCATCATGTGGATTTACAGGTCTCTAAGACATCACCACTGCAGTTAGATTCTTGTTTTCCCGCTTTCTGAGATCAGTTTGTTGTAAAGTTGCCTGTGTGAACCTCTCTTGGGCAAACTGGTCCAATCTTGTGCAGCTTGTCTGCCTTCCTCTGTAATTTCTGAAGGGTGTAATCTGTCTCTGCCTTTTGGCTTTCATTAATGAGAACTTCATAGGGCCCTATCAAGTGATACAGTTTCTCTTTGTGAGCAGCAGTCACATGGTGACCGCTGTTAGCTATTAAACATTGAGAGGTCTCCTTAGATTTATAAGAACTAGAATATGCTTTCTTGGGCATGTTGTGCTCGTAGCCTGAAATACTTTTTGTGGAATCTTCTTTGCAGCAGTATGTCTGGTAACTGTGGTTTGCCTGAAACTAGTAAAGCAAAGTGGTGGGTTCTGTTCTGGTTTTGCTGATAAAATAGATGCATGAGCTCGTAGTTTAAGTTAAGATTTCATTCAATCACACTTCAGTGCTTTAGAAAACACCAAATTGTGCAAGGTTTTATGTCCAACTTATAAATCACATGTTTATAGATAAAGAAAAGCATCTCCACCTTCCTGAGAGTTGTTTTGTTTTGTTTTGTTTTGTTTTGTTTTGTTTTGTTTTGTTTTGTTTTGTTTTGTTTTGTTTTGTTTTGTTTTTGCCAGGATCATTTTCAAATGCTTGGTAAATGATTTATGCTTAGTTTCAGGTAATGCTGGACTCATGTAAATGAAGATATGGCATCTCTTGCGCAGAGGGACTAAGGCCAAACTTGCTGCTTCTGTTTGAATCTCTTGGTATCTGTTCATATGGACATACCTTACTTAGCTCTAAGTTAATAGGCTTGGAAAGAGAGTGAGGTAGCCTTCTTGATATTGCAAACTGCGTAATGAAGCTTCTCTCTGAGATTTGCCTTATACCCTAGAAAACACACTCATATTTCTCCTTACCAGGTTAGGACCATTTGGTCTCCTGAACTGCCAAACGCTTGATGTATATTTAATTCAAGATATAGATAGTCCATGCTGCTATTACAAATTGTGTTGGTTTATCAGCTGTGATAATTATTGTGACTGAGCAATACATTTGTTCTTGTTTGGCTTGCACTAGACACAGACCTTTCTTTCTATACCCGATATGTCCCACCCTTCCTTTAATACTAGTGGGATATTAATAAATGGTGACAATCTACAGGCAGGTAACACCACAGTAATACTTCTGGAGGGTTCCCAAGCAGGGGTTCCCCTTTTCCTTGCTTTTATTAAATGCGTGGCCACGAGGGTGTTGAGTCATTAACCATTACTTAAAGATTTCCAGCATTTTATTTATTAAAAAAACAGAAAGCTGTAACGAGACAAATTTATGAAAAGGGGAACTGTTGATGTTTGCATGTTTCAGACTTGTCATGTCAATAAATCTGAGCAACCTCCTTACAACTTGCCTTTCTAAAATGCTTCACCAATTAACGTTTTTTCCTGTTACTGTAAGCCTAGACCTTTCTGAGTATTTTATATCTTTCACAAGTTTTGTCTTGTGGGTGAACAATACAAGCGTGAATGTTACAAGGCCATAAAATAGTTGGATGTAAGTTTGATTTTAAAAATATTTGATGGCTTGTATGATTGGAGGAGGATTCCTGTATTTTCAAAATCTGTTTTCCTGTCCTCCTAACTTATGTGAAAACATATGCAAGGCATAAATCATGTCACAAAAAGCATGAAAGGCATTCTAGGATACTTCCTTTCATGTTGAATCACTGCCAGAAATCTAACCTAGGTTTCTACACTGATTGCCTAAATTGTTTACATAAAGCTTAATAGCCTTTTAGTCGGTACTGAACTCCATCATGCTTTCCACTAGTCTTCCATGAAGTATTGTATTTTTATGACAATCTATTTCTGATTGAAGCATTTTACATAAATCGTAGTTGGACTTTGAAAGCTGCTGGGGGTTTTGTCTTTTTTTCTTTCTTTCTTTTCCATGGTTTTTATTGTATAAGTAGAGTGACACATTAAAGTGAGGTGTTACCGGGAAATTAACTAGTGCATGGGAAAAAGCGTTGAAGTGAACATAAATCTAAACATGCGAGAACAGTATCAGATTAGTGTGCTTTAAGTAAGGCTTAGACTCACGGTCTTAAGATGAATGGAAAGGTAGATGATGAACATCGTTATAGTTTCCGCAATGGCTGCTTTGGGTAGAATGTGTTCCTTTATTACAGAGGCCCATTTACAGTATGCATATCTTGATTTCTTTTTCTGCATGTCTGAGCATGTTTATAGCTACATGTAAATAAGCATCTGGATTTCTAATTTAAGAATGGTGCTGTTCAGTCATTCTGGTGAGGAGTGGTGCTGCACAAGGTCTGCACATGTAAGAGAATAGGTGATCCGGTGGGAAAGTGAATTTTTACACTGGTCATAATAAACTGCCTGTGTTCTGTCTCTGGAAATATATCCGTAGCAATTTCTAATTCTAATTTGTGATTTAATCAGTTCAATCAATAAGTTTCTATGTTCTTTCTGTGAGTATACATGGCTTCCATCAGCAGAGGTGCGTGTATATATAAAATTTGATACAAATGTCTTGGGGAGACTTATAATATTTCTGTTTAAATTTTTTTCTAGTTGGTATAAATTAGAGTCAGTCAGTGGTGAATAGATAGTATGGGCAGTTAAAACAGCTCTGCCAACAGTTGAAAGCTTTCTTGTTAGGACAGTGGGTGAATAGCTTTGCATCCCCTCTGTTGGTGGAAAAGGTTATTCAGGGGTGACTAGAGAATCTGGCTTATTAAAAGCTTCTGGGTCCTCACTGCTTACCTTTCCAGGATCCTTGGCTAGACTGGGTGAGTTCATACAGAGGATGTGTAAGTGGTGAAAATTTCTACCATCTGTTCTATGAGAAAAGTAGAAAATGAAGGAAATTATCAACAGTGGAGAGTAACCCATGTTGGTACGGTATGTCAATAGCTTCCTTCTGAAAGCTGAATTTCTTGCTGACTTCAACTTTGGTGCTATTTATGATCACTTAATTTTAATATCATTAGTCATTTGTTTTCTGATCAAGGAACAATAATCCAATTGACAAGAACTTTCACATGTTCTCATGAGCTGGCATCTAGCCTTTTCATCAGCTCAAGGACAAGAATGCTCTCCTACATATCAAAATAATTGGGGTACCTTTAGCCGTTCTAAAAAGTTAGGGTAAAAGTATTAGTTTCATTTCAACTAATGTGTTTTCAATATTTGAGGTATGGCTCTCGGGATTTAATACCATTGTTGCAATGTCACATAACAATTTTTAAGCTGTTAAATTGTACTGGGAATTAAAATGCATCCATAATTGAAGTCTTTCTCCTCAGTTTACAGGCAGAGAATATGTTACATAGAAAGCTAGTCAAAGAAAACTCAAAATAAAGTGAGGTACGCCTAAGAAACTAAAAGATTAAATAAATAAATAAATGTTACCAGAAAAAGACAGGTACTAGTCTTAGCTTAACGATGAAGAGAAGTGGCATGGCAGAAATTGAGGTAGTTAACACCAGAACATAATTTAAAATATTTGCATAGAGGACAAAGGAAAATCAGGGGAACTAAATGCACTAAGTTCAAAACAGTTGAGAGAAATTACAAGGTGACTTCTTCCACCAAAGAGCCTGTCCCTAGTGATGCCTCTTTGGGATGTATATTAATCAACACTGTAGTGCTCTAGCCAGAGAACCAAAAAACATTAAAGCAACTAGACTAAAATCATTCCTTGTTCCTACACCTTATCACCAGGTAACAGTGCTTCTTAGAGGTAGAACTGCTGTGGAGGAAAAGCCACAGGCTCTACAAAGTCTGTGGCCTTCATGTGCTATCATATAAGTTGTGGTCACAACAGGTGTTATTTTACAGGTCTCAGCAGAGAAGTTGAGGGCATGAATGGGCATAGAGATTAGTCTACTCCACCAGGAGGTCCAACTAGAGGAGCAGTACCACATGTTAACTATGAATTGTAAGGAAGTTTCAGTTGAAGTTCTGCGTTCTCTTCGTAAGTTAGGTAGAGGACTTCAGTTTACTCTGGCACCTTCTGAAAGCACTGCCATTTAACATCTGCCTTTTACAGTCACGTCCCTGAGTATCACAAGAAAGGATGGCAGAAAGATGACACCAATACTGTAACATAGAGCAGATACATTCCCAACAATGACTGATAACGTATAGACTCTGTTGCTTTTCTGCAAGGAAAAAAATTAGTGATTATAAAGTCTAAATAGTCTAGCTGTAAAAAAAAAATAAAATTGTAGAGCAGTTGGACTGAAAAATATACTATGTTCTACATACACAAGACTGGAGAGGGGAGAGGGTTGGGGTGAAATATGAAAGCCTCTTAAGGGTTTGCCACTTGTGAATTATGCATCTCACTCTCACTAGTAGGCGTAAATGCATAATTCTAATCTGTTCTTATTACTTATTTATAACGCGCAGTGGAATGTAAATTCTATGCCTCCTTTGTACAAGCTTAACATGCCAGTTAAGGTATGCAGATATTTCAGGGAGCCTACATAGGCAACTTTCTTGGCATAGCACACTGTTGCCAATTAAAGGGCATAAACTCCAAACAATAAATTAGACTAGCGCTCCCCCCTCATTCACAGGAGGAATATAGACAGGATGTAAGAAATAAGGGAGAGGATCAACAGATAATAAGAAGATCATTCATCTTGAAATAAACTACTCTGCATTATTATTATTTATGATAGTTACTGTTATTATTAAAAACTACATGTGGGATAGAGAAAAAGCCTGCAACAACCACTGAATTTATGAGACTGGAGACAGATGGATGCTCCTTCTTTTATATCACTGGCACTGATCGATTTGTATTTTTCCCTGATGATGGTTTATGCCATTATAACTGTTTGGTGGGTCCTTACTTTTGAGTTATGGTTGCAAAGCACTTCACAAACAAGAACAAGCCTCTGAACATTATATCCTAATCTGCACATCCTATAGATACACCATAATACAGAGCAGCTGACTGCACCACCTGTGATCTGTGTACCCACAAACATGATTTATTCTGGTAATCCCAGTTTAATGCATCACATCAGATTGTGGCAGTTGCGTTATCTGATGACACTACTGACACTACATGACATAACTGGGTAGTGCAACGTGTCAAGTTGAAAAAAACTTTGGGCCTTTCAGAATTTTTTCAGAATTTTGGGTGTTTTGGTTTATTTGAAAATAAATATAAAGCAAGTAATCTTAAAAAAAAAAAAAAAAAAAAAGGGAGGGTGAGGAGGGGAAGAAATTCCAATAATTTTCCCCAGTCACATGTTGACCATACTAATGATGCAACAGCTGCGGCTGCTTGTTCTGGTAAGTACAGGGGAGAGCAGGTAGAAGTACAATATATTTCACTATGCTGCTAATTCTGTGGCCAGATGAAAACTAGCCCAGCTTTTGTAGTCTTGCAACAGATTTAACTTCCTATAAATTGTCTTGTTTAGGAACAGTGCTCAGAAACTGAGTCCTCCCACTACCCTTATTCCAGCACTACAGTAATGTTTTAGCAAAACCCTTTATTCTCTGACTATAATTCAGACATACAGAGCTGTTATGGTCCTGGGAAGGTGATAGTATCTCTTCTACAGAAACTCTTAAATCACGTGACGCCTTGCCTGGCTGGTGAGAGTTGTTCTCTAATCATCTTGCGTGCCTGGTACTATACAAAATGGTGGAACAAGCTACCCATAATGGATGTAAAATGCAAATGTGGGTAAATAAAGGTCATAACCTATAAACCACTAATCTGTAACCTCAACTTGATACCAGCTCAAGCAGCCATTGTCATATTTTTCTTGTTTAGATTCCAATTTCTAGTCTGAGTGTGCTCTCTCGAGTTTCTGCTTGCTTGATGATTTTTTAAATATTTTGTTGATCCAAACAATTATTTTGAGGTTAAAATGGTATTTTGTGATTTTTATTGCATATTCAATTTTAATAAGTAAAAATATGCCAGTAAAATTGTTTACTTTTTATCAAAGAAAATATATATATTTTTAAATTCATTTCCTTCCTCCCATCCCCCTCTTTCTTTTCTTAGGCAGGAAAACTTAAAAAATAAAATAAAATACAGCGTTGCAAAATTCTAAGTAGTTTCAGATACAGAGAGAGAAGTATTGAAATCTCACAGGACTGTTTCACAGGTTTACAAATGACAGTGTTGCTTATAAAAAGAATT
Organism: Vanellus vanellus; assembly: GCF_965231255.1. NCBI lineage: Eukaryota > Metazoa > Chordata > Aves > Charadriiformes > Charadriidae > Vanellus > Vanellus vanellus. Next base: position 25,033,250 of record NC_138907.1, read on the forward strand.
TTAAAAACATGATGTTGATATTTAGTGTCTCTTCCCCAGAATTTGATAAACCTGAATCTTCATGTCAGCAGTAGGTATTCCATGATTTTGGGTGGGGTGAGTTTTTCTGAAAGTTCCCCTTTCTAAACCAAACTGGATGTCCTTTTCCCCCCCCCTGTATTATTGAAAGGGATTTCATGGGAACACAGGGTCCTAATTGCTTTTCTGTGTAGCACTTACTATCTTATATACCTGTATGCTGTGTCATCTTCTTTGTTTCCTTTCCTCACATTGTTTGTTCAGCCTCTCTTCCTAAGAGAGTATTTGTAAGCCTGCGCTTTTTCACTGCCGTTTTCCAGACAGACTTTATTTCTGCAGTCTGTAATATATGCTATTCTAGATCAGACTGCACTATTGATTTGTATAAAATGTATGGTAATAGTTTCTACATTACTTGCCGTATATTCTTATATAACTTAACATCTTACTGGCTTCTCTTACCACAGCTGCACATTCCTATGCGTTCTTCAGTGGGTTGTAAAAGTGGCATTCAGGCACTTCTCTTGACCTGATACGATTAACTCAGCACCAAATGTAAGGTGTATCTGAATTTTGTTTCTCCCACTGAAGCAACATCGGACTTACTTGGGAATACAGGATGTACTCCTGTTAGTGAGCCAAGGGTTTCTTGGTCATGCTAATGTGAATCCAGAGTACTTCCAGTTTTATAGCAGCAGGTTTCTGAGATTCAAATTTGTAACGTAGATGCCTAGTGCAAATATATTTTCCAGTTGTGAACATAAAGCTGAAGTAATACAGAGATAAAATGTTCAAAACACTTTTTTTTTTTTTTTTCTTTTTCACTTTTTTGGGCTCGACATTGACTGAGAGATCATGATTCTTATGATGCATACCAGCAACTCCCCTCTATTTAAACTGATAGCAATACAGTGACTGGATTGGAAGTATTCATGAATGGAAATTTTCATTTAAATCTTAAAATAGGGCTGCATCAGGCCATATGTTGTGCAAAGAAATGATAAAGAAAGAAAACTAAGATAGTGATACTGGTATGACCACAATTACTTCTCTTCGTGTGCCTGGTAAAAATTAATGTGCTCTGTCCTATTTCTGTTTTGTCCTCCTGTGACCTTCAAATTCACCTTATTCGTCCAGCTATTCTAATTGAAGTAAACTAGGGAGAAAATGCATGGTTTTAATTGTAGTAAACAAAGGCGTAACTCGGAAGTTCAGTAGGTTCATTTGATGCTTAACGTTTGTGCTGACTGGCTATGTGTCATTTTGACAGCAAGAGAAGTCAATAAAATAACCCTCTATATTTTTCTGATGGTGGCTAATTATGATGGGCCAGGGGAATGGTTTAGGGATCTTTGGGGAGGGTTGTTCCAAGGAGCTTCACCTATGCACTGTGATTCTTCTGTGGTCAGTGCCATATGATGTATTTACAGTCACACGAGGAATCAGGTAGATTAATTGGAGGACTGAAAGAAAAGTTTCAATGTCCTTCTCTGATGTTTCCCTTCAACTTTTTCTAAGTAATGTGGTATATGACACTCTTCATGTTTTGAGTTTTCTTTAGCTGAGCACCTTTAGGATTTCAAGCTAGTGTGTCCTAACTGGAGGGTGAGAACAGTCTGGAAAATGTACCCACAGTGGCTATCTCAGGGACATGGCTTTAAAATAAGACTGGAATGCTTGTAGTCCAGCTTTTGCAAGGAAAAGGAATAACATGCATGTTTAATTAAAAAGACATATATCTTGCTAGGGTAAGGTTAAAGCTAATAGTTTTACCTTAAAAAAAGAAACAGAATAATCAGGAATGGAATCTTATGTGGCCTTGTGAATTGGCCAGGATAAAACATAACATTTGAGGGATGAGTTTGTGCTCAGAGAAGTACATGGGTTTGGGATAATAAGTGGCAGAAAAGTTTTCCTTACAAGAGTTAAGGGTTATAAGAGCATAACCAAGAAGCATTGTTACTAAATGTGAGAACAAATAGACTTTTTAATCTCTGCTGATAAAACATAATTACATTTGAAAGCATTTAAATACTTTGAAGATATCACTTTTCCAAAAGTGGAACTGCAGTTCTATCACATGCATTTAATAACTGAAATGATTAAAGTTCCTTTTGTTTCACACTTCTGTCAAAGGGTTTTTCTTCTTGAATATAACTTTTATACTTTTTTTACACAGTCCAACACAACTGTTGTGTTTTTGGTGCTCCCATATTATACATGGTTTTGTGCTATGCTTTTTAATTCCTCAGAGGGGGCCTGGAAGTTGTACCTTTCCTGAACTCTTCTGAAGCATATAAACCTCAAATGAAACGAGGATTTACTCCCTTATGAGTAATTTCGAAAACCAGCAGTATTTACTGCTAAACAAGTAGTTTCTTAAAAACATCAGAATTCATTGGCCAGTTAGGAGCAAAGTTGTCTAGTCCATATAGCGTTGTGTCAAAATCTTTGCTGGTTGGAGAGCAGAACAGCTTACGGTGTTCCTGAAAATAATTATTTGTGACCCTGAGTTAATTTCTATATATATATTTCTTGCCTTGGTTTTAGTGGTTTCACAAAATTCTTTTCATTCTCACTCTGGAACGTTCTTAATTATTAATTAACATCCAGCAGAAATTGCTGCTATCTTGGAAGACAGCTGTTTTCTTCAATGAATGGCCTAGTTCCCCATGTGAAAGGCCATTCATTGCTAGGTTATACAGTTAGATACGTGCACACACTGTTTTCTTTGGCTTGACTGAGTTGCATGATTTAGGCAAGTGGTGTAATTTGTGATGTCCTGTTTTCCCTGAAATATTTTCAAGGGAATGGTGAGTACAGCTTTAGGTTTACAGGAAATCTGTGAAAAAGATGCAGTGTTAGTATACCACCTTACCAGAGAAGGTTGTACGTTAATGACGGTTCTTCACATGTCAATATAATTAAGTGATTGGTGCTTTATAAATACAGAAAGCAGGATATGCTGTATAAAAAGTTATATATGAGTTGTTGCTTGCTTTTAGAAAACAGTGGAAGGGAAAGAACTGCTATCGATGTCTGATGGAGCAAGCTTGATAATATGATCTTGGTACCTACTTTATGAATTTGATTTTTTTTTTTTTGGTAGTGCACAAAAATCGTATTGGGACCTCATTGTATTTGGTGATGCAGATTTATGGTCCCAGAGAGTTTACCTTCTAATTAAATATTAAGTTACTGTGAGTTAATTTAACAAACTGTGAGAAAGAAGATGAGAGAACAGAATAAGGATGTGAGTAACGAGCTGAAGTAGTCTACAGTCTACCTACATAAACAACGTGGTGATTGGAATTCTTTGGAAGTTTTTCATCTTCATACTCTCTCAGCAGGTTTTCTTTGTTGTGCTGCTAACAATCCCTTGCTACAGTGCTGCCGTATTATTTTCCTTTGAATATAGCAATGGGATAGCTATTGTCTCAATTATTTTCCTGAGAGAAACTATGTGGGGTTCCTTACGCAAGTCACGTTTCAGCTGAGCGCTCACCAGGACAGGACATTGCCATTTCTGGTGCTTACAATAGCTGCCTGAAACCAGGGAGAGTGGAAGAGGGGAGGAAAGAAGGGTATGTGACTTTCTTTCTGTAAACCTGAATACAGAATGCTGCGTGTTACAGAAAAATTAAAGCATTTTAGACATTACTACAGGGTTATTTTTTGAACTGTGATGCACACTGACATCTTGATGGTAAAGCCCATGTTTTGAGTCAAGTTCTTAAATCTCTCTTTCCATGGTTGTGTTTTTTTTTCACTCTACTAACTAAGTTTTACTTCTCTATCTTTGTAACATCTCTCAAATTCCATGCTAAAAGTAGCACTATAGTGTTGCATATTATCTTTCAACGACTACCCATTAAATTTGATCAAAGCAAAGTGAGTGTTCTTATTGACCATGCAAACAGGGTCATTCTTTATTCTTGCTGTCTCATGCATTGATTGTGCTATCAGGATTTATGCTGGTGGCTATTAGAAACTGGTTGTATACCAACCACTGTAGTTAGATTTACCATGATATTTAAGATAGTTGCCTTGGTTAGTGTGGGAAGTTCCACATATACCACATTTATAAAAAATGTAGTGGTATGCAAATGTTGATTTAAATGACAGCCACTATAGTTAGCAATTCTCCTGCTGACATACGAGTTAGAAAAGAATTTAGTTTGTATTGCCTCTGAGGTCAAAGAGATGAAAAGACAGGTTGATCCTCTCCCTCCCCCCCGCCTTTTTGGGGGGGGAAGTAAGTAATGGTTTTAAAACAGTTACGTGAGGTTTTATTTATTTTTCTTCCTTTGTTCTGTTTTTGATGTGAAAAATACAGAATTATTTTTCTGGCTACCTGCTACCTTAGTGGAATGATTTCAGGGAATTCTGTACCCCAGGAAAGTCTCTTTTTTTTCTTTGCCCTTTGGTGCTCTTTGCCCTTCTGAATCCAGAAACAAGTACAAGACCAAATCCTGAATTTAGGTTTTTCTTAGTAAATCTCTATAATATTTAATTTTATCTTTGTTTTGGTAAGAAATAAATGATTTAAGAGAATAGTTATTGGAAAATTGCAATAAGAAACATTTGATATTACTTTAAAGTAACACAGGGGATTGGAGTTGTGGGACACACAGGAATATAACCTGATCAAGCAAATTTGTAAGAAAAAAAATCATTTTTTTTTTGCTGTGAGTTTAAAAGAAAATAATTGGATGCTTATTGGGTTCATTTTGTAAATTAAGATCAATGAAATTCTTCCAGCAACAGCATGAAATCAATTGTAAAATAACATATAATTCATGCTTTATACTGTAAATTATAGTTTGTTTGACACTAATCGCTGAGTTTTCCATGCACTGGGATGCATTTTCTTGTAATGCATATCTGGATAATGCTTGTGGATCCATTTCTAATGTGTTGGAGAGCGATCTGTTTTTCATGTCTACAATTGCCTACATTTGATCTTATGCAAATCATGCAATCAAGCAAATGGAAAACAAAGCGTTGTTGCTAGAGGACCTTGACAAACAGTAGCTTTGTAGTTTTAAGAACCTCCTCCCTCCTCATTCAGATCCATGTTTGTGTCTGTAGTTGTTTGAATCCATCGATCCATTATGAAACACTTTGAACTTTAAATAGGAAAATACCTGCCAAATCACATTGTGACAAATAATTGCATCAATTATGATGTAATATGTTTTTTATTGTTCAGTTTGTCATTTTCTAGTTCTACGCTTTTAGAAATATTTCCTGCGCTATATTTCTGTGCTCATCCAAACTTTGATGGAGTCTATGGAGAGATTCTCGTTGACTGCAAAGATCATGTTTTGAGTGACATTCATAAGTCTCTAATTTCTGTATTTTCTTCTTCTGCTCCTGCTAACTTTTCTTTTTAGCCTTTATGCCACCAAAATTTTTCAGATTCCATTGAAACTTTCTGTTCAGTATTTATTAGTCAAAATATATTGGCATTATTAAATTAAGATGAGGAATAAAGGTTTCATTTGATCCTGGTGACATGTTGCTTGTTTCTATATTCTATCTTTCTGCTCTTTCTTTTTTAACCTCTTCTCTGCTTCCCTCCCTGCTCAGTATGCTTATGACTTGATCTGAAAGGATCTTCCTGCTCATATGTCCTATGTTTCCGTTCCTCGTTATTCCTGTTCTTATAAACTTTGCCTGTTTCCCTGTCTTGTCCTTTTGCTTTTTTCATTCCAGGCACTGAGACACACATAGTAACTTATAGTCACTTGTTTTTTCACGAAGGTAAACAAAACATTCTTCCGTCTTCCATTCTCTTCATCCTTGAGAAAGTTCCTCCCTCTTCAAATTTAACTAGGTATTTCCAGAAAGTCTTATGCATGCAAGTAGTCTCAACATCTACAGTGTGCATCAAATCAGGGTTTCATTACAAATTACTTTTAAAAAAAAAAAAAAAAACAAAACAAAACAAAACAAAAAAAAAGAAAGGTAGTTCTTTGAGGAATTTTCCTTAAATGAGGAAAAAATACCCCTTCCCAACCCCCATCCCAAATCTGTGTACAAGGAAAACAGTGATCCACCATGAACAAATGGTTCCACTTTTTCTTTTTTCTTCTCCCTTCCCTTGTGTTATATTCAGTCTGGTAAGTGAAGCCCCACAATGCAGTTTCAACTTAGAAGAATGTGTATTCGCTGTTTACAAGGATATGAATTAAATAGGTGCCATGGATTGCTTTCAGCTGTTCACTTTAGTATTGCTAACAGCAAAATCCTTCTGGTCACTTATTTGCCCACCCAGAACATGGAGTATCTGATCCTTGTCTCAGACTTCCATCTCCAGCTTTACTTTTTGCGGCTTCTCCGATGGCAGCTGCCAGGGACAAGGGATCCAAGAAGGTGTACGCTAGTGAGGGCAAGTGGTGCAGTACGTGGAGTTTACTTTCTCTGCTTGCTGAGCCAGCTTGAGCACCTGCTCTGGAGTGTGCTTTCCCCCTCTCACCCACATAAGCACTGCTTAACCCTGGTAGAATCAGCCCCATTATGTTGATTAAACATGTCACTGTGTTACAGGCATTCACTTGATGATTATTTTTTTTTAGTTACGGCATTTTTTTTTTAACTCACACTTTGCCATGTGCTCTGTAGAACAATACCACTGAGTGATACTGCATTTTCAATAAAAATGCATGAGTTCATTCTCTCCTCACACAGAGTAGAGTAAATCAGAAGGAATTCCATTGCAGCAGGGACTGGAGACATTATATAAAGGGAAAACTAATGAGAAAAAAAGTTGGGTCTGCAACATTTGTGCTTTCGAGATGTCTTTGTCATCCAATTGCAATTGTCATTACAATTTTTGAATTTTTGCTCACAAATTTTTTTGTACAAAATGATATGCTATTGATGCTATTTGGTTCTGAAAACACTAGCGTTTGTTATGTCTTGCAAAAACCCAGAACTTTCCTGGCGTACTAAAAAAATGTATCTATAACATATGCATTTTACTTGTATACCTTATCCTGTTGCCAAAACCTCAATTGTAAATTCCTTCTTAAAGGATTTGCTCATTAAAATCTGTGATTTGTATTTCAATAAAAAAAATGAAAAAGATTAGAAAATGATGTCTGCATTAATTTCCTACTATAATTTTTCTGACAAACATTCCTCTATTAGTGTGGCGAAGAATAGATGAAGCTAAATATCTTTTAGAATATTTATTCAGCAAAGATGGTACATTTTATTCACCATTTTCTGCAGTAATTGAAACTCAAGATAGCTTCATAATAAATAACCATTTAACTGTTGTTTTGCTATAGCATTAGACAGGTTGTCTTTACTGAAATGTATTTTACAAATGTTTAACGTTCGTGCAGCTGAAGACAAACAGGCAAGGAGAGAACAAACCACTGTCAGTGGTGGCAACAATGAGCTTCCTTTGTGTTTGTGCTGATAGTGAAATCTGCATGGAGTGAATCGTTGTATGTATTGATGCTTGACATTCACGTATCATACAGCACATTTAAAAAAAATATAATCTGGCTGTGATAATGAACCTGTACTTGTTTTTCCATTAATTTGATTTGCTTTAATCATCTTAAAGGTGTTCATTTGCCACTGTAGCAAATTGATATAGTACGTAGCACCTAAGAGGCTAACACCTTTGTTTTGTTTGGGTGGTGTACATTCTAGTGTAAATGTACTGTACAATGGGGTCAGCTCAACCAAAGCGTGCTTTGTAGACCTATTAGTAGTCAAAATTTGCAGTTATTTGCTATTAAACAACCAGCACCTATTCACTCCTCTGGGACAAATCCAAAACACTTAAGAGATGCAGGTCCCTCTTCCTCTGGATTTTCTGAATTCACTGTCCTCTTAAAGTTACAGAAAAACAAGGTAAAATTAATATAAAAGGTAAAATGAATGTAAAAAGTAAATTCGTATTCCTTTTTTGCCCTAGATTTAGCAGTTTTCACGCCACACCAGTTTCTGCTCACTGCATGCACGCTTGCTGGCTGTACAAACAGTTCCCAGGTCACCTTGTTTACAGCACAGCTGCCACCATCTCATGTAGATGCCCCGGTCCTGACGGTTTTGGATTCTAGAACGATATATGTACAGTAAGTAAGGATTTCTTCTTTCCTGACAACACAATAGTGCATCGGTTTATTCAAGAATTCCAGTGAGTTCAATCAGGGGAAGGGTTTGTGACATAAAATTAAATTTATTATGATTAAATGCATAGAAGTGATTAGTTTAGTGGTTCTGTGAACCTTCTGATTATCACTTGCCAACTTAATTTCCATTTTGTCTTTACGCAATCAGTATAACCTACATATGGGCATAGCCTCTACAAACTTCAGTGCAGGAAATGCTCTGGTGATATGCCCCTTTTGTAGCCCCTGCTTTGTGTGTTACTGCGATCATTTATCTATAGAGTACAAATTCTGCATTAGAGGTGTGCCTTAGATTTGTTTTTATGGTTGCACAACTATATTTTCAAATTCTTGAAATAAACCCCACAAAGTCCCCTAAACAAAGCCTTACATTTTTCAGTGCAATCGGAATCTTTGCTGGTCTTAATCACATTTTGTTTTTATTTGCAGATGGAAAGAACCCGTAGAAGTAAATGGAATCCTAGATCGCTATATAATTTATATTGCCAACAATGAGCAGAATTTTACAAAGTGGAATGCAATCTATAACAGCACAGAACTTTTTCTGGATTTTACTATTCAGCAGCTTTTCCCGGGTACTGAATACCTCATAAAACTAGCTGTAAGTTTTAAAAATGCGTAGTAGAGGTGTAAAATGGTGAAAATGATTCTGGTTTTGTTAACATCTTAAATACTTAATGGTTCACGTGTCCACTTTGTTTAACCTCTTCTTTCTGAAACTAAGGTGGATGAGCTATCCTCAACAATAGTAGATGTTTTGTTTCAAAACGGGCCCTCAAAAGATATGTGTATAATTTAAATGCCGATTTTCTTCAAGGATAAGTTGGGTGATAACTAATAGAGAATTTCATATACGAAAGACCTGAAAAAATTTCTCCTGCTCCCAACTGAAGAGAAAATGTTGAATGTTTTTGAAAACGTTAGCCTTTCAAATTTTGTACCATGATAATTTGCTCTTTCTTCATAAAAGCTGAAGGAAATAGTAGAGGAAGAGTTCAGTGTTAAATAGCAGTTTGTTTATTCCAAACATTTTAAAAGACCTTGGTGTTTTCATTGCATTTCTTTATCATTGGTTTTATTTTGTGATGAAATAGAACAGCTTCAGCTCACTAACCTGAAAATATGTGCATAAAAGCATGGGATTGTCCGTTGTTTTAAGCACACTGTTCATTTTATAACAATGCCTATATAAGGATATTTGCTTTGATAAATGGCATAGAAAAATATTCTGTGCTTGATTATGAATAAATTTACATTTATGTAGACTGGGTATGCATTCATTTTTTTTTTTAACATGCTCTTGAATGTTCTAAATATTATACCACAAAAAAAAATAAACTACCTTCAGGTAATGATAAGGTCTGACTTGAACTTGAAAAAGCAAGGATATTCAGTCTAATTAAAGCTTAGATACATGTTGAAATTAATTCATTTGTTCCTAGACATTTCAGCATAGTAAATTGTATAGCATATAAAATAGCACCATGTCCAAAACTAAGGTAGTACTTCAACAATCATTTTATGCCTTTATAAGCAAGTGGGACTATCAAAAGAATTTGTGCTGTCCTTCACTGCTCTTCTCTACTCCTGCCCAGCTCCTATGCATGGGGGCACAGGGAGAGAGGATCAGAGGAGAACTAACAGCCAGGATCTAGAGAGCAACTGGGACTGCTTCTTTTGGTGGTTCTGCCTTGGGATACGGTTAAAACAAAGAAGTGGTTTATGGACTTTGGTTTTACTTCATTAATGTGTAGAGGTTTTTTAGAAGTTACTGAATACATTTTTAGGAACCTTTGATCTTTATATTTTATTTCTCAATTCTTTTTTTTTTCTTTCTTTTTTAATATTTGCTTTGCATCAGTGGTAACCAGAAATTAAGGGAAAGATCATTTCTTCTGTTTATGAAGATAACCAGATTCACCTGGATAAAATGCAATGGTCTGTGATAGGCAGGTTAGAAGATCTAAAGTCCTTGCAGCTTTAAAAATGGCAAGTCTAAAAGCACATGAAATGCCCAATATCTTTGAGGTGATAACTTTCTTAAAACATTTGGACCCATTGTATTTAGAACTTGTCAGACTAGTTTGAGAAGGATGTAATATTGGAGATTTACAAGTTATGAAGCTTAAAGGTGGCCAAACGTTATACTCGATGGAAAAAAAACAAACAACAACCAAACAAAAAACCCAAATCAAACATGCCTGGAAAGAAATTGAAATATTTAGTGTTTCACATATAGTACGATCTGAATTTCAACAAAACTTTAATGTAAAAACAATAGAATACCTTCAGTGTTGTAAACTTAAATTAAATGCTTCCCGGATCTTTGGTTAGAATGGAATATTTCTATCAGCTAGAACCTTTTTCTTTTCCTTGTTTCAGAGGTAATATTAGTTTTGGTTTGTATCCATGCAAAAACTGGTTTTGGTTTATGTGGGAAATTGGAAGTTGAGTTATTAAAAGTTGCAGCTTTGAACACAGGAATCGGGATCCTCATCAGCAGAACTTTCAGCACGTCACAGGCTGCTGGGTTTAACTTTTGTATGACAAGGTTAATATAAGTACATTAAATAAAATTAGCAAAGTGTTTGGCTTTGGATGCTGTTACCCATTTCTCACAACTGATTACTGCCATTTAATATTTAGCAATTGTATTCATAAATGAGTGTAACAGCTTTTATAAGCAAATCTAATGCTTCTTTCCAAAAGTCAGCTGAGAAGTCTTAATGTCATGTCTCCATGGACAAAGGAGACATGCAAAGGAACTTGCTTTTGCTCTGTTCGTGCTCTGAACTTGGATGGGTGTGAGCCAGGCCAATCTGAAAACAAATGAAAAGCTGAAGGGCTGCGTTTAGTAGCTGGGGTGGCACGCCTGTTTGTACGACTTGTGTACTTTTGTGATGTAGCTGCTAAGCTAATATCTCCTCCTCATGGCTGAGTTGTGTGGGTAAGCGGCTCAGGTGCTAGTTGGAGGATCGCTGTGCGGTGTCTTGTTCTGCGGTTTGTGTCTGTCCCTTGGCTCTCTAGACACTTTGGTATGCTTGCAAATTTTGCCTCAAATCTGTTTCTCAGTGAAGTTCAGAATGGCACAGTGGGACTCGATGCTGGGTGTAGGATTTCATGGATTTGAACATCACTGGATGTGATTGCCAGAGTCCAGGCAATATCCAGTCCATTTGGATACACTAATCTAAAATCCCGCTATTTAAAATGAAGATGAACTTTCTTTTACTGATTTTCATCAGAAACTTCATACCCCAGCAAGTTTCAGAGATAGAAAAATTGAGCTTCAAGAAATAAATGAATGGGAAGGCTGCTGTTACTGAGCCCTTGAATGAAAAAGCCCTCCACTGCTGAGGAAGACTCCATGGAACTTGCTTAGTAAGACAGTAAGGAATGTGCAAGGAAGAGATCTTCCAGAACTGGTCCTTTTGGCTACCTCATGAAGCCAGTAGAAGCAAAATCACTTGAAGAATAGTCTGCGTTTGCTAGAAGGATGATGTTCTTAAATATTTCTCTTATCAAAATGCTGACAGTTATCTGAGCATCCATCTAAACTGACTTTTTTTTTTAAAACAAAACAAAACAAAACAAAACCCACTATCATGTTTAAAGTAAATGCCATTTTTGGATGCTCCCAAAACGGGGGTTGCAATTTCATCTCCATTTGATAGCCCAGACTGAACACAGGGAGTCATTTTGTAGTTGTGTTGGGAGTGTAATTTCCAGTGAAATCAAAACAATCTTGGTGTATAAAATAGACTCATTTACAAACAGTTCTTATTTTTACCCGTGAGGCTAGTATACGCTTTTGGTGCAGGGTAGGAAATATGTTGACTGCTCTCTGATTTGAAACACACTGGGAAATGGGAAATTGAAGCTAATCCTTTCAAATAAAATATACTAGATCGAAAGAAACATTTTATTCCTGGAGAAGGTGACAGCAAGATTATTTTTCCTTTGTGTGCTGATGATCCAGAGCGGGCTACTTGTCCACTTCAGCACATGGGCAACTCCTAAAAACACAGGTGATCCCATAAGTTTTAATTAAGAGTATGTCTGAATGTGAATCTTTGTTGAATTCAGGTTTTGATTTATTTTATTGCTAAACAATAAAATGAAAATTAAACAATAAACTAAACCAAAAATCCTTAAATACAGTACAGAGTTTACATATTCTTGTATGTATTTTTTTAACTTCTCTAGGAACTTCTGTCTCGTCATTGATCTTAGTGCAAGTAATTGGAAAACCGGCACACATACACCATAGCTGTGTAGTCTTATGTTTGTGCATGTAAAACTTTAAAAGCCTTTTATATGTGGTGATATGCACATTTTCTAGCACATTCTATTGTTTCATAATCAAGCAAAACGTAGAAATCCTGTAATCAATCTTTTCTCTGGTAACTGAAATACAAATGATTTGACTTTGTTATCCATAAACATGTAATAATAACTGTTACACGTTGATTTATAATAGAGCGTTTTTTCACTATTTTAATTACATCTGCACATCACTGTGTGTGCTGTCATGAAGAGCAGGACTGTCTGAATGGCGTTTTTTTCTCAATGACTATTCATCAAGATAAATTTTTAAGTATGTTGCAAGTTGGTCAGTATAGTCTGTCTGGAACTTGTGAGAGCTTTTCAGTCAATTTCAGAAGAGTTTTGAAATGTAAATGATACATATTGTGCCATCATTTTCTTTAACTGGCTGCAGAAGCAGTGGAAATCTAATTGCGGTTATGACTCACAGCCAAATGCAAAATGCTGCAAGTCAAACATTAGTATAATGTTTTAGCTATATTATATCTAAAACCTAAGTATCACGAGTAGCCCATTTTGTTATTTAAGAAAAGAGCTAAACAAATCTGTGCTAAGAAAAGTTTCTTCTATGAAAAGCAGAGACTTACTAGGTTTAGATATGTAAAAATTATAAAACTTTACAAAAAATCATTGCTAAAATTATTGGTATTACATTGAAATATGTTTAATTTTTTATTCATGTTTTAAGGCTTGCACTGGAGGTGGATGTTCAATAAGCGAAGCTAGCACAGCTATAACAGATGAGAGTACACCAGAAGGTGTTCCTGCTCCGAAAGCCCAGTCATATTCATCTGACTCCTTTAACATCTCGTGGACTAAGCCTGAGTATCCGAATGGTAAGTGAACTCTTTTAGCCTCAAGTTAAAAAGATGATTAGTAAAGGTAAATTAATATTCTAAATGGCAGCTTATATGTGGTGCTTAATTTTTAATGATCATTTTAGCACATAAAATACCTGAGATAGTATCATTGTCTGCAGCTAGGAGATTGTGCTTTTCAGCCTATTGTACGGTTTCGGTGGCTCAAAAGTGCTCCCTTTTGATAGATCTTGTGTACTGCATCTCATTGTTTAATGTTTTCCAGGACAACTGAGCTGAGGAATAGGCATTCCTGGAGAATATTAGTCTAGGATGTTCATTTCACCCTCCTATAAAACATTCATTTCCTTTACATTAATTGATATGTAGTAATCATTAGATTTGTGTTCCATGTAGTCATCTTGAAGGTATACATTTGCATTGCTGTGGAAGTTAAATAATATACTTTCTTTTGTTTAGAAATGTTTTCCATTGTGAAATATCCATGTGTAAAACTTTTGGACAAATTTTACATTTCTAATAATATTGCACAGTATCATATGGCCTTGGAATTCACCTTGATTGTATTATCATGCATGTAACAGTTTAAATCACAGCAGAGGAAGCTATGCAGAAATCACTGAATTTAAAGCAACAGAAATATTTTTCTTCATTGGCTTGTCATATTGATATATATAAATTATTTCTCACAGGGGTTTCACGTGAATTTCATTTTTCCCCTGCAAGTTTTTCCCCACTTTCGGCTGTGGTAGAGCACATCCTACTTGTACAACTTCACTACAAGGCACTTTAAATCACCTCAAAACTGGTGATTGTAAAGCTACATATATGTAATATCCTGCAAGGTCTTCCATTACTTTTTAGAAATAAATAAGATTATGTCATCGGCTGTTAAATAATGTATTTTATATTTTATGGTTCTTTGTATGGGAGCCATACTGGAAGGTTTTGCCTCCTTAGAGACCCTTTAACCCTATTTCTAAAATCCCATCAGCATATGTGGCAAAGGCTTAGGGGAAGGCAAGGAGGAAGGAAAAAGGGGAGAGGTAGGGGAAGGAAGTCAGGAAGGTCATGTTTGTAGCTTAGTGGCTAAAGTCTGAATAATTTTCAATGAAATGTGCATTGTTTACATGTAATAGTTCATGTCAGGACATGATCCTGTTATCCTTGCATTGTGGGAAAAAGCCAAATAGTTCAGAGAGTGAAGAGAAGGCTCTGGGGAGATCTTATTGTGGCCTTCCAGTCCCTAAAGGGGGCCTACAGGAGAGCTGGGGAAGGACTTTTTACTAGGGCATGTAGCGATAGGACAAAGGGGAATGGCTTTAAACTGGAAGAGGGCAGGTTCAGGTTGAACATTAGGAAGAAGTTTTTCACTTTGAGGGTGGTGAGGCACTGGCACAGGTTGCCCAGAGAGGTTGTTGAGGCCCCATCCCTGGAGGTGTTCAAGGCCAGGCTGGACGTGGCCTTGGGCAACCTGGTCTAGTGGAGGTGTCCCTGCCTATGGCAGGGGGGTTGGAACTCGATGATCTTCAAGGTCCTTTCCAACCTAAACCATTCTATGATAAATATACACACATATATATGTATATATGCATATGAACAGCACAGGATAAAGACCTATAGTTTGATAAATAAATTTCCACAAGTTTCCTTTAAAACAACTAAAAGGTGGGAATACATGAAGAAATTTACATGTTGTATCATGTTGTTAATACAGTATTTATTATATACATCTTGGCTCTTTTTTAAATAACAATAAGTAGCTTGTTAAGAAATACAATAAACAGCTTGTTAGGAAAGCTGTGAATCTGAACTGCACGAGCAACAGATGTGATAAGACTCAGGAGAGCTTTATAAAAGAAATCATATTCTTCTGTCCCTTGTCCCTTCATCCATGGAAACTGGACGTTTCAACAGCCTCAGTGGCAGCACTTCACCTCTGTATTGGGGTTTTGAACAATGCATTTAGGTAATTACCAAATTTGCCTACTCTGTAGTCCCAAATACACCCCGTGTTGGCTTCCTGAGTGTATTTCTCCCCTTTAAAATATTCTCTGGTATTTTCACATCATCTCACTATTTGAAGCCCACAGAGTATTTTTTCCTTGGGACTGTTGTTATTTTTTTGGTGATATGTGGATACCATGCATGTTGCTGTTAAAAGGTTTTCTTTAGTGTCAAAACTGATGGAAGGGATTCAACGAAGTCAGCTGC
This sequence comes from Vanellus vanellus, assembly GCF_965231255.1. Lineage (NCBI taxonomy): Eukaryota > Metazoa > Chordata > Aves > Charadriiformes > Charadriidae > Vanellus > Vanellus vanellus. The sequence goes on from NC_138907.1 coordinate 25,048,782, forward strand.
AGCTGTTCTACTTTGCAGGGAAAGGCTGCTGCTTTTCACCTATGAGCTCTTGCTGAGCAGTTAAGAGTTAGAAGAATTGCTCTCTCATGAGCATTTGGCAGCCAGAAGGGCATTAGGGAACCAGGAGGGACTTTATTTTTTCGCCATAGCACGCTCGCACTTGCACAACAGTCAAGAAGGGATATGCAAATTTTTTCTCATTTTTCTTCTTTCTTCTCGCACACTTTTTTGGGAGTTTCAAAACCAGTATACAACTAATAACACGTCTTCCCATTCTCACATTTCTTTCTTTCCAAATTTCTATTTCCATCCATTTCCTTGTTTCATAAAATAACTTTCCACTTAGCAACTGCTTAATTAGGAAAGGTGCATTGTTCAGTGACTTGGTTTTGTTCATTCTCAGCATATCTTTTGGGCTGTGTAGTGGCCATGTCATTTATAATTGCTCTCTGTGTCAGTATTTTAAAACTGTGTAGGAGGCTGCAAAATATCATAGCTGAGAAGACTGAAATATGAGAAAGACCATCAGAAGAAACTTTCCTTTAAATTTTCTTACTTCACCATTTTACTGGTGTACTTCCATAGTCAGAAGTTCTCAGGTGGCTCCTTTTTTCTTTCTTTTTTTTTTTTTTTTTTGCAAAAGGATATAAAGATGGCAAATAGGATTAAAAGCTACTTCTTCGTAAAGATGGCGCAGTTAGGAGACTCAAGCTTTGAGATAAGGGACCACCTAAAGGTCAAAGACTAATGTTATCCAAACATGGCTATTGAATTTCTGCATTCAATTTTTGGTGAATTTAAGGCCAATTTACATTATTTTGTGAAAAAAATCATTTCATTTAAAAAAATGCAAATGATATACCTAATTCTTTGTTGAAAGTTGCTTAGAAATGTCATTTATGTACTGGGTGTAGAAAAAAGACATTTTGAAGATGATATGCTGAATATATTTGCAATATGCACATTTTCTTTTGTCTTATTTTCATATCAATATTTTATTATTGATGGTTGATCGAACATGGCCCAGAGGCATGTGACTTTACAGCAGAACCTTCCTCTATTTCTGTCACATATGTAGACAGTGTAATATAAGCAATATTGACCATTTAGTTGAGGGTAAGGTACGGAGATGCTCGTGAACTGTTATGTAGCATCAGATTTCTTTTTTTCAGCCCTCACTATTCTAGTGGCCTCAATAAGGAAGAATCACATCTTCTTCAGAACATATCTATTATGGCCTTGCTATATAGTTTGAGGTCTGCTCTTTTGAAATCCATTCACATAAAAAAGTGACCTTATCTCTTTTCACCATTGAAAATCTTCCATAGATGGTCACTTCTCAAAAACTTCACTTTACTTGTGCACAGGTCATAGATAAAATCAAGTCTTGATCTGGACTGTATCTTCCAAGGCTATATGGAATTTGTATGGGAAACTGTAGGTATAGTAAAAACTGATTTATAAAATTATTCAGTGAACTAATCCAGTACTCGTTCCTGCAAATCCTTGTGCTTGTGAGAGACTACTTGTTTCTGTAGTCAGTGAAACTGATGTAGGTAAAAGTATGTTTGCTTAAGATTTGACCTCTAGATTGCACCTTAAGAGTAAAATGCTTGTAGCACTTTAGATTCAAAACCTCGTTTCATCTTTAACGTCTGGAACATCACTGACAGATTATTATGGCCATACCCAAGGAGGGGAGAGGAGGAAGAAAAAGGGAAGAGTGTGTAGCTTGCTTCAGTTTAAGCTTAATTTGCATTGTTTGGTTTCTTTTATAAGTGAAAAGTGATTGTACTGTAGTCATTAGAGATTTTGTCTTCAGTGAAACAAAGATTTAGCCTAGCTACCTAGACTTAAATTTTATGAAGAAACTGTATCTTTTCATGGTGAGCATGTGGCACTCATGGAGCCTTGTAAATCACAAAATGTGCCATACTTTTCAATATTTAATGGATGGTAAACTTCAGTAATATCTAGCAAGTCTTGAGAAGTAGGTAAACTTTGGGTCAACTTTGAACTTTTTCTCAGAATGCTTTGGAAACATATTGGTGAAATAGAGAGGCTAAGTTATTTATCCCTGGCGAAAAAGAATTACTGGATAATTTAGAAAAATGTCTTCATGTATAAAAGTCAGACTACTAGCCCTTTTGTTCTGAAATGTACTTTTCTTCTTTCTTTTCATTCTGTAATTTTCTCCATCAGAGTCATATAAGGCAAAAGCAGAAGTAAAATCAAGAGATAATGGATCAGCTTATTAGAGATGATTGTTCTCCGACAGTACTGGGAGAACTAACTAAAGCTCACAGTCTTGACCAGCGAGCTGCTTCTCAAAGTTTAGATGCTGCATAGTGCTGTGGTTGCAATGTTTGAAGTGTTGCCTTCAAAATAACGGTCTGGTTAATTAATACTGAGTCACAGTGGGGATCCAATAGAGGCACATATGACACCCACATTAATATCAAATGATTTCATTATGATCCATGCTGATACCGTAAATATCAAAGGAATGCATGTGATTTGTCCATTACTTTAAAGGGTTAGTGCTACTGGTATAGGTACTTAAAGTACTTCACTGTGGGTTTTTTTTTTTTCTCCTGAAAAACACATTCTTAATGCCAGTGTTCACATTTAGGGATGCCTGTCTGTATTTAAATATTTTTCCTGTGAGATAAATAAAATATTTTTTATATCTATGTAATTCATTTAATGTAGGGCAAATATCAACCATTAATGCCCTTGCTTTATAAGCAACTAGACATGGAACCCCAAGGGATTTTTGCCTTAGGAAGCCTGTCAAATGTGGTTGGATTGATAGTGTGAGATTTACCAGGACTTCCTCCCACACACACGGTTCTACTGTCTGACTTGAGTTTAGCCTCTCACTTTTCTAGAAGAGAAAAGAGTTGAGGAGTCTGTGAAACACTTCACCATACTCAGCTCAGCATTGCTTTAGCATATAAATCTTCTGAAGTATAACTCTTCAAAGCTCAACTGAAACAGTTGTGTATACACTTTTATTTACAGAGCATTTCTCAATTCAGTAGAGGGGGGGGAAAGCTTTTTCTCTATTTAAAACATAATCTTCCTCAATGTAGTTTCAAACAGTTCAGTTTTAAGGGAAGGAAAGATAAATCAAGATCTATTTTTACGATGTGAAGGTATTTTCTATAGTGGGAAGATTAGAAGGTATGCTCTGAACCAAACTCACTTCTAATGAATCCTTCTATAACTTTGTATTTATGGGCCTTAAGATTTCAAACTTAAACAGCTTTTAAAAAAGGAGAATATTCAAAAGTGAGAGCAATATCCCTGAGAAGAAGGATTCCTTTCTAAGCTCAACTTCCAAAGTCTAAGACAATCTGTAAAATTCAATCTTTACTTCATTAAATTCAAAACACTGTGTATGTATAGCCTGTACAGGGTTCGTGCCATCCTATCATGCACCTTCAGAAGAACAGAGATTTAGATTTCCTTACAAATGAGATAAGGAATTATCTGAATTTTTTGAGTTAGTATTAGCCAGTTGCATGAGAGGGACCATTCTCTCCTATATCTAAAAGTCTTGCTAATGTTTGTTTTGAGTTTGCAAATATGTTTTCTTTCTTTAGATTGAATAGCTAGGGAATACTTTACTTCAAGACTTTTTCTACAGCATACTGAGAAGGAAACAGCAATCCATACTATTTTGTAGTTTTGTTTAGAAAAGTGGGTAAAACTGTTTTCCAAAAAAAAAAAAAAAAGCCCACGCAAATTAATGAATTGCCTAGTTTGTTGGCAAAATGCAGAAAATGTGACCTAATTATCAAGAAGAAAGAGTATCAATAAGGTGTTTTGTGTGACAGAATTATTTATTACGATTTATTGCAATTACAGCACTGGCCTGAGTTGTCCTTCAACGTTTCAATTACACTGTAGATCACTATTTTTTTTGTAAGTCTAAAGCTGTTAAGATGTGAGATGGTTTTGTTTGTCTTTCCAGTTCTTGTTTCAACAGCCGTATGCGGAGTAGGCCGTGAAACAGAATTGCCTCGGTTTTCAGGACTCCAAGGCGATGTTAGCTGCTCTTTAGAAACAAGGGGTAATCTTTAGAACAGTGTAACTGCTTTCAGAGATGCAATCCACTTGCAAGGTTTTCAACAGTTAAAGATGGGAGAATGTATTTCCTCTGTGTTGCATACACAGTCCTGCTAAACACTTACCTGCTTAACTGTAAACTGAAGTGCTACTACTACCACACTAATGTCTGTAGCGTTCGTTTTCTTCTAAACCCTGTAGCTCTTTGGCTATTAAGTGAATTCTATCACATTGTTTTATAGGTATTATTACTAGCTATGGACTGTATATGGATGGTGTTCTGATGCAAAATTCATCACAGCTAAGTTGTTACGCTTACGGACTTGCTCCTTGGAGTCTGCATTCCTTCAGAGTCCAGGCGTGTACTGCGAAAGGTTGTGCTTTGGGTCCGCTGGTGAGTACCTTAATTTGCATTCTGGGTACGTAATAAATGTCAGATGGCAGTGAATATCAGAGGAAATGGTGATGATTCACTCTGGTCAGTACTAACCCATCTGGCAAAATGTGACATTTAAAAAAAAATCCCGTTTAAGAGCTGCTAAAGATTTGATAGGTCATTGTTAGGCACCGTTCCAAAGTAGAACATAGGTGCAGTGAAAAAAGGCAAAATTTGAGGCTGAAACACACATTATTGAAATTAAATAGAGTTAATATGTTTGAAAGGTGCAGATGTGCTCAGCCAGATTTATAAGGCCGCATATAAAGAAAGAGTTACTGTTCCAGTAATGAGCAAATTTCTAGCTGCCTGACTGAAAGGATTGAAGTTAACTTGAAAATTGCAGAAGCCAGAAGTGGCAACAGGAGTAAAGAAAATGTGGTGATTCATAAATATCTTTGAATGCAAGTATGTGATCAAAATATTATGCTGGACATATTTTAACAGTCTTGTACAACACTACATTTTTTCAGGATTTGAGAATACAAGAATATTAAATTTGACATGTGAAAAACAAGCCTTCTGAGGCTTTTCTATTTTGTTAAAGGTTTTTAGACATATAGCTGAACTGATAAATCCAGTATGATTTCATAGTACTGTAGCTGACGAATAACTGGAATAATATCTGCTACACTGGATTTTGTTTTCAAGCATAACTGAGAAAGAAATCTGTGTTCTCAGATTTATTTTTTTGTTTCATTCAGCTTTATGTGTGCACTTTTAATTTTGCTAACTAGATAAGGAAGAAAAAGGAAAAAAAGGAAGATTTGGGAGTTTTTCATGTTGTTCTGTTTATTTTTCCGTCGCAATTTATAATATCACTATATTGTGCTGCAGAAAGAACTTACAGGTTTAATTTTTATGATATAACTCATTGGTCACATTTCCAGTATTCTTTTCAAGATTATTTTCTTTCAGATGCTGGTAACATTGTCTGTCTGTAGAAGACTAGACTTTATAACCATTAAACATTTTATAGCTTGCTCTACTTTGAAGGATATTTACTCTTAAAAGCTTGAATGGCTTTTTGCCAGTTTTTCTTGTACATTTTTTACAACTTCACATATACCCCAAAAGCAAATGTTGTTTTAAGGTATTCGATGTGCAATAACTGAATCCATTGTGCTAGCAGTGATGTTAAAGACAAGAGGTTACCAGACTTTGCATACAGATGAAATATGTATGTTTTCAGTACTTCTGTCCTATCAAATAGGCATCAAAAGGACAGAACAGCATGGCGGTAGTTAGGGTTTTAAAAAATATTTTTATAAGCCTTTTTTTCACATCTCCACTGAACTGCAGACTCATAACGTGACTTTTTAAACAATTTGAAGTAGGGGTCGCTGTAGCTGATACTGATCTGCATCCCGTGATCAGTACGCAAACTGTTTTCCAAAGCCAGTGATCCATCTCTAATCACAGGAATTGAAGTACAACATCTTTATTTAGACTCACCTAAGTGCTGCCAGGAAGTTAAAGCATTGCATCTTCATTTGATTTTTTGAAAGATTTTTGTATCACTACAGAATAAATCCAACACAAAAAAAAAAGAAAAAAAAAAAAAGCCCAAATGTTTTGCCTCTGCTCTAAATAGTATGGGAAACAAGCCCCAGCAGTAAACTGATATGCTTCCAGCTATTTTTGTTGCTGATCTTGTGCTTAATGTGCTCTAATCGATGAGCGAATGCTATGTGACTGTCCTAAATATGGGATTTCTCCAGCTTCTTTCTGAAGGTGGCTCTGAAGATCTTAATCAGTTATGAAAGCATTAGCAGTTACTGTATTTCAGTAACTTTTTTATTTGGGTTAGATAGTTTATGTTTAACTTTTTTATCAGTGACTGATTTATTTTCAAACCAGATGCAAATTGGTAACATAAATTAATAAACGCTAAATTTCAATCTTTCTAGTAAAGCCAAGACATTGCTTTTGTGCCTGTTCTAATTTGCTTTTTGCTGCTTAAAAAGGAATAAAAATATGGATTATCAAGAAATAGTGTAACCTTTAATAGATTCTTTAGAGGAATTCAGGAAATCTGAAATTCTGCTGATTTTGAAATGTGTTAGCTCTTGTAAATACCTTGTGAATAAATGGAAATGGTCATCTCAAATAAATATTGGTCATCTCAAGCCACTGCTATTAAACTTATATTTTGGGGTTTTAGCTTATGTGTTTGATAGTACTTTTATTTTTTTAAACTTAGAGGGATGACAATGTTTTCCCAATATTATTATTATTCCTATCCTATGATTTAGTGTTACTTATATGGTAGCAGAGTTGTTTAAGTTATTAATAAACGCATCTGAAAGTATCACAGAATTGTGTATAAAGTAATGTTTAGAAAAAGAAATATGAAACAGGTTTTCTGTGCCATATGTTTATAGACAGAATGTATATTTTTTAAATGAGATATTATTTTCAAAATACACTGCAGCACTGTAGCTGTAGAGGGGAGTAAATGTAATGATTCTAAACAGCGTTTAAATATTTTTCATACTGAAAAGAATAGCAGCTCATAAAGAAAAGGCTAGATACACAATACAGCTGTTGCAGCTGTTCAGTATGTGGTACAGCTTGCTACAAATTCATACAGTTATAAGAATATTTTAGTCCTCTTCAGTAGAAAAAGTAGTTTGCAGTCATTTCTCCATGTTTCTGATGTGGTGAGATTGGAGTACCTGCATTTAGCAGCACAACTTTACAGGAAATTATTTTAGTTTAGAAAACACAGTTTAGTCAAATTCTTCCATAAGGAAGTTTTTGCCTGAAATATACAAATAATCAGTGTGGCACTGATCCAATAAATCCGTGAAGCATTTGTTTATCTTTAAGCATGTACTTTATCCTGTTGACTTTACTGCAACTATTCACCCAGTTTAAATATAGTAGAGTGTATGAATATAGAAACGCATGCAGAGGTATTGGTGCACATCGAAGATATAGCCTGGCACTTGTAAACAATAAGCTTTCCAAATTTTACATGCTAGAAAGTAAAACATTCATGATTCAAGGACAGAGAAAGTATGTTTGGTTATTTTGATGACAGAGCAGGTGTGGCAGATTAAAAATAGCATTTATTAACACTCCCATGAACTTGCAGCTAAGAGGCACTTAGAAAGGTGTGAAGCCATCTTATACCTTAGAAAACACCAAATAAATAATGTATGAGAAACAAACTTGTTGCCATAAATAACACAATAGCAAATTATTTTCTTCTGCAGCACTGTTTACTACAAGTTGTGACATTTAAATACTAGATTTCTATAATATTGAATGACTGTTTATTTGTATAAAAAATATCTCATATTCATTATGTTATCTAGCTCTTTTATCATATTTTTTTTTCTCTTAAAGGTCTACTTTTTATTGCAACTTAAATTTCTTAGGTGAAATTAGAAGTTAATTCAGGGAGCAACCAATATTCTGCAAAGGATATTTTTTCTCTATCAAATATCTGTAGCAATTTACTACAGCGTTTAAATGCATGTTCCTTACAGTTGTCTTTTAAAATGCAGAAAGTAAAAAAAAAACTGTGGTCTTCTACAGCTGCTTCCTCCCCTAGCACTAAGCTGAGATCAGTCATCCACACGAGCTACAATGGTGTTTTCGAGAAATGAATCTTTCCTTTTTTTCCAGTATTTATTTCCTGTTCCTTACAGGGGACTCTGTATAAAGTATGTTAGTTGCTGGGCAGCTTCAAACAAATATAGATGAAAGGAAAGTAAAATGCTTAAAAATTAGGACACCTGCAGTGTTAGCTACTTTTTTTTTTTTCCCTGAAGAAATAACTTTTCTTAAAATTTTGCATTTCTCGTTCCTTCTCTGTATACTATGGCAACAAACCTCTGTCTCTTGGTTCAACTTACAGGTAGAAGCTCGGACCATGGAAGATTCCCCTGAGGGAATAGTTGATATATTTGCTATTGTTGACGGGACCAAAGAAGTTCAGTTAAAATGGTTTGCCCCGAATAAACCTAACGGAAAACTGACCTACACAGCCCTTGTCACTGGTCTCTTCTATGCAGATCAAGGTATTTTTTTTTCCTTTATAAGTCTAATGATAGCATAGATATTCCATTTCCATTTTAAAAAAAATTTCTTTAGCACTAAGCTTTTCTGCTTTTTTGCCACTCCACTGATTATTTTATAATTAATTTTATTCTTTAAGAACTACTGCTTTGATTTATGGTGCTTAACATTTCTACAAACATATACATTGGCAAGTAAAGATAAGCCCTCTGCACTTATTTAGGCTCTAGATATACACATGAAGTCTTATCTCACAACCTTCACTCAGATAAGGAAGCTATACTCACAAAATTTCACTTGGTTTGCTTATATAAATGGGAGCCGTTCATGAGAGCTGTTCATAATATGGTTGATTGTGGGTATATTTGAAATTGATATAAGCTGCAGTAAAGAATTAAGGCTTACAAACAGCCAGTTACCTAAAAAACTACGCAATGAAATCAGTCACTGATTCCTAAAAAGAAGAAAGGAAAATCGACTCTTTATTTCTATATAACAGACTCACCATACGATACAAAAGCCTGAAAAGTAACAATTCTCTGTTAAACCTTACTGTATTGTGGGCTCCTGTTTTGTTTCCACTGGTTTATGTTGTGGGGCGATTGGTTGGGTTTTTTTTTCTGTCTTGTAAACCTAAACGTAGCAATGTGGTCTGGGGTGAAAACGTTGCTAAATCAGAGCGGTAGAGTTAGGCAGTGATGTTACCCTTGTGTAAAAGGCTATATAAGACACTAAAGAATGTAAATGGACATTTTTTCCAAATGTATTACACAAAGTGCATATTTTTCAGTTGAAAGTAAAATTCTGTGTCTTCTAATTATTATAAAAATGTGAAATACTTGGGCAGTGAATAAAAATGAATGTTC